>NC_053146.1:63897592-64214690 GCF_016808335.1 Panicum virgatum
CTCCCTTAGTGAAGATCGGCATCAAGGTGACCGTGATTGTGTTCACGGAAGAGACTTGATTGCCGGAAAGCGATACTCTTAGTGAGTGCTTTAACAACGTGGACGTAGGGGCGCCTTTGTGGCAAACCGAATCACAGGATAAATCCTCGTGTCGAGAGTTCGCTTCCTCTCATCCCTCTCCCTTAGCTTCCGTATTTCATATTGCAACTTGTGTGCCTTTACTTTCTTAGTGTAGTATCTTGCTAGGATTGGCTATATGTTGCAAAACTCTTTTGGGATGAGGGTTTCACACTAAGGTGAATTGCACATCTAGATAGCTTGTGTTAGTTTAAATTTTGTGCAAACTAGTTGGACCCATAAATTAAGTTTTTAATAGTGCCTAATTCACCTTCTCCCCTTCTTAGGCTAGAGCACCCGATCACTTTCACTTTCAGCCCTGTTGGAGGCGCTGTGCCGCGCACCGTGTCGTGCGCCGACATCCTCGCCGTCGCCGCCCGTGACTCTGTCGTCGCGGTATGTTCGACCGTCCCAATCATGCAACCTCCGAGAGAACTCCAGTGAACTGTGAACTTGACAATGCTGGAACGTTGCGTGCGCAGCTTGGAGGGCCATCGTGGACGGTGGCGCTCGGCAGGAGGGACTCCACCTCTGCGAGACTCTCCACCGCCAACACCGACCTCCCCTCGCCGGCGTCCAGCCTGAGTACCCTGATCGCCGCATTCGCCAGGAAAGGCCTGAGCAGCACCGACATGGTCGCTCTGTCTGGTGCGTTCCTCACCGATCAATACATCACTGTCTCATCACCAAAGCGCATGAGCTGTCCTGGCATGGTCACCGACACGACCATGCAACTAACAATTCCCTGTGCCTCAAAAAGCGACGGCAGTGAGTTTGGCACCCTGCACAGCGTACTGGTTGCCGACATGCGAGCGTCACATTCTTGCAGGAGCCCACACGATGGGGCAGGCGCAGTGTCAGAACTACCGGGCCAGGATCTACAACGACACCGACATCGACGCTGCCTTCGCGGCGTCGCTGAGGGCCGGCTGCCCGGCCACCGGCGGCGGGGCGCGGGGGCGCGCCGCTCGACGCGTCCACGCCGAACGCGTTCGACAACGCGTACTATGGCAACCTGGTCGCGCAGCGGGGGCTGCTGCACTCCGACCAGGAGCTGTTCAACGGCGGCTCGACGGACGGCCTGGTCAGGAGCTACGCGGCCAGCCCGGCGCGGTTCAGTAGCGACTTCGCGGCGGCCATGGTGAGGATGGGCGGCATTGGCGTCCTGACAGGGAGCAGCGGGCAGGTCCGCCGCAACTGCCGGAGAGTGAACTAGCTTGCTGAAACGTTTGCAGAATGGCATTTCCATCCGAGTATCATCAACTGCAAATTTTGGATGTGGGGTGTGCGTGAACTTCTTTTTTTATTTTACCGTATGATAATTGAACTGCAAATTTCTGTGAAATTCTTTCCCTCCAAAGTGGGGCATGGCTTGGCTTTGTGTGAGAAGGTGTGTATTTAGTTCGAAAAAAAAGAAACACAAAAAGTTGCGGCAACAAATCGTGAGCTCATGGATTTGACAACTAATTCCTTTGATAAATAAAACCAGGAAAATGAAAAACAAATTAATTAATACTGCTGCGCCAACCGCTAATATAGATTCCTGCAAAATTTATTACGTGGAATCAAATAATTCTATGTACTCTGTTTGGAATATAAATTGTGTTACTCTTTAGAAATAAATAAATTCAAAAAATTTCTCATAAACCGTAACATATTTTAGAGAAGAAAATGGTAAGTAAAGACTTCTTAATGGCCGACCATATTTTGATATGAACGCACGGTCTCATATATCCATGGGAACCGTTTACGGAGAAGTAATTTATTTCTACTGCCCTCTCTTTAAAAAAGGTGTAGTTCTCGAACTGGCTGTCAAATTCAAATTCTGATTGTATTGAATTTCTTTTAAACCTTCGAAGACGTCACTTGTATATATTTTGATAATATTTTTTAAATACACATAAATTACTTACATAGATAAGAAAAATACCAGCGTGAATTAGTAAAAATGTTAAATTAACTTGCTAAAGTCACCTATCACAGATCATGCAAATAAACCTCCACCTATCCCGACACAATTGTTTGCTATTATCATCTAATCATATCATCCAATTATCTTCTAAATATCAACCCCAATGCGAACTTAACTAAGGGTGTGTTTAGTTAGTGAAAAAATTTGGGTTTTGGTACTGTAGCATATTTCGTTATTACTTGACAAATAATATCCAATTATGGACTAATTAGGTTTAAAAGATTCAGCTCATGCTAATCAGTTAGACTGTGTAATTAGTTATTTTTTCAACTGCATGTAATGTTCAATGCATGTGTCCGAAGATTCGATGTGATGGATACTGTGCAAAATTATTTGGGAACTAAACAGGACCTAAATAAACTCAAATGACATGGAAAGAAAAGATTTGACAGCATGGCAACACCAGAACCCCCGTTTGGTTCAGTTGCGCTACTCGCGCTACAAAAAGAATCTTACATGCATGAAGTAATAAACGAAGTTTATTTGCAAACTTTTTTATGGTTGGGTGTAATTTTTCGCGACGAATCTAATGATGATAATTAATCGATAATTGACTACAGTAATACTACAACAACCAACTTATAATCGTGTGGTCAATGACCTCATTAGATTCGTCTCATGAAATAGCGCAGGAATTGTGGAGTTAGTTTTATAAACTGTCTAATTATTCATCAAAGTTAATCGATTTTCCTGGGTCAGAAGCCCATGACCATGACGAAGGGGAAAAAGTCTACATGACCCCCTGAACTATACTGTCAGTACACTTAACCCCCCGAACTCAAAAACCGGATGTTTAACCCCCTAAACTTTGGAAAACCGGACGAAACACCCCCTGAGCGGTTTTGGATGGTGGTTTTGCCACCGTGGAAGCCATGTCAGCGCCACCTAGATGCAAACGTGGCGCGGGGCCCACACGTCAGTGCCCATATCTCATCTACTGTCTGTCGTCCCTCTCGGTGGCTCTCGTCGCCCTTTCCCGTGCCCCTAGCCGCAGGACGCCGCTCCTCCGACGCCGCTGCTTCCTGCGCCGCCACCGCTCCTCGAGCTCCGCCGCGCCCGTTCCTCGAGCGAGCAGAAGCTCACTCCCGCCGCCGCCCACGCCGGCCTGGCCATAGGCGGGGGAGGGCCTCGCCGCGGCGGGGCGCGAAGCAGGGGCCGCGGGCGGGCGTGCTCCACCCGCGCGCGCCGGCCTGGCGTGCCTTCTCCACCTCCCCGGCGGCGTCGCCTCGGCGCAGCAGGAGGGGCGCGGGCCTCGCGGGCGGAGGGAGCAGAGGGAGAACGAGGGAGGAGGGGGGCGAGCTCCACTGCCGTCGACCTCAGAAAGAGGGGCGCGGGCCTTGCGGGCGGAGGGAGCAGAGGGAGAACGAGGGAGGAAGGGGGCGGCGCCCCGCGCGGGCGTCCACGGCGAGCTCGGCCGCCGCCCCGCGCGAGCGTCCATGGCGAGCCGTGCCGAGCTCAGCCGCCGGCCCGCGCCGTGGCCCTGCGCCGGCCGAGCTTGAGCTCCAAGAGGGTCAGCTCCATGCTTCGCCACCGAGGCCGGCGCGCGCGCGAGCTCCAGCTCCGGCGACCGGCGTGCGAGGGAGCGGAGGGGCGAGGAGCAGAGGAAGGGCAGTCGAAGCACGGGAGGGAGGGCCAGGCGGGTGGCGATGCGGACGAGGGGTTGCGCCGACACGCTGCCTCCCTCCAGCCCAAGCCAGCTCACCGCCTCGCGCCGCCCTCGGCCGGCCCGCCGCCTCACACCGGCGCCATCGGAGCTGCCCGGCGCACCGCCTCCCTCCAGCCCCGGCCAGCTCACCGCCTCACGCCGCCCCCGGCCGGCCCGCCGCCTCGCGCCGCCCCAGCTGGAGCTGCCCAACGCGCCACCTCCCTCCAGCACGGCCCCCCGCCGGCTCACCGCCTCGCGTCGTTCCCGGCCGGCCCGCTGCCTCGCACCGCCCGAGACCGAGGTTGCGTCGGCGAGCCGCCTCGTCCATCGAAGGACAAGGCAGGAAGGGAAAAGTAGAGATGGGCACTGATGTGTGGGCCCCGCGCCACGTTTGCATCTAGGTGGCGCTGACATGGCTTCCACGGTGGCAAAACCACCATCCAAAACCGCTCAGGGGGTGTTTCGTCCGGTTTTCCAAAGTTTAGGGGGTTAAACATCTGGTTTTTGAATTCGGGGGGTTAAGTGTACTGACAGTATAGTTCAGAGGGTCACGTAGACTTTTTCCTGACGAAGGTCAAACAGCCGCCGCCGCCGCCACACCAGCTCGTGTGAAACCCCTCGAACCCCAACCTCTCGCACGGGGCCCACCATTGGCAGTCCTAAAGCCTACCAGCGGCAGCGAGCAGGGCTGCCCTGGAAGGCAACCGGCGCGTCCGATCCGCTGCCCTCTACCTCCCGAATCCAGAGGGGAAGCGCGATCGAGCCGGGGACGGGACGACCAGCGAGGCAGCCACCCGGCCACCCCCCTCAATTTCCGCAGCCCCGCCGCCCCCTCCCTCCTCTCACCTCCCTCGCCCCCCAAACCGCTCTCCCTCTCCCCCCAAATTCCAATCCGCAACCAAACCCCACCTCACTCAAAACCCCCGCCGCCGCTCCCTTCCGCGAGCCCCCATGGCCGCGGCCGTCAAGGTGAGTGACGGGGCCCATCGTTCCTGTCGGATTTCTGATGCGCATGCGCGCGGTGCTGATTCGGTGTTGGTTTTCGTGGTGTGCGTGTTCGTGTCGGCGCGGCGATGCAGGAGGCGAAGGTGCTGATGGTCGGGGCGGGAGGAATTGGCTGCGAGCTGCTCAAGACGCTCGCGCTCTCCGGATTCAGTGACATACACATCGTAAGTACCTGCTGCTCGCTTCCTCACTGTTTGTTGCTGTTCGACTCTGCGGGTCTAGGGTTGCTGCCTTGCTCGGCTCGGCCCAGGCTTTCGCGTTACCTCTGTAGATGGCGGCACAGCGGCTGGCTGGTGTCGTACCCGCCTGGTAGTGGGATCTGTAATAGGGATAGCGTTGACTCAGAGCTGAGAAGTGACCGTATACTGTTTAATCCACAAGCTGGCAATCTGCTGCACCACTGGAGTACATACCGTAGTGCTGGGGAGTGTACTCTTACTTGCAGCTGTGCTTGCTGGGGGCTGTATTGCCTTTTAGGTCACTCCTTGTTAGAATAATGCTAGCGGTCTTGCTCTTAACAAGCTCATCCTTTCCTGTCCTGGTGCTTATGTTTTTTTAAGTTCAGGAAAGTTTCAGTTGTTACATTAATTCTGTTTTGTTCAATGTATTTTATAAGCAGTTTATTTATGAATGGACACATTCTAGTCCTTGTACAGGCAACTAAACTGCACGAATCAATGTGTTTAAAATGGTCAAGTGCCCATGAGTATTATTTGTGCAGCTGTCTAGGAATCTTGTTATTGTTATTTTCTTGGTCGAACAAAATTTGTGATACGACTTATAAAAAAGCTATTCCGCAGCCAACAAAACTTACTGCATTTGGCTCTTGGCATAGAACCAGGTGGGAAAGTGATTCCGAATTTGTCCCCATCCCCATCCCAAAAAACAGCATCCATTTTTTTTGTCAAAATAAACTTTGCCTTAAATTAATTTTGGCATAACACAGGGTGATAAAATGAGTACTCATTCATTCTCCTGCATCTGTTCATTTTCCTCGTTTCTCTGCCATCTATCATATTGGCTACTATTATGGATTTATCGCCTTCTTAACTCCGACAGATTGGTAAGTATGCCTTTGTGAAGGTCATGTTCCCTTATTGCCGATGGAACTAATAAATCTGACTCTTTCCTCTCAGATGGTACACCCAAATAATTTAATCTTTCTCTGCAGATTGACCTGGACACAATTGAAGTTAGCAATCTGAATAGACAATTTTTGTTTCGGCAGAGTCATGTTGGGCAGTCAAAAGCCAAAGTAAGTTGCCTATATGATTAGTGTAACAGTGTAATTTCTGTAATAGCTTTGTTGTCTTCACCTGGTACTTATTCTTTTTCCTCATGCTGTTTTATCCCATTGGTCTTGCCAGGTTGCTAGAGATGCTGTTTTGAAATTTAGGCCAAATATAAATATAACACCATACCATGCAAATGTGAAGGATTCTAAATTCAATGTTGAATTCTTCAAGCAATTTAATGTGGTTCTGAATGGTCTTGATAACTTGGATGCTAGACGCCATGTTAATCGCCTTTGCCTTGCTGCTGAAGTTCCTTTGGTTGAAAGTGGTACTACTGGTTTTTTGGGACAGGTGAGGAGTCCGTATACTACAGTTAACTTGTGCTAGAACTTACAGCTTTATTTCATATTATTTTAGTATGTATGTGGTTTTAATTTGTACAAATGACACCTTTTGTACATATCAAATATTCAAGTATCTTGTTACATCTGCCAGTACCACTTATTGTTATGGGTTCTGGTTATGTGTCCTTTTCTTTGTGCATGTTAGAGTATATTAGGGATATCTCTATATTAGGTAGATTAGGATTGTATCCGTATCCTACCAGATCTGTAGGAGAGGCTTCTTGCCCTCTAAGTCATGTACCCCTATATATTCAGCCCCAAGGCTCAGGCTAATACAATCCATCAATTACGCATCTCTATTCTCTCCTACAGTGCACAGCAGTTTAGAATTGTTACCATATAGCATGTTTTGTCAGTGACACGGCCATAATGTTTATTACATGTGTTCATCTTTCTGCCTTAGTATACAAGTGTGAAGTTGTTGTTTGATTATAAATAAAATAATAGGAAAACATGAAGGATATAACATGAAAGAGAAGGATGTACCATTTAGTCATTGCATCTTAGTATACATATAATACGTTTCCTGCTGTATTCTAACTTTACTAAAGGTACTTTTGTTATTACATAATCATTCTTAACTGTGCCAAAGATATGCCACTAATGTTGATTAAATCAATACACCCTCCTTATTACTTGTTACCGCTCATATATTGCAGGTTACTGTTCACGTCAAGGGTAAAACAGAATGCTATGAATGCCAGCCTAAACCTGTCCCGAAATCATATCCTGTCTGCACAATTACAAGCACACCATCAAAGGTTACTTACTTTTCTTTTTCTTATTTGTTTCTTTTGTTGGACTGACTACTATGTTGTATATCCTCTCTCTTTTTTTGTTTTCATGTATTCATGCAAGACAATTTTCTAACATGTAGATTTTGTTAGTGAACATCTCGTGGAATGCAGTTTTCAGTAACATTGATAAATATAGGAAGGAGTATTTATGGCATAGTTTGCAGATGTTAAAAATGCTTATTCCCCCATATTTATAGATATTTAAGTAAGTTAAATGGAAGCTGGAAAGAGAATTCAATTGAATGGTTCTATTGGATTTAGTTGGACATGACTTGTCATGTTGCATGTCTCAGAATTGAAAAAAATGATCTGTATGCGTGAAAATGTGCATTACTCTTACAGGCATCACATATTTTGTTTTGTCATCTCTTTTTTTCCCGATTGTTTTGTCATCTCTAATGTGACTAAATTTTAAATGTCAGCCTGTTTGCCTGGTGACTTTGATAAGACCTTTGTGCATTTACAGTTTGTGTTATTGTGCATTGTACAAGAAAATCTGATTGGTTCTCAATTTTAGCATTAATGAGATTCCATCTCCTTGCAGTTTGTGCACTGCATTGTTTGGGCGAAGGACCTGCTTTTTGCAAAACTATTTGGTGATAAAACCCAGGATAATGATCTTAATGTGCGCTCAAATGATGATAGCAGTTCAAAAACTGATGTTTTTGAAAGGAATGTAGATGAAGATCTCCTGCAATATGCCAAGAGGATATATGATCATGTATTTGGCTACAACATTGAAACTGCCTTAGCTAATGAGGAAACTTGGAAAAATCGGAAAAAGCCAGACCCAATATACATCAGAGATGCATTGCCAGAAGACACTGTTCAGCGAAATGGTTCCTCTCGGGACCACAAGAATGAGGAGCACGAACCATCTGCTATGGTGTCCCTAGGTCTTAGAAATCCACAAGAGATATGGAGTCTTGCTGACAATTCAAGAGTATTCTTGGAGGCTCTGAAATTAATTTTTGAGAAAAGAGAGAAGGTCTGTATTCATTCTAGTTCAATGACATCGAGTTTTTCTTTATAAATAAACTATTTCAGATTTTTCTATTTTTTGTCTCAGGAAATAGGGAACCTTATTTTCGACAAGGATGACCAATTGGCTGTTGAGTTTGTTACTGCTGCAGCTAATATCAGAGCTTCCTCTTTTGGAATACCACCGCATAGCCTTTTTGAAGCTAAAGGTGTTGCTGGAAACATAGTCCATGCTGTGGCAACTACCAATGCCATAATAGCTGGTCTAATTGTCATTGAAGCAATTAAAGTGCTAAAGGGTGATTATCAGAACTATAGGTAAACTGCATTCGTAATCTGTCATATTGTTTTTTGCACCAATAATTTCTACCTTAAATATTGCTGTTCATTCCAAAGTGCGTGCTTTCTGTTTATGTTAGCTTCAGAAGAGTTATGTTGTGAAATTTCTAGACAATTTGAACTTGTTTTCTTTCTCATTATAATGTTATTTGTTTCATTTAGTTGCTTAATTGTTTGGGGCTTGGGTAAAATAAAAGTATTGTAACTTGACATTTCGTACTTTACAGAATGACATATTGTCTTGAACAACCATCAAGGAAGATGCTCTTGATGCCTGTAGAACCTTTTGAACCTAATAAATCGTGCTATGTCTGCTCTGAGGTATTTACGCCTTTCTAGATTTGTTATTATCACATTTATCTGTTTCTTCGTCACTGACATGAACAAAAACTGAATGCAACAGACCCCACTTATTCTGGAGGTTAATACTAAGACAACAAAGCTCCGGGAAGTCATTGACAAAGTTATCAAAAGCAAACTTGGAATGAACCTTCCTTTAGTAATGGTTGGTGCCACACTTGTTTTTGAGGATGGTGAAGGTTTGGAGTCGGATGAGGCTGCAAATTATGCTTTAAACCTCGAAAAGGTACTGTTCAAGCCAAGTGATTGATATGCCCTGTGGCATGTATTAATAAAGTTTTCTTTCTTTTTCTTTAGAAGTTTGCAACCCTTAGTTTTGTTCTTAAGTTAGTTTTCTTTTTATTTGCAGCCTTTAGTTGTGTTTATGACCATTGTAATTGATACATTATTGCAGGTCTTGGCGGAACTTCCAGCTCCAGTTGTAAATGATACAAAGCTTACGGTCGAGGATTTCCAGCAGGAGCTTAAATGCAGCATCAACATCAAACACAGGTTCCTTTTTTTGTGCCCTTTCTATTGACCATGCATCCTATAATTTCCATCGGTTCCATTTTTTAAAGATCTTGTTGCCTTCTCTGTGTATATTGCACTCTTTTAAAGAAATTTGAGCTACATCTCTTATTATGTAACTTGTTGCCTTATTTGACTAATCAATAAAGAAACCTCTTATGCCAGATATGTAACTGAGATATATCTACTTGACGGCAAAATTACTTTATATGCTTTATATACAAAGGTGGAACTGTATGTTGTAAACTGTACATTTGCACGTGCACTTATATTCATTTATTTAATGGCCATTGCAGGGATGAGTTCGATGAGGAGAAAGAGCCTGATGGAATGGTTCTTTCTGGGTGGTCCGGTCCAGTGGATAAGCAAATTACCAGTAATGGTGATAAAAGATTGGTTCCATCTTCATCCAGTGCAGATGACGTTGATAGTACAGCTGATGATTTATCAGTGAAACCTGGAATGAAGCGCAAGCTGAATGAAATCCTAGAGTCGCAGGAAAATTTTGATGCCCTCCAAAATAAATCTGATGTTGGTTCCAGTAGCGCACAAGTCGTTGAAGATGATGATGATGACATAGTTATGCTCGATGAGGACCCGAAGCAAGGCAAGAAAAAGAGATTGCAATAGCAACTCCAGAGATAACAGCTTTTGACTCGCGGCGTCATGGCTAACACATTATTTGATCATGACATCTTTTGTAACTTACCTATGCGGTGATGTGCTAGGCTGATGGTGTTGAGGTATTGGTAACAATGCCCGGATGCTTTTTTGGCCTTTTAGATGCTGTCTTGTAGGATTGTAATTTGTAGTGTTTAGGCACATGAGCAACTAATGCTGTTCTGACAGCCTGCTGCAAGATAGCAGTTATCTCATGAGCCTAAAGTTCCTTCGTTGGTGATGATTTTTGTTCAGTTAGGTTGACCTGTTAAACCACTAAGGTTTCATTCTGAAACCACTACGGTTATATTCCCTGGGTCTGGATGTCCGTTCTGATCCTGTAATATTTTTTAGAGATTTTTAGCGCCAGTGAGGCAGTGACCTGCGAGAATAAACTTTGAAGTGGTTCAGAAGTCATCTCGCTCTTCGTTTTCTGTTCAGCTTCTTGTTAGAAGATATCGGATTGATCATGCCTCTTTTTTTTTTCGAATTAGGCATCTTTTAATGAAATACGCTCGTTCTAGTCTAGTAGACGGTAGACCACAACCAATTCAAAAATAATGTCAGTGGAAGTCAGAAATCAGAATGATGCGTCATCTTGCAGATAATAAAAGCACAAATTTAGTTTCCGTCCCACACTGTCATTCAGTGCAATTATACAAGTTCTGCCCCCAAGAACAAGCTACAACAGGAAATCGGCATTTAACTTTGGTGGCCAGGGACCACGTTAGAGAAGCCTCATCCATCAAAATCGGCATCCCTAGAACGGGAAGACGATCCATCTGCATAAAAGAGTCCAAAACTCTTGACGCCCGATTCCAACTGGTTCAAACTTGAACGCATCTCACGCAGACCAACAGGAAATAATGAAGAAATTCATCAATGCAGAAAAATCCGAACCAACTTCCGGCCGCCGCCGGACTTCTGGATCCCGTTCAAGAGCGAGGCGCCCCTCAGGTGGCAGACGAGCGCGCAGAACGCGACCCCGAGCAGGAACGTAGCGAGCCGCCGGAGTCCGCCGCGTCGCGCCCTCCGCCCCCTCCCCATTACCTCGGCCCAGACGCCGAGCGCCTGCCCCAGGCCGGAAGCGTTCCAGGCCTCCGCGAGCGCCGCGAGCCTGTCACCGCCAAGCGCCAGGGAGAGCGCGACCACCGCGAGGTCCTCGGCCGGCGTCTTCCTCCTCCTACCAAACCTGAACCACCCGCCGCCGCCGGGGAGCACGACAGTGAGGGGGCGCGGTCGGGGTAGAAGGCGGCGGAGGGAGGTGGAAACGAGGCGGCGCACGGGCTTCGGCGGGAATGCGATTGGCTTGGGCTTCGCGCGGCGGCGGCTGCGGCCGCCGCCGTGGGCGGCGCCACAGTTGCAGCTGATGGCGGTGGAGACAGGGTCGGCGAGGGAGAGGCGCGGGGGTCCGAGGATCTGGGGTTGGAGCATCGTGTGAGCGCGCGGCGATGGATGGGTGGAGCGAGGCCAAGCCGCCAAGGCTGTAACCGTCTGGTGTTTTCCCGGTGGCCAATGCGCCGCAGAGGGGCTGAGAGAGGAAGAGGCTGCTTTCAAATTCGCATCCGTACGAACGCGTCGATTTTATAGGGAACAATTCAATTCCTGCGAAATTCGAGGATTTTTTATGATTCCTAAACGGGGCTAAAGAACCTCCATTATTGCATCTGGCATTGCTCAGGGCCATCCAGCCAATCAAATTGAGGATTGCTTGCTTGGGTGGAATTTGGACGGCTAGAACATTTGCCTGGTCCAGAACACCACCAATCCACCATGCTCGTAGATGCTCCAGGAAAGCTTGGGTGAACTTTCAAAAAGAAAAAAAAAGAAAGGCTTAAAAAGGGTACCAATAGCACATTTCTGCAGCCTTGATTAAAGTGCAAAACATCAAAAAATTGGCATGAAAATTCATTGATGAGCAATGTTCCGAACATCAGTATAAGAGACTAATTCTCAGTTCTCTACAATCGATCAAATACAGTTACGAAAAACATGTAATGTTTTTGGGTCACAAGAAATATGAATGGAGAACTTCAAAACAACAAAGAAATATGACTGGTGAATCATCACTGGGGTGAAACAGCCTGACATATGTGGTGGGGAGCCTCAGCTTTGTACGCTTCAACTTTCTAGCTGTGGCGCGAAAACAACAAATGGATGAAAAAAACGTCATGTTTGTTAAACTTATTGTGTAAGGGAGCATGATGCTCGTTGTCCTTTGTGCAATGCACATCTCTTCCTCCCTTCGATTGGCTTATTCATACAAGGTGAACCGTCTGGTGTACGGGCGCCACATGTACACGGCCATCCTGAGCTTCTGGAAAACGAAGCACCAGCGACCTCTATACCACTGTCTTGCACACATACTTTTCTTCCTGCAATTGGCACCATTTTGCAGGACCCATTATCTGCCACTGCTCCACAGATAGGCGTTGCATGATCTCTCATTCTTGTCTGAGATCCTGACCCTCTTGGTGCGTGCGTGCTTGCTGATTTCTTCTGTGCCTTGAGCAGCTCAAACCATATTCTTCCAGAAGGCTGCGGCTCCTGGGACTCAGGTTCAGCAAGGGAAGCCTTCTCTTCACAGATACAAGCATCCTGGGAGGCATCATGTGTTCCATCTTCTGTAGGAGCTTCTCTAGTTTTCACCTCTTCTGCTTTGATGCTATTGCTTTGTCTTAGAGATTCCTCCACAGTTACAGAGATATTTTTGGGCAATATTTCACTTTCTTGTGCTCGATCTGAGTTGTCCAAATCTTCAGTTAGGTGAGGTATGGATTCAATAACCTCTTGTGTTCTATCCAAGTTGTCCAAAGCTTCAGTTAGGCGAGGTATTGGAATCTCAGCTTGGCAAGGGTAGCTAGTAGATGAGCTTTTAGGGCTGCCTTTGACTCTTCTTCCTTTGTGTGAGCTGCATCTCTTTCTTCCTTCAACTGGGTGCTCCAGGCAAGAAGAACCATCTTCTAGCACCACTCCACAAAAAGAGTTAGATTCTTGTATTGGTACAGTTCTCCGTTTTGTGACATCAATCTTTTTTACTTTGTGCCCTTCGGACCTCCTTCTATGTGCCTGTCTGTTACCACAAGGAATACCAGATATTTTCTTCGAGGGAATATCAATTGCCTCGCCTCCACTGTCTTCTGAGTTAACTAGCTGAGGCCTGAAACCAACAAATGTACGAACTCTTGGGAGCATACTTTTCATAATGCCAGGCGAGGTGTTAACTGACCCACTTCCCTTTATCTTTATACCCGCTTTTACTCCAAATATATCTTGTTTCATGTGGCGTACTCTGCTAAGTAGAGATGATCTATGGCTGGCGGCTCCCTGTTCTAACTTGAGCAGTATTTCTTCACGACGGCAAGCACCATTCTGAAGCTTGTTCCATGCGTAATCAAATACCCTCAGCAACAGTGCCTCAGTCTTCTCAGCTTCTTGTTTATTATCCATCTATTTGATTCCAATAGTAGAAAAGAAAGATAAGAATGAAAAATGTTAATGCATTCAGAGAATATGAAATTACGATGTTAACAGCTACAGATGAAAAGGGCAACTGAAAATCCGTAACTGATCCTTTCTCTGTGTTTTTTTAAAAGCGACTAAAGAAATATTGAGGGATTTCCCTACGTCCATTAGAGTGATGGAAGAGGAACCGAATCATCTTGATCCTAAGTCTAAATCTTACACCGTTTTAGTTACAAGATGCCATGATACAAATATTACATCCAAGTACAGTTCCATGAACAAGTGAATTGGAATTAGGTAGTCGCTTTGTGGAACTGCATAGTGATATTGTCAACTGAAGTTAAATGCAATTCTGAATGTAATACCGGAGTAAGCAGTGAAGGTAAGACTAGAAACCTTTAGGAGGAAGTATTGTTATTACTGTATATAAAAACAAGCTAAGATTATGAGCACCAAACCCAACTAACAATTCAAGGGTAGAACTAGAATGATTATTAAAAACTGAAGCCAAGTGTACATTCAGCAATAAACAATGTGCAATGAATATAAAGAGCAAACATATTCTTTATCACTTCGAAACATGTTAATGTTGCAAAGTTTATCAGAAGAATTTGAGGAAATTATAAACCACATTTAATTATAGACACAATGTTATTTTATCAGCAGAACATCTAATGCTAACTATGGATCAGAGGCTACTCAACTATTGTGGACATTTAAATCATAGACATCCTTGCAGTTCAGAAAACTTCAAACCAGATTCTCGTTCAGAATTCAGACACAATTGGCATGTTAATGTATTTCGTACAATACTAGTAACAGTTCACCCACCCAAAATCGAAGAAAGGGAAAGGATCACCAAGAGCACTCACCAGTGCACACCGAAACACTATGGAATAGCCTCTGGAGAACACTTCTGTGAACAATCCAGGCCCCGCAGCCGCAGTGACCACATTCGCCTCATCTTTACCAGCAGAGCCTAGCGAATTCCCAGTGTCCAGATGCGACCCCGAGCGGCCATACTGCTGCAGCCTCGCCCTGACGCTGTCGGCCTGCCCGAGGTACACCACGACGACGCCTCGCGAATCACGCCTCCGGGCCCTGGCGCCCTCGTCGGACGCGCCGGCGACACCCAGCTCGTAGAGACCGGGGAAGTTGTCAGGGAGGTTCCGGATGCGGTACCTCTGGACCCCCTCCTTGCCGGCGGAGTGGTCCTCCCAGTCCGACGGCCCGACCAGAACCTGGAAATGGGAGAAGTCAGAGCTTGAAGCGCAGATCGGATACGAATCAGAACCCAAGATGTTCCGGCTGGGCACCGAAATTCGATGCGAGATGGCAAATAGGCAGGCGCCGTGAGCCAGATCCTGTGGAGCGCGCATCGTCTGCTCGGCCAGCTCGTGGCGGCGACAGGAGCAGACAGAGGAAGAGGAGGGTGAGCGCGCACCTTCAATGGGGAGAAGAGGGAGTCGTGCTTGGTGCGGGGGCAGTCCTCCCGCTTCAGCCTGGTGGTTACGGCGGGGGCGGGGGCGGCGGCCGCAGGCATCGCTCGGCCGGGCCTGCTCCCACGGTGGACCGGGAGGGTGTCGGGATCCCCTCAGGCCTCAGCGCCGCCGCTGCCGCGCCGCCGGCAGTCCGGCATCGCCGCCGGGAGCGGGCTCGTGACGTGTTTTGAAAATCCCGGGCTCCTTGGTTGGACTGCGCGGGCCGTGCGTGCACGGGCGTGGGTCGGACCTGAGCCGAGCCCGGGCTTTGATGAACCACGAGCGCGCTTGTGGTTTTGGTGGGACCACCAGTTTTATCTGACGAACAGCTGGGCAGCGCGTGAGCCGTTGGATGGACGATCCACTGTCCAGATTAAATGCGGTGGAAAACATGACATTTTTCGTTATGAACCGTTGAGTTGTCAATTTGACAATGTCAAGCAGTACTATCCCTCTTTTTTTTAAAAAAAACTCTTGGTGTGCTTCCATTGTCATCAAGATTCGTGAAAATTGATAAATCCTCTAGACTTTTGACCCTAGGCTTATGTTTTATGGGTAGGTATGACAAGAAATAGATGGGGCGATAAAGTGTTTGAATGATAGAAGATAGCTAAAGTTGACGATGCCTTTGGTTAGAATGGGCAAACTCTGAACCTCAAGTAGTTTCAGTTCCTAAATCTGATGATTGTGGGTTGAATCATTGTGCAAACAATGCATGGTAATATATTGATTCACGATAATTAACCACTAAATGTGAGCAAGTGAGAGGAGCGATATAAGATACAACATTATAACAAAATGGCAGGGGCCAAAAGGGCCACAAGTGAGAGAGGGTGGGCAGCTGGGTACTCCGTTCCACAATGCAACTCTCGCTTCCCAAAAAGTCAAATAATTACAAGTTTAACTAAATTTATACAAATAATATTAACATATATGTTACAAAATACATATCATTAGATTAATCACGCAATTATTTCTGTACTAAATCTATTTGAAGACATAAGTGTTAGCAAACTTTTATATAAATTTAGTCAAACTTAAAATTGTTTGACTCATCGGGAAGCAAGAGTTGCAATCTTTTTATGTGACGGAGGGAGTACTAAAGTTGATGTTGCACGTAATGTGTTGTGACCATTTAACGAAGTACATCTTTTATGGAGGAGAAATCTTAAATTTGATGATATATGTCATTTTGTAATGGAGAGTCTAAACAGTGGCTTGGATTTGTCATTCTATCAATTGGTTTAAGTTTTGGCATTTGTCGCTGAATCTAAATGTATATTCTTACGCCAGCAGTACGAGTTTTTTTTTCCTTTAGTTTCGGTGGTAGAAAATCGTGCCATAAGCCCATAACCGTGGTAGTTCTATTTCGAAGCACATGGTCTAGCTAGCAGAACCATTCCATCCAAGTCTGGCAAGCAGGGCAGGCCATTGCTTGCATTTCGAGAACACAATGTACGGTAGCTGCGACGGGAAAATGCAGCCTAACCCTAGAGTACAATCTACCATAGGATTGTTATGTACAGTCGCTGATGAAAATGTACAGACACGAAGCGCCCCGTGTCACATGATCATCTCGTCGGCTAGGCAGCAACAGCACACCGCCATGACGCTGCATCACACGGCAAGAAGAAACGGTGTCGCCATCAGAACAGCAGTAATAATGCCGCATCCCTTTTCTCATGATCAGCAGCAAGAAATTGACCAATGAGATGAGGCCGCAGCGCAGCTCGAGCTTACAATCCGACCACGAAGCCGCGCTTGGCCGCCGGAGGCTCCGGGGGATCTCGCGACGGCGCCGCCGCCGCCGCCGCCGGAGGCGTCATCGGGCCCGCAGATCCTGCAGGTAGCGCAAAGCCGCAAACGCAACGCGATCAGGTGAACGGAGACAGGTGCGCGGACAGGAGACATATTATTGCCGTTGGAGCTCGATCGATTCAGAGCACGTACTGCTGCTCGCCGACGGCGACCTGCTCGCGGACGGCGACCTGCCCGCGGACGGCGACGAGGACGGCCCTTCCCCTTGTGCTCCGTCGCGATAGGAGGTGTTCCTTTGCAGCATGCTCGTTCCGCGCGCCGTCGCTCGCGGCTGGCCGGGCTGGGGAGTTTCGGAGGCGAGAAGAGTTTCTAAACGGAGACAGAGGAAGACAAAATGGGTCTCTGTCTCTATCTGTCCAATGGCCAATGCGGCAGCCCAAAAAAGGCAGGGCGAGCGATGATGCTCGGCAACGATCACGAACGTAACAAAGCTGTTACGTTTCACCCGGCTGTCACTGCCTCTCTCCCTTTTTTTTTTTTGGGTTGCTCTTAGCTGTAGCCGGCGCAGCCCTTTCTGTCATGCCTACCAGCGGCGCCAGCTTTGCAATCCATCTATTCTCAGGCAGGCGGCGCGGTGGCATGGCACGTACTGGCACGGTGCCACCTGCCTGTCGTTGTTTGGTTTCCCAGGAACGCGCGGGAGGCAGGCGAACACACCCATCCAACCAATCGCCCGGACAAAAGGAAAAGGGAAAATTGGCTGTGTAGCATGGAAAGATGTCGACTTTAGTAAAATATTATTAAAAATATCAGGTTCCGTAAAATACCACTGAAAATTGAAAACGTTACCTGAATCTATCATTCTGTCACGATAAGAGAAAACGACGTCTAACTGCCGTCCAGGTCGTCCCGTCTCCATGCTAGCTGGCCCGTTGGAGTGTCCCCTCAAAAGAGAAGACTTAAAAGTGATATAATATCAGTCCCAGGAGGCTGATAACACTTTTATTACATCAGATGGTACATCACCGTACAACTCTACGCGGAAGTGGGCAGTGAAGCGCCACTATCGCGAGGATAACAACTAACATCCACACAACGATATTAACTACGAAGAGTGGGTCATCAGAGTATTGCGCCATACGGATCTTCCTGCGGGTGACCCTATCCACAGGCAAGGTTGGGTGCAGGACAGAACCTCTACTCAACGTCTTCGGGAACGAAGTCTGGATCTTCCTCTGTAAAAATTAAGAATGGGGTGAGTACAAACGTAATCAACAAGTTTAACCACACCTACGGAGGGGGTATAAACAGAATATAATGCATAGGGTAAGTCAAGGAGAAGGCTAGGGTTTTTTTGCGGAAAGCAAATTTTTATGCAGGGGTTCATTTGAAAGAAAGGATTTTCAAAGCAAGTTTTTCCTTGTACTGGGTAACACGTAGTGTTGACCCACACAAAATCCAAGTTTTAAGCTGCTACCGGACTCCTCATCCACCGTAGCACACGGCACAATTGCCGGACACTTTTCCAAAACAACTCACGCCAACCCATCCAATCCCAGTGTAACGAACATGGCACCATTGATGCCATTTCGAGTGATTTTGGTGATCGAATGACAACACAACACTTGGACTAATATGATTGTTAAGATGATCATTCTCAGGCTTTTAGGTTCAAGTGATGACAAAGAGAAAGAGAAGATAGGCGTAGCAAGGCCCGATGGACTGCCCCTACGGGGGTTCCGCCAGGGCATCGGAGCATCCGATGGTAGTCGGAAGAACCGACGCCTTGATACTTTGGTGCAGAAGGGAATCGAAGCCAAGTCATCCTATAGGCACCGGTTGAACCGACGGTCCAAAATAGGGCATCGGTGCAATGGCCGTCCTTTGTACCAGAGACGATGTCAAGTGCCCAGAAGAAGTTTCTTCAGCACCGGTTCAACCGACGGTGCATCGGTGCATACCACCGGTGTAATGACGTCAGCATCCAGGAGAAGATTCTTTCAGCACCGGTTGAACCGGTGAGGCATCGGTGCATTGCATCGGTTCAACCGGTGGTCTCTGCGTCAGCTGTCAGGACTTCAACGGCTACTTCATGTTGTGAGTGACCGGATGAACCGACGCTACCCTGCCAAGAGGCATCGGTTCTTCCGGTGGTAGCAGATTTTCAGCTGACCGTTGGAGCAACGGCTACAAGACTTGGTGGCCTATATATACGCCTCACCCCGGCCATTTGAAGTGTGCTGGAGTTGCTGAACATCCCAAACACACCCAAGAACATCTCCAACCACCATAGAGCTTCATTGTACATCATATAGGCTTAAGCACACTTGTGAGAGTGCTTAGTGCTTGTTTAGGGATTAGTTCTTGCGAGAGCTCCCTTGAGAGAAGTCTTGCTGCGGCAAGCAACTTGTGATCTGTCGTGTGACCCTCCGTCTTGGTGTGGAGTGGCAACGACACTTTGTGCGGGGGAAGAGGAGGCCCCCTCCTTGGTGGAGAAGCTCCGTAGTGGATTTTGGCCGGGTGACCGAGAGAGACGGTGGCGGTGCTCTAGACTCGGTGTCTTGTGCGCACTTGCCTTTGCTTGCCGGCATCGCCTTGGTGGCGTAGTGCAAGACGGTGATCGGAAGAGCCTCGGTGTCCCGTGGACGTAGGCGTTTGTGCCGAACCACGTTACATGACCGTGTCTACTCGGGAGTTTGCATCCCTCTTGCACTTATCTCTTTACTTACCTTATTACGTTTCCGCATTTACTCTTTCTTGTGTGCCTTTACTTTCCTAGTTAATTTGATTAGGATTGGCTATAGGTTGCAAGTTTTTAGGGGTAAGTAGAGAGTTGCATAGATAAACCTTAGTCATAACTAGCATGTGTAGGACGTGTTAGGTTTATCGTTTGCAAGTAGATTGAGCCCTAGGTTAAAAAGCGATTAGCGACCCTATTCACCCCCTCCCCCTCTAGGGTCGGACACTCCGGTGATCCTTACACCCAGAAGAAACACTAGTTATGTGACCACACCGTAACTCGCCCAATACCGTGGGCACGGCTATTCGAATATATTCTTACTCTGCAGAGGTGTACAACTTTACCCACAAGTGGGGCACCACAGCACGATCACCTTAGTGTCGGTGCAGATCCCAACAAAGCCATTACCCACCTTAGCTAGACCTGACTAACTACCACGGGATCTACCAAGGGGTCATCGACCTATCACCGAGGTATAACCGGGGCATAAGTCACACAGAACATATCCCTTCTCTTTGGTCACCCGTTGCTCTCAGCTCTCCTGATGGCTATCAGACTAACTAGTGGGGTTTATGCTAAGCCATTGCTCATTCAACGGTCGAGTGGTTTGCACGATAGTGGAGTTAGGTGAGATGACACACCAACTCGGTCCTTAGTTGTGACAAGATGGATATCTCCCTTCCTTGCTCTACCACTCGGGTATGAGCACACCATTTGACAATTCACACAGAAGTGCCATCCATCCCGTCTATACTCATCTTTTGAAAAATTCACATTTTCCCTTCCCACAAACACTCACGCATTTTCTTTATAAAACAAGTTGTATCGTGTTTAAGGTCCTAAACGTTCTAGCAGCGATTAACATCCAAACACATCACATTCAGACATTAATCTAAGTGGTCAAGGAATGGTTATAACAAATCAAGGGGTGGCTATCCAACCATATTTTCAGCAGACAAAACATATGTAGTTTTGTAAAACAGGCTAATGGGTTGTGTTTATAAAACTGTGATAAAATATGCATCAAAAGGCGGGATTGAACTTGCCGTCTTCAAAGCCTTCCGGGAAGTCCTGATCGGGGTGCTGTCCTTCGGCTTCGGGGTCGTGGAACTGGTTCTCGTTCACTTGCTCGCCGTACCGCTCGTCGACGGGTTCTCCCTCGTTCACACCGTGATCTACGACGTAAACAAACAAACACCCAATTAAGAAAAAGAAATAAAGATTTTATCGTGGAGCTCGAATTGGAAACAATTAAGATATGGAGATAGAAGTAATATTTTTGGGTGGTTTCCTAATGGCATGGCCAAAACTATGTTAGAAATGGCGTGGTAAAGTTTCAGGTCGATCGGAAATTGTTTGGGGCATGAAATGATAAGTTACAGAGAGGTTTAGGGGTTAAATAAGGAGTCAGGGACCTGTTTGTAATTATTTTTGAGGAGATAGGGGCTTGATTGGTATTTTAGAAAATACTAGGGTTATTATGAAAAAGGTCAGGGGTTTATTTAGAAATATGTTTATATGGGGGAAGGATTTATTTTGGAATATAATAAAGGAGAGGATTTATTTTACAAAAGTATTAGAGAGGTGGGAGGTTTCTTAACAGAACAGAGAAAAGGCAGGGGGTTTTGTGCAAAAGTGCCTGTCTTCTTCCTCCCCTTTCCCGTGGAACAGGGGAGGGGGCGGTGCTCCGGCGGCGGCCTGGGGCTCGACAGCGCTTCGGGAGGAGGGGAAAAGGAAGAGGGCGACACGGGGAGTGGATTCCCGACCGCGGCTCGAGCGGAGGTGGCTCGTGGGGGCTTGGCCACGGCGGCGGGTGGCGGCGGTCGACGGCGACCGTGGCGACGCCACTGCGGAGCTTGGCGGCAACCCGGAGCTGGGGAAAAGGGGAAGGGAGGCAAGGGGGTCCTATCCCCTACCTTGGCTCGGGCTGGGGCGCAGCGAGGAGGGGGCTCCGCGGTGGCCGGCATCCTGGAGGCGGCGGCAATGGCGGTGGCGGTGCTAGGGGGCTGGAGAGGGAGCTAGGAGCGGCGATGGAGGCCGTGGGGGAGATGAGCTGCGCGGGAAGCCTATTTGTAGGCGGAGTAAGGCGTGGGGGAGCGCTACGGCCGGCCGGTGAGCTCTAGGTCGAGCTTTAATGGCAGCGGGTCCGGTGGTGGCACTGTGCTGTGCGGGCGTCGAGGCGAGCAGGGGAGGCGGTGGTGCGTAGCGGGGAGGGCGGTAGCTGGGAAGGTGCTCGGCGCAGGGGAGGTCGATGCGCGGCGGCCGTGCGAGCTCTGCTCGCAGCGTGCGCGAGCGCCGAGGCGGTGGCGCTGTGCCGTGCGGTGCGGCGAGTGGTGGGACGGGTGAGCAGTTGCGGCGCTGTTGCTTGGCGACGGGCGGCGCGGCGACTGCACGTGGGAGCAGGGGCCTGGCGCGCGCGGGCGGGGCCGGGAGTAGAGGCGAGCGGGACCAGGGGCGGCGTCGAGCCGCGAGCGGCGAGCAGCGAGCGGCACGGCGGGTGGCTCGGCCACGTGGTGCACGCGCGGGGGCGTGCGCGTGGGCAGCAAGCGCGTGGGGTCGGCCGGGAGCGGACATCAAGCGCGAGGAAGAAAGGAGAGAGGGAGAGGGAAAAAGAAAAAAGGAAAAAAGAAAAGAAAAGAAAAGAAAAGGGGAGGGAAAAAGAAAAAGAAAAAGAGAGGGAGAGAAATAGAGAGAGATCGCGCCGGCGTCGATCGCGGCGACGATCGCGACTGCACGGGCACGCGCGCTGGTCGGGCGTGACGCGCGGGACAAGAGCGAACAGGGAGACGGGACAGCGATGGATTCGGATGTCGGGACCGTTTTTTTGGGAGATTGGGAGATCGGGCGGAAAAATGATTTAAGCTCAACGATGACAATAATTTTGAAACATTTTAGCGCGTGAGTTATCTTGGTGAATTTTTGGGATGTTACACCCGTGGGAGCTAGCGAGGTCGCCTTGTTGCTGCCGACCACCGCTCGCCCCTTCGCTTTGCATCGTCGCGAGCTTCCTTCGATTTTGCGCCCGCGGATGCTGCCTCCGGCCACCCTCCAAAATGACCCACGGCCCTAAATCCCCAAGACCAGGAGATCCCGCGGCGGCCTGTCACCATGGAGGACGGTGAGGACGAATCACACTAGCAACAACTTTAATGGCTACAGCTCAAGCACTTGCACCGGCCCTCCGCTTTGCAAGCTGTCCCAGGGTGGCGGTGAGCTGTCACGGGCGTGCTCCGGGGCCGCCACGCGCGGCCTCACGAGGAGGATGATGACAGGTGCCGCCTCGACGCCGACGGGGACCGCGCCGCTGGCTTGCCCCTGCCGCCGCCCTTGCTCCGCTTCCCGACGTCCCTCGCCGGCACCGACAGGCGCTGCATAGTGGCGCGTCGGAGTGCACCGAGCGCCGGCCCGAGGAGGCGGCCGCGGCCCCGCTGGTGCAGTCCACGAATATGTGGACTAGAGATGCGCTCCGGGTGCGGCGGCGGCGGCGCGGGAGGCCTTCGACCGTGGGTTGCTCGTAGGTGCAGGGGTTGCAGAAGCACGAGAAGGCGCGGCACTTCCGGCTGGGGGGGAGGAGTCGGCGCCGGCCCGGGCGAGGCTGACGAAGGCTGGGGCCGCGCTGGCGTTGGCGCCGGCGCCGGCAGACGTGGTGTTGGTGGTGCAGCAGGAGCGCGTCAGGATCTGCGCGAGCTGCTGGTTTAGGCGGCCCGACGCGCAGGCGCGGCGGCGGCCCAGCGGCCAGGGGCAGGCGCAGTGCGCCTGTCGGGCAGGCGCGGCCCTCCCGCAGCAGCACCCGCGACGCGGCGGTGGCCTCCTCTGCCAGCGCGCGAAAATGGGGATTGGCGGCGACGGAAGCGCGCGCGAGCAAGAGCGCCGTCCGCTTCGTCTCAGCCTGCTCGCGACACTGTCCGCGCCGGCGGCGGGGTGTGCCTACTCGCGATACCGTCCACGCGCCGAGGCCTAGCACCTCGCCCCTGTCGCCGCGACGGCATCCGCGTGCTCCGGCCATGGGCCCTGCTCGCGACGGCGTTCGCGCCGGCGGCGGGGCGCGCCTGCTCGCGACGGCATCTGTGTGCTCCATGTTCCTCGCGCGCGGAGGCCGTGTCGCTCGTTGTTGCGTTAGAGGCGGCGCCATTCTTCCCCACGGGGGCCACGTTCTGCCTTCTCCAGCGCCGGTCTGTGGAAGAAGACGATGGCTTGATTGACTTAACTGACAGAGTGCTACATTCGGGTAACGTTCGAACTTTCAGTGGTATTTTACGGAGCCAGAGGCTTTTAATGATATTTTACTAAAATCGTCATCTTGCGATGCTACACAACCAATTTTACCAAAGGAAAATCCTCGCGCTGGCGGCGCTTGTCGTGGCCTGCGTTCCCTCCGCGTGCGGCGCCACCGGCCGCGGCCAGGCAGGCGGCCACGTACGCGGCGCGGCGCGGTTGCGGGTTGCCTCGTCGCGCTTCGCCGTGCGTTCCTCCGCTGTCTTATGCGGGGAAGGGGAGAGGAAGCGGCCGCTGCTGCTCTCGCCGGCCGGCCATTTCCGTCGCGCCGTGGGTGCGGCACTGCGGCGCATGTGAGAGCATGGGCCCGGGCTCGGCTGAGCTTGGCGGCCAGAAAGGCTAGCCGTTTTCCCACCCGCTTGCTTAATCAGGTGAGCTAGTGGAGTGCTGGACTGTCGTGCTCACCGACGGACGGGGGCCCGGTCCAAGACGTGTTGTCTTTTTGGCAGGTGAATTGAATCCTCGCGTGTCAAATATGAGGGCGACTCGGGGTCTACCGTTCTAACGGTATAGCAGTTGGGTTCAGTCCGGAGTTTCCAATGGCACGTTTCTTCAGAAAGTTTCAAGAAAGTTCTAGGCTTTTAACTAGACAAGTTCTGGGTGGGAGTCGGGGGTTTTGGAAAAATCTCAGTTTTCGGAGGAGTTTCAAACACGAACATGGGAAAGGCGAACAGTAGGTTTCAGACCGACTTCCTGAGAAGATATACTTTGGGATTTTTCACCCAGGGTTGGAATGTGAAATTTCGACGTGTTTTGCAACAAAAGAATTCAAGAGAGTGTTAGAGGATCGAAGAAGTCAAGCAAGCTTCAAGGGAATTTGAACGAAGTACCGGAGAAATGAAAGCAGAAACGAAAAGGAGAGGTCCACAATGGTCTGCGTATGCCTCCCGTCCCTTGATAGCTTCTTGAAATGAAAGCTCAAGAACCAGCACGAGCAGAGAACATAGTCACGCGACATCACGATGGGATGCTGCCCCGCCACGACCCTCTTCTGCCGCTCGATCACTGAGATCCGACAGCTTTGTCCGACATGCCGAGGCCTTTGCCCATCGATTCGCCGGACTCAAAGCGATCGGTAGAGATCATGCGGCGTCAAAGCGCAAGGTGCGCGAGTTTGGCTTCGTGATTCGTGCGGCAATGGTTCGCCCCCAACGCGACAAAGTGCAAGCCAGTCTCGTCGAATTTTTGGTACTCGAAGGGATCTTGTTCGCATCGCATCGAAGTTTTCCCAAGATTTTGTTCCGGTTTCCGACCATGGATTTACACGCAAACACGAGCAGATGGCACGAATCCTTGAAGAAGAACTGTAGTATCTGCTACTATGATAGTAATTCACAATTCAGACTGTCGAGTTTTTCTTGCGCCGTACAAAGCAAAGCACGCGTGCAGAGCCTTGCATGTCCCTCTCCGGACAGATGCTTATTCCTCTCCTAGAAATTGAATTTCTACAAGGTGATAGCTGATTCACAAACACACACGGGGGCTCGGATAGGTACAGTTGGGGTTCGTGCAACAGGTCAGGTCAGCATCGGCGACGCATCCGATCCTCACAACTTCCTGCTGCTCTCGAGCCTGGTGTACCCGAGGATGCAGTTGGCGTAGGCAACGTTCCGGAGCGCCTTGCCGTGCCACCTGCCGACGGTGGCGGCGCCGGACCGGAGCGCCTTGAGCAGGCAGTCCGCCGTCTTCACCACGCTCTGGACGCCCTTGGGCAGGGACAGGTAGGGCGCGTTGAAGAGGTGGAACTCGAGCGACGCCGCGGCGGCGGCGGCGGCGGAGGCCTGCTGCTGCTGCTGGCGCGGGTGCCGCGGCGACGAGGCCATGAGCATCCGGCCGACCTGGCGCGCGAAGCCGGCGCCCAGGGAGTGGCCGCAGACGCACACGTTCTCGGAGCCGAACCTGTCGATGGTGGCCCGGAGCGCCTGCAGGGCGCGGGAGAGGCGCGCGGAGCCGCGGAGGCTGTTCCGGGCCAGGAGGCGGAGCTCGTCCTCGACGTCGCGGCGGATGGTGGGCGCGCGCAGCAGGGTGCCCCGGAACGCGACGACGGCGCTCGGGGCGCCGCTGGGGCTCGGCCGGCCGGCGGCGTCGACGTGGTGGTCCCGCTCGAAGATGGCCCCGAACACGGAGCCGTCGCGCTCGTCCACCAGCTCATGCGCCAGGCGGTACTGGAACGGCTTCCACCACTGCTGCGCCACCGCCGCCGCGTCCCGGCGCTCCTGCCGCTCCAGCTCCAGCAGGTACACCGCCTCGATCAGGTAGGCCATCACCATGCGCCGGTAGTCGTCGTCCCTCCTGCGACAACGAACACGCGTCGATCAGCACGGGCATTCCTTCTATCCATCAGCAAGAATCAAACACGCAGCAGGTAACCAGAGATCGATCGATCGATCCGATCGCGTTGGGATCGAGCACTCACCAGCTCGTGTTGGTGAGCTCTCTCCAAGTAGCAGTCGAGCAGGACAAGCTCGCTTGCTGCGCCATTGCCATGGCCACCAAGCTAGAATCAGTAACCACTGCACCACTCTTCTCCTTAACGCTGATCTCCCTGTGCCTCTGTGCCTTGCAGCTGCCGCTGGTGTCGTAGGGAAGGCCTGGCAGGGGAGGCCGGCAATATATACCCCGAGGCGGGGGTGGCGCAGGATCACGCCGAATTTGCTTAGCTAGTGGGGCAAAGCTTTGCGCTTTTTTTTCTTTAATGGCGGGGAGGATGGATGGCAGCTGCCCGGGGTGGGTAGTCGCCTCCAGCCTGCAAAGGTGGCGGCTCGCCGGACGGACGGACCACGGGGATGCGCGCTTTTGGGGAGCATATATTCGCCCCGGCTGGACATGGCGACCTGCCGGACCACGCGACGCGATGCACGGTGCCGGATCCGAGACACGGGAGGAGCAGAGCTCGCCCGTCCTCGGACGATGGTGACGGGACTAAGGAACGAATCGTTCCGGGCCTGCGAGGCTGGCCGTGGGCGGATGACAGGTCGGGCATGCAGCGGGTTAAGCGGCCGTGTCCCCGGCCCGGCGATGGTGCGGCGGGGACAGCTTGACGGCAGGAGCGCAGGAGGGGTATCTGCCTGCCGGGTGGCGGGTGCTGGATAGCTAGCTAGCCGCAGCTTGATCGCAAGGCGGCCGGTGGCGTGATGGCGTCACGCAACGGCAAGCGCGCGCGGGACGGCCGGACGGGGAGGGCAGTACGGCGGGCGGCGGCGGCGGGTGGTGAGCTGGTGCGGGGTGGTTAGCTGCCGCGGTGATCTGCTGGCGAGGTGGGGGCAGCGGCGTGGTGTGCCATTCGGGCACGTTTTGCACTAGTACGTAATTAATCGGGGGAATTTGCTCGCCGCGAGCGTGGTAAACCGACGTACGCCCCCGGCTGCTAATCGGGGGAATCGGTGCGCCGTAATCCTTGTTTAATCCGGTATTAGTTGGCTCCGCGTGTTGATTCGTTCACACTGACGCGGCACTTTTCGACGCTAATTATTTGATCACAGTGGATGTGGACGTGCGTGAACCGTGCTCCGGGCGTGATCTGTTGGGCGAGCCAAACTGGGCCCTCGGCAGGACCCGCCGCGGTGGGACCCCAGGGATTCATCGGTCCCGACTCACGATCACGCATAGTTTTTTTTTTGAACGGACGATCACGCATATATTGAGCTCGTTGGTGGCCCGGTCGTTCTGCGCTTAGTCCTAGGGTTTCACCCTATCAAACTAAAAGTAAAAGAATTTTAAACTGAGAGGCTTCTTTTGTTTAGCGTAACTTGGAGAGCTCTCCTGATTTCGAAGCAGAGAAAAATGTAGGAATTAAAAGAAAAGAAAAAAGGCACGAAATCCAATTCTGGATGCAGCAGGCGATGCTTTTCCGATATGGTGGCCCCTTTAGTTAGCTAAAATTTTACAATAGTATCCATCATATAGAATCTTCGGATATATGTATGAAGCATTAAATACAGTACTAATTACACAGTTTAACTGATTCGCACGAGCTGAATTTTTTAAGCCTAATTAGTTCATAATTGGATATTATATGTCAAGTAACAACAAATTGTGCTACAGTACCAAAATTCAATTTTTTTCACCAACTAAACATAAGTACTTGGCTTTTCCGCGTGACAAATCTAGCTCCAGCAAGCTTTGGTTTTAATTGTTTACAATTTCTGGGAACTCGAGTTGGGCAGCAAGCTTTGGCTTCCGGTGATGATATCGGGTGGACAGGACGGCGAGGCAATAATGGCACCAGCCGCACCACACTGCTCTGGTTTGTATGGATTAAGATTAGTATTATAGGAGGCTATAATCTGACTGAATGATGATGTGGAGGAGAGAAAAGGAGAGAGAGGGGAAGTAGGCTGTAAGCTTACAGCTGGTTTCGACACAAGAATCAAGAAACTTTGAGAGAGATAGATATACTATATATTATTGATGAAGAATTAAACCACTATACGAGTAGGTTAAAAAGACTAAATTTTTTTTTACAGCTAGCAGGCTAAATTATTAGCCTTACTCTTATGCTGGCTGGAGAGGGTAAGCGGCAGGGGCGTCATGATTGTAAGCTTGTAGCATTAGCAGAGGCGGAAGCCGTATGGTGGTGGTTTATCTGAGGGTGGCGATTGAGACGGGAGGGATGATGGCTCCAGTTTCAGCTATCATCTCTTTTTCTGGTTTATAGTGAAGAAATATTCAAGACTGGAGTATTCAGCTACCAAATATTTAGCTATCATCTCTTTATCCTTTCTGCTGGAATGAAAAGGAGAGAATATGCTTTTCTAAATTGATAATCTTTGATGTACACGCAAGATGATCATATCTGAAACTAAAGGATTATGTGGGATTTATCTTTCTTTTTCGCAAGGGGGTTTTATGCATCTTCACCAGCACCCAGCCAGGGATCATTGTTCTGACCATATAAACGCACTCCTGATTGTAGCCTTGACGAAAGCACTAACTACTACGACGAGAATTGCTCTACATAGCGATAACCATCTGTTCTACACATACAAATGACGAGCGGTGGAATTTGGAATTGGAATAGTCCGCTAGTTCAACTCGGACAGTCTTGGTCGACATAGAGGTCTTGTTTAGATCCCAAAGTTTTACACCAAAAAACATCACATCGAATGTTTGGACACATGCATTGAGCACTAAATAAAATCTATTTGTAAAACTTTTGCACAGATGGGCTGTAAATCGCGAGATGAATCTAATGAGCCTACTTAATTCATGATTTGCAACAGTGATGCTATAGTAACCATCCACTAATTATGAATTAATCATGAATTAATTAGGCTCATTAGATTCGTCTCGCGATTTACAACCCATCCCTATAAAAAGTTTTGTAAATATACTTTATTTAGTGCTCCGAAATAGTAAGATTTTCTTCCAAAAATTTACGCCAAAATGATCTTCAGACACATGCATGTAGCATTAAATGCAGTTGAAAAAAATAACTACTACACAGTTCAACGGGAAACGATCAGATGAATTTTTTAAACTTAATTAGTATATAATTAAATATTAATTACCAAATAACAACGATTACTCAAACCTAAAATTTTTCATGAACTAAACACAACACACCCAGAAACGCACAAGGGGCCGAGCCAGACACATGCCAATCCTCGATCTGGCGGATGGGATGGGACGCTGCCATGCCACGTGGAATGAAGTAGCTGCAGTTGCACGGCGGGTTGCTGTTGCCACTTGTGCTACTACTAGTACTATTCATTGCCTCGGCCGGTCGGCCCTCGTGTCACGACTCGGCCCGCGTGACCATGCCTGCTGGCCCGGCTCCGGCTTCGCTTGGCGGCTGCTGACGCAAGCGGCGGCGAGCCGGTGACGTTTGTGCCACCGATCGTTGGGGCGCTTCGTGCATGGCCCATCACTGTGTGCCTGCCTGTGAGCGCGGTGTCCTGCGTCTGCGTGAAATGCTGACCAAGGCCTGTTTCCGGAAAATGGAAAGACGAAGGCCAATACAGAGAGACCTAAAGACAACGAAAGGGGATGCCGCGGCGCACGCGTGTTGATTCGCGGCGAAGATATTTGCGAGCCGTGCGTCTCACGCGCGCTCTCAGGCCTTGATGAGCACGTTTTTTACACTGATCAGGGGGATTTACCCACTAACACTCTACTCCGGGTCTTGTTTTTACACTAATCGGGGAATCTGTTCGCTTGCATTGGCTTGACTCTTGTCAATCCGTTGTTTTCACCGCGTGTTGTCCGTTCTAGCTAGTGGATGCCACGCTTTCCTCTCTTTGCCTCTCTTTTTTTTCCTACCTAAAAAAGGAATTGGAAAGACTTGGAAATTAGGTCGCAAGACGCCAAGACCCGAGTTCCTTTTGTTGTACGATTGGCCGAGGCAATAACATGGGGCCGAGCCGGGTCTTGTAGGAAAGAATAGGATGGCTGTTGCTTTAGGGTAGACCTTGTTACTGCTTGTTAGGCACCCCCGGCCTTTCGACCAACCTGCAGGTTGCTGGCCTCAAACCGAAAATACACATGCGTGATGCATATTTAGCAACACTTCAGTGGATTAAAGTCTCAGGAAAGAAGACTCCACTGGATTAAATTACAGTTTAAGAGGCTGAACAGTGAACAGACGCATCCTAGGTGAAGTTGAGGGACACTATACAGAGTAGATGTCTTTTTCTTTCATGCTATAATTAAGTAGACCATATTTTGGATATAGTAGCTCGCTTCTGAACATCACTAGCTAGTTGGTCCTGATGATTGTATTAAATAATAACCTGATCACAAATCTAGTAACTGCGATCTTGTAACCCAAGATAAGCTTGTTTATTTTGGTGGCTCTCAAGCTCACTGTTCTGTTCTGCTAGTGAGAGCGTTCTCGTTCACGACGTCAATCTCCTGATCGGATAACTGAAGAAGAATCGTTTCACCATCTGATGTCTTTTGTGCTCAGGTGGTAAGGAAGAATCAGTCTGTCTGAACGTATGAAATGGTTGGGCGTGATGTTGGTGACATATGGGAGTCAAGTAGTCCCTGGAAATGCCTTATCCGATGAGATCTAAGACTGAAGAAAAATTAACAGGGACGCGCAGCAAACAAGATGCATGGTAGAAAAGCAGGTCTAGCTAGAAGCCAGTAGGAAGGACCGGATACTCGTGTAAGCTAGGCTAGGACAAAGGAGAGGTAGAATCATCTAGTAGACAGCTACTTCGAAGCGCTGGAAAGGGAGAGAGCGAACAATTAAAAGTTGAGATCCATGTCAAGTAGTTCGTTCCCGTTTATCATCGTCAAATGTGTAGAGTGCAGTGATAATATTATTTTTTGCGGGGAATATGTGAAGGGGAACATTGGCGATGCTTTGGTCTAGGATAAGATGGCCCAGCTCCAATTCCATAAACAATTGATAAAACAACAAGGGTTTGATGAAAATTGTGTGGCCGCGTCATCCTGGCTGTATCAATAATGGCCATGATCTTGCTTTCAGTTAATATAACCAACGGCTATATATATATATATATATATATATATATATATATATATATATATATATATATATATATATATATATATATATATATATATATATATATATATATATTCCACCAATATGCATACACCATTTTAATATGTTATGTGTCATGTAATTATGTTAAACTACATTTGACTATTTAAAGACGTTGGGTAGATATACCTACCTCTGTGTCTGTGGGAGTCAGTCACACGCTTACCGCCTCCAGTTCTCCAAGACTCCACTAGCTCTTCCCGTCAAGAAGTGGTAGCTTGGACACGGTCAGTGGTGGACGATTGCGAAGAAGGGCCGAAGCGGCAGGTACATCATCTTTTTTTTTCCCTCCGGGAAAGTTTGGCACTTTATTTGGTTAGCTATATAATATCTAAAATAAAGAATAAAGTATTTTCTAAAAACTAAAAGAAAACTGCGACATCACTTATTTCTACACGAGCAGAACACGAGCAGAAAATTGACTACTACATTGTAAATGGATGCTTACTTTTTTTCCTTTCCCCAAAAGTTGATTACTCAATGGAGCTGGTACGTGGAAATTGATCCGCAAAAATGGAACATCACCTCTAGCCGCGCAAGCAGCCTCTCCAGAAAGCAAAATTCTTGTGCAACTGAGATATGATAGAGAATTTGCATGACAACCACATGATAGAGAAAAGTGAAGAAAACTGGGGAAAGCAAAAGGGTAAAAATGCAGCAGCACTACATTATTTGGGCCCGGGGGGCATATCACAGCTTAAAAGGCTTGTTTGGATAGGGGTCCAACCTCCAGCGTAAACTCTGTCCTTTCGGCTTGACTGGGACGTTAATTTTTTACGTCCGTCTGATAGGCTGCAAATTTAATTTATTTTCCATAACTGCACGCGTATAATAATATTTACCTTTCTTTTTTTATTTTGTTGCTACAAGGTGTAAAAAATAACCACAACAACAACATGGCCTTTTTTCCTAAAAAAGTTGGGGTAGGCTAGAGATGAAACCCGAAAAAAATAAGTTCAAGGTTCAGGCACATTGATAGCTAGTCTCCAAGCGCTCCTATCCAAAGCTATCTCTTTAGAGATATTCCAATCCTTAAGATCTCTCTTAACCGACTCATCCCACGTAAGCTATCTCTTTAGAGATATTCCAATCCTTAAGGTCTCTCTTAACCGACTCATCCCATGTCATTTTAGGTCTACCTCTGCCCCTCTTTACATTATTGACCCGCTCAAGAACCCCATTACGCACAGGCGCCTCAGGAGGCCTTCGTTGGACATGTCCAAACCATCTCAGCCGATGCTGGGTAAATTTCTCCTCAATTGGTCCCACCCCGACCCTATCCCGAATAACTTCGTTCCAGACTCTATCCCTCCTTGTGTGCCCGCAAAACCACCGCAACATCCGCATCTCTGCTACACTCAGTTGCTGGACATGTCGCCTTTTTGTAAGCCAACATTCAGCACCGTATAACATCGCCGGACGAATTGCTATCCTATAGAATTTGCCTTTTAGCTTTTGTGGCGCCCTCTTGTCACAAAGAATGCCAGAAATTTACCGCCATTTCAACCAGCCAGCTGAAATTCTATGCCTAACATCTTCATCAATGTCGCCATCCTTTTATAGCACTGATCCTAAATACCAAAAGGTATCATTCTGGACCACCACTTGCCCATCTAGACTAACGTCTCCTCCTTCATGCCTAGTCGCGCTGAAATCACACATCATGTACTCAGTCTTGGTCCTACTAAGTCTGAACCCTTTCGACTCTAACGTGCGTCTCCACAGCTCTAACTTCCTATTAACCCCTGCCCTACTCTCGTCAGTTTATCAGTGTAAAATACAAAAGACTTCTGTCTTTTCAGTTTATCTTTTCGGGCAATATCTAGAAACATTAACAGAACTGTACAACAACTAATTCAGCTGATAGCTATTGGCTTTGTCATTCTGGTATACTGTTAGAAGTAAACTGTGATCGGGAGGGGGGGAAACGAAAAATAAAAACTAATTGGCTTTTATATTTCTCGGGTGAGATGTTCTGGAATGTGCTGGCTGGAAGATGTCAAATGACGATGGCGCAAGGGATCTCCTGGATGCCATCGGTGAATCAGAAAGCAAAGGCTCGTAAACAGAGCTCTTATTCTTGACTGGTATTGTGGAACTCGATACCATATTATCTTTGTCTGACCTCAGTTGAGACTCCAGATTCACAAGGGTGTACATTGGGCCCCGTGAGCGCTCGGCCTTCTGAAGAATGTTGATAGCGCTAGGTCTGTATGTATATCTGAAATACTTCAGAGCTAATACAGGACCCATTCCAACTCCACTGATCAGCTGGAAAAATGACATCTTATGATCACAATTGAATGGGTGCGACGTTTTATAAAACCAAGCAAAAACATATAAAGAAGCTTACCACCAGTGTTATCCAGTATGATGGTTGTCTGCAAAGGCGAAACATGATTGTGTACATTCCTGAAGCTGGTATACTGCTGATGAAGAAGTTGATGACATAGAAGGCAATGAAGTTTCCCCATATGGCCAGGAGTTGGACAAAAGTGAAGGAACTGAAAGTGAAAAGACAAGTAAGAACCAGTCTGACAAAATTTGTAGCAGATCTAAGTTAGGACAGTAACGATCTAAGTTTTCCTAATTCATACTTCATCTCCAATGTCACAACAAATGCCTGCAGCCAAATGCTTCCTGAGAGTGCAACCATTGACAGCTCCTCCATATCACTTTTCTCATTCGCATATGCATGAATGGTTATCAAGAAAATAATGATTGCCTGCAATAACAAAGGAAAAGAGAACACTACATTAACCGCATGAAAACAAACATACGAATTCAACTTCCTTCAAACTACTTAGTTACTGTCTTTGATGGGTCATCTGCTTAAGTATAGGTCAACGTATACATAATGGATTTCACCGAGATTTTAAGGAAAGGCTACAGCAGAAAACCAGTAGTGTATGAGGCACGCGTACACTTTTTAAAATGGAAGTGCGAGGAACATGTAGGTAGCTCCAGGGTTCATGAGCTAAATCCAAGGTTCTGGATATCAGAAACCAGGCCTAAGGCAATATTCTAGAATCAACTGTTCTCTGCTTTTTACTAATCCAATTTGTTATCAAGTTTTTTTTTAAAATTCTGATGTTTCAGTAGTATTTAACAAGCAATACATAATTTCAGCACAACATCTTGAGCCCTTCTAGTGAAAATGCAGAGACTGCCATTTACAGACCATGAGTAAAGTGGGTAATACTATAGAACACAGAACTTACATGATACAATGATCGACCAAACCAACCAGCAAAAGTACTTGGATTGAGAAGCCTACAAGAATATTCAAATTACTGAAGGAAATTCAAACTGTAGCAAAATAAAATTTATCTAGGATAATAAACGCAAAAGAGATACGGGCCGTTAACACAACATGCAAGGGGTATAATTTACCTTCCAGCTTGACAGTAAAGTAATATCTCTGGGTTTTGCATCACTGTCTTTTCAGATAAATCCTTGTCCAGGACGGTAGTTAAAACAGGAATGCTTGTGTAGAAAACATTATAAGCCATCAAACTAACCGAGTTGAATAAACTAGTTCCAGCAATGCCTGAAAGAAAAGAAAAACTGCATGCACAGAATATGAGAACATTAAGAAAAAGCCGTGCACACTATATAGTTGTCCAACTACAATAATAGAAGAACTAAAGTTGTATGACTTACAGTATCTGAATAAAGCAAATTAACAATGACTTATAGAAAGAATACTGCGAAAGAAATGCAGTTCGATTGTAAGAGTATCGCCCATGGACAAGAATCAGCCTTTTTAGAAACCTGAACTCTGCCAAGTAGAAGCAGAAGTGTGAAAAGTTGTCAGAAAGGTTGTAAACTTGCATGGTATTAAGTATTAACTAGTCCAATGTTTAATTAAACTATTGTAGAATCTAGACGGAAACAGACAGGATGTGAATTCACATGAAATTCATGACAAAACCACATCTAGGGAACTATATGTGAAATATTAAGTAGCAATACAAAATGAGATCTCAGGTATGCAAATTTATTAGGTACTAGTTGTTAAGGCCCATAGTGTAAGGCCCATGTGGCCCATATTATCTTCTCCTATATATCTACAAGTCCTATGGCTGTGCTCACTCTCTCTCTCTGTCTGGGATGGCTCTCTCACTTCGATCTTTAATGTAAGTTACATGGCACCAGAGCTTAGGGTTTCGATCTGAGCCACCACCCTTCCCGTCGCTGCGCTGCCTCGTCCTCATCCTTCGCCGCCTGTCGCGGCCTCGCCCGTCGCCCGTCGCGTCGCGGCACCTTGCCGCCGGTGGATTTCCGCGCCGTCCTCTCCCATCCGCGCCGTTCGCGCGGATCTCCACCGCCGCCCGCAGCACGTCGCTGCCGCCGGCCGCCGTCCACTCCGTCCGCGGCCGCCCGCGCGCCGTCCGCGGCCACCTCCACTTCCGCCTCCGCCTCGTCTCCGCTCGCAGATCCACCTGTTGCGGCTCTGCTGGAGGCGGGTCTTCACTTCGCGGCCATCCTCATCCCCGTCCGTCCGCCCTCCTGATGCCCTGCGGCTTCCTGCCGCCATCCGCCCGTCTGTCTCTGCTGCTCTGCCTCTGGGCAAAGCTCTGCTCTGCTCCTGCTGCATCTCGTCTGGTATTTGGTCTCTGTTTCTTGTGCTACTCCTTGTTGATTTGATCAGTGGTAGCACACTTCAACATGTCTCAGATCAATGCTATAGTCATCAATATCATTTTAGATGGTCAAAACTATCCTGAATGGTCCTTTTCTGTTGAAACTGCACTGAGGGGCTATGGTTTACTTTCCCACTTGACTGATGACAAACCCGTGCTTAACAATGATGGTAGTAATGCCGCTGCTGTTAAGGACTGGGAGATTAATGATGGGAAAGTCATGGCTGCTATGGTCAGTAGTACTAAACAAACCATGATTATGAGCCTTCGTAAGTTTAAAACAGCCAAGGGCATTTGGAACAGTTTGAAGGAGCGTTATGTTCAGGACAGTGGTGCCCTCTTACACACGCTCATGCAGCAAACTCATGTCATTGAGCAAAATGACATGTCTATTGATGAGTATTACACTGCATTTGATCGACTGATGGGTGCCTTGACCTCCATGGTACCCGAATGCACCGCTAATCCGTGTCCAGCACATCAGTTCATTGAGAAGTTTCTTACATATAGATTCGTTATGGGTGTTCGAGCTGAGTACGATTCTCTTCGTACACGACTGCTTCAGGGTTCTTCTACTCTCACTATGTCACAGGCCTTGTCTGACTTACTTGCAGAAGAGACCCATCTTAAGTCTATGTCTATTGCTCCTGGTTCAGGCTCTCACAGTGTGTTGGCTGCTTCCCAGAGGTTTGGCGGACGCAAGGCTTCATCTTTAGAGCCTTGTAAACATTGTGGCAAGACCAATCACAGTTCAGATTATTGTTTTGCTCACTATCCGCAGAAGTTGGCAGACTTCCGTGCTCGTCGTGCTGCTCGTGGCCGTGATACTGGTTCCACTCCTAGAGGCTCGGTGTCTGTTGCCGCTGCCTCATCTGCTGCTGCTCCATCACCATCTTGGGTTCTTGACTCAGGGGCTTCCTTTCATGTGACCTCCGATCAGTCAGAGTTAGCTTCTTGCAAGACAGTCGTTGATGGTGCTTCAGTTCAGACAGCTGATGGTACATCTTGTCATATTACTCATCAGGGTTCAATTTGCAATTCTCGTTTTTCTGTACCCAATATTTCTTTTGTACCTCAGCTGTCTATGAATCTTCTCTCAGTAGGACAAATTGCAGACCATAATTGCTTTGTTGGATTTGATGACTCATCATGTTTTGTTCAGGATCGTCGGAGCGGAGCTGTGATTGGGACTGGTCGTCGCCGTAGAGGTGCTCCTAGCCTCTACCTTTTGGACACTTTGCATCTTCCTTCATCCACCGTGGCTCCGCCTCCTGTGTCTTTCGCTGCATCGGTCTCTACTGCGTCTTTTGCCCAATGGCATCATCGTCTTGGTCACCTCTGTGGATCTCGTTTGTCCACCTTAGTAAAGTCAGGATGTTTAGGCCATACATCTGTCGAGTCTAGTTTTCATTGTAAGGGTTGCAAACTTGGAAAACAAATACAACTTCCATATCCATCTAGTGTTTCTCATTCTAGTAGACCTTTTGATCTTGTTCATTCTGATGTATGGGGCCCAACTCCTTTTGTTTCAAAGGGTGGTCATAAATATTATGTCATTTTTATTGATGATCACTCTCGTTATACTTGGATCTATTTAATGAAACATCGCTCTGAGTTGCACTCCATTTATGAGTCTTTTGTTTGCATGATTCACACTCAGTTCTCTGCTCCTATCAAAGTGTTTCGTTCCGACTCTGGTGGTGAATATTTATCTGATACTTTTCGTCAGTTTTTGGCTTCGGAGGGTACTCTTGCTCAGCTTTCTTGTCCTGGCGCTCATGCTCAGAATGGTGTTGCTGAACGCAAACATCGCCATCTTATAGAGACGGCTCGCACCCTTTTGATATCTTTTGTTCCTTCTCATTTTTGGGGCGAAGCTGTTTCCACTGCAGTTTATCTCATTAATAGACAGCCGTCCTCCAAGCTCGCCGGTAAATGTCCTGGGGAAGTACTTTTTGGTACTCCTCCGAGATATGACCATCTTCGAGTTTTTGGTTGTACATGCTATGTCTTACTTGCACCTCGCGAGCGGACTAAACTGACTGCACAATCTGTTGAGTGTGTTTTTCTAGGTTATAGTCCTGAGCATAAAGGATATAGGTGTTATGATCCTTCTTCTCGCCGCATTCGTATTTCTCGTGATGTTAGCTTTGCGGAAAATCGTCCTTTCTTTTACAGTTCTTCTACCCACTCTTCATATTCTCCCATAGAGTCTACCTCCTTTATGTGCCTTCCTCCAATTTCACCCACTACTAATGCTCCTGTGACACCACCATCCACTGTCCCATTCACTACACCATCATCCTCTTCAACTATCCCTCCTATTCCTATTTCCATCTCACCACCTTCACATACCTCACCTTCTCCTGCTCCTGCTCCTTCCCATTCTTTTTCTAAACCACCTATCACCCAAGTCTACATTCGCCGTTCTAGCACTACCACCTCGGCCAGTCCTGATGCTCCTGCTGTTGATGATTCTACTAATGTTGATGAGTCACATACGGTTCATGTTGCTCCTGATCTGTTACAGGATGGTCAAAGATACAATCTACGAGATCGCACCATGTTTGGGTATCCTCGTGCTAATGTTGTTGTTGGCGAACCATCCACTTATCAGGAAGCTTCTCTCATTCCAGAGTGGCAACTTGCTATGTCTGAGGAGTTGGCTGCCCTTGATCGTACTGGCACTTGGGATATTGTTCCTTTACCGTCACAGGTTGTGCCTATTACATCCAAGTGGGTCTTCAAAATTAAAACCAAATCTGATGGATCTATTGAGCGATATAAAGCACGCCTTGTGGCTAGAGGCTTCCAACAGACCCAAGGTCGCGATTATGATGAAACCTTTGCTCCAGTCGCACACATGACTACTGTTCGTACTCTGATTGCTGTGGCTGCTTCTTCTTCCTGGACTATCTCTCAGATGGATGTCAAGAACGCTTTTCTTCATGGTGATTTGCATGAAGAAGTTTATATGCATCCCCCACCTGGTGTTGATGCTCCTTCTGGATATGTTTGTCGTCTTCGTCGAGCCTTGTATGGTTTGAAGCAGGCCCCCCGTTCTTGGTTTGAGAGATTTGCTTCTGTTATCAGGGATGCTGGTTTCTCTTCTAGTGAGCATGACCCTGCTTTATTTATTCATCTCTCTCCACAAGGACGTACTCTAGTCTTGTTATATGTTGATGACATGCTGATTACAGGTGACGATCCGGAGCATATTTCTCATGTGAAGAAGCAACTCAGTGAGCAATTTCAGATGTCAGACTTGGGTCCTCTCAGTTATTTCTTAGGGATTGAGGTTTTGCAATCTACAAAGGGCTACTATCTTTCTCAATCTAAGTACATACTAGATCTTGTTGCTCGTTCTGGACTTAGTGATCACCGCAGAGCTGCGACACCTATGGAACTTAACTTGAAACTTCGTCCTAGTGATGGTAAACCTTTGGAGGATCCCTCTCGATATAGGCATATTGTTGGTAGCCTTGTCTATCTCACTGTTACTAGACCTGATATTGCTCATGCAGTTCATATCTTGAGTCAGTTTGTCAGTGCTCCTACCTCGGTTCATTATGGCCATTTACTTCGTGTGCTGAGATACCTAAGGGGGACATCTTCTCAATGTTTGTTCTATGCTCGTGATAGTCCACTTCACCTTCATGCCTATTCAGACGCCACTTGGGCGAGTGACCCCATCAATCGTCATTCGGTTACGGGCTATTGTATTTTTCTTGGTTCTTCTCCTATTGCGTGGAAGTCCAAGAAGCAGGCAGCTGTATCCCGGTCTAGTACAGAGGCAGAGCTTCGAGCTCTGGCCACCACTACTTCGGAGATTATATGGTTGCGATGGTTGTTAGCTGACTTTGGTATCTCTTGTGATGGTCTCACGCCTCTTCTCTGTGATAATACTAGCGCCATACAGATTGCACATGATCCTGTGAAGCATGAACTCACAAAGCATATTGGTGTTGATGCCTCGTTCACTCGGTCTCATTGTCATCAGAAAACAATTGACCTTCAGTATGTGCCCTCGGAACTGCAAGTGGCAGATTTCTTCACAAAGGCACAAACTCAAGAACAACATTGGTTTAACATGCTCAAACTCAATGCTTCAGATCCTCCGCTTCCACCTTGAGTTTGAAGGGGGGTGTTAAGGCCCATAGTGTAAGGCCCATGTGGCCCATATTATCTTCTCCTATATATCTACAAGTCCTATGGCTGTGCTCACTCTCTCTCTCTGGGATGGCTCTCTCACTTCGATCTTTAATGTAAGTTACACTAGTGACCTTGACCTTGAACATTCAACTGCAAAAATTTGGATTTTCTCCACCCTGGACCTCTTGAGTCTACTTTGATAGTAGCTTGGTAGATGCTCCATCTGATTCACAATATTTTTCTTAAGCCCATAGTGTGCACAAACCAGTTGAGCACTAAACCTTAGAAAAAAGATCATGAAAATGACCGCATATTTTCTTAGCTAACATGCTACAAGCCTACAACCACTCAATATTTCTCAGGGTATAGTAGGGGTCAAGGGCGGAAAACTGGAAATATCAAACTACATGATCATCTCAATGGAGTTGGACAACATTATAAGATGATGTTTCCACAGAAAATGGACATATATTTGAATTCACAGCTTAATTTACATGTGAAGCCTCAGAAACTGAACACATATTGGTATATCTTAAGTTTTGAGCAAATGGAAATGTTTGTATCCACTTGTTTGAAGCTGATAAAACTTAGTCAATACCGTATAGTCATTGGTAGAATTACCTGAGGCTCCCCTCTTTTTCTAGAAGGAATACAGCAGTCTGACTAGCTGATCCTTTTTTCCTTTCTTTTTTTTTTGGTTGAGTGGAGACAATTAATTACTGGTTAGTACAGTCATATTTAATTTCACAATCTACAAGTGAAACTTTCAATCCCCTGAAAACCTAGTAGAAAATCCACACAAGTAATCACCCAACCATGGTCGGAGGGAGTCAAACTGTGGGTGTCTGCCAAAGAGCTGAGATGTCACAATTGGGCTATGCAACAACATTTGCTTTGAGTTTGAATTTGGTATTCCCGGACTCTCCTATATACTTTAACAGAGACAAAAATGATTCACTTATAACTGGTTTGAAGATGGTTGTGCGCACAGAAGTAACTAAATAGAGTTGACATACCAAAGAATTAAAGAAGATATTTTGCAACAAAAGCATGAGGACAAAGAACAGCAATACTATCAAAACTATCTGATATACACAAACCATGACGTGTAAATCTTATAAATATAAGATGTAGTGCACATAGAATAGTGGAAGCCGAAGAAAAATATTCAAAAAGGTTAAGTACTTACTGCCAATGCTATAGTCAGCAGCCCTTGCAGCTTGAAGACCTTCCCTACCACTAATTCCTACACCAATGTCAGCCTGCTGTATCATCCTTACATCATTTCCACCATCACCGATAGCCAACGTTCGATAGTCACATGATTTTAGAAGCTTCACTAGCTACGGAAAAAGAGTATTAAGATCAGTACAAATACAAGGAGAAACAGAGTAGCACAAAAGATTAGAAGAGAACAAAGGCCCAATTAGAACTTTTATGGGCATCAAATTAGCTTTTGCCAGATCATTATGTATACATGTGTTCAATTAAAAAGCAATCTACCACACTTTTTACAAGCTCCTTATATAGACTCAAGTATACAGGTGTCCGACAGTTTTAAAAAAGTATACAGGTGTCCGATTAAAAAACACATTTCTATCTTGCTATTTTAGTATTACAAAACTAAATTGTATTTTAAACTTATTCTATTCATACAAATAACTGATGCTGATCGATATATTTGGCTCAAGCAAGAAAAGAAAGCCGGTCATAAAGAATCACCTGTGCTTTCTGTGACGGTGTAACACGGCAGCATAATGCAGTTTTTGAAAGAACCGCTAGTTCAGTAAAAGCTTCAGTATAGTGTGTCAGAATAATCTCTAGTGCCCAGCCATCCACTACAAAAGCTAACTCCTGTTCCAAGCAAATACAAAAATATTTCGAGTCAAGATACAAACTTTCTTCAAGGTGTTGATATTGCCATAAACACAGTCATCTTAATATTACATATATTTAAATAGGCCCATGGACCAACTGGCCACTGAACAATTGCAAATGGCTCATTTTGATCATGATATTTGAAAAGGGTTAAGCAACTCATTCAGGAAACTTGTCTTTTCCCTCTCAAGGCCACTGCGTTGGGATCAGAAAGGTAGCTTGGCAAGAAACCAACAGGACGTCCTGTAGCAGATGAGGAAGTAGCAGTGGCAGGGAGTAGTTCAGATAGGAGAGGAGCCAATGGTGGCGCAGATTCACAACCATACTAAAAATTTGGTGTCTGGACAAGAGTTGAAGCAATGGTATCAAGAACAGCCAAAGCTCAGTAGACCACCTGCAAGTAATTGTGAGTAATCAAGGTCAACATGCCACAGGCCAGTGATGTAGCAGAGATGGGTAATCCCCCTTTCAATATAGCTAAAGATGTGCTTCTTCATCACCCAGTGAGAGGTTCTGTTGCAGTTGCCTGTGCCTCGTTCCAGCAGGTGATGGGCTTAGAAGAGAGGGTGTTTTAATCGTCTTCCATGGTTGAGTTACATTACCAAATAATATAGCCCCCCCCCCACCCCCCCACAAAAAAAGCACATAGTTTAGGGTCTGTTTGGCCTTCCACATACTTAAGAGACCAAAATGAGACATTTACAAATCAGGGTGGAGGCAGGGGCATAATCCCTCTTAACGAACCTTAGGCTCTGATGACGTTATCCGCATGGTAAGCAGAACTCTTTCCAAGCTTCTAGCAACTTCATCTTGAGTTCTCCCATTGATATGCAAGAGCTGCCCTTTAGGTTCTACAGGCAAGAAATAAAAGTTAAAATCGTATTTAATTCATTTCCCCTGATCAAGAAAAAAAATCATGTACTTTTGATGAGCTACTCAGCTGACAGTCTGACACTGGTTTTCTTAGTCCCTCTCCGGATGTACTTTTGAGTAGTTAAGCCCACATACCCAAATTAGTATGATCAAAACTCTTTCTATGCATTCAAGTTTGTTCATGATTATATTTACTTCTGTCATTTTTTCAGTTTAAAAAGGGTTAACATTTTAACACAATAAACTTCTTTAGAACTCTGGAGTCCCTCATTCAAAAAGGAAAAAAGCATAAAACCACAAGATATGTTTCCTTTTCACTTTGCCGCGCAAATCGCATTTTTTTACAATAACACCCCCACAAAGTGAATACAGAATAGGCACCTGAGTTGAAAGAGTTCCTGGAACTACAGTGGAGTAAAGATGTAAAACCTGGTTTATAGAAACACAAATACCTGAAGAAATTAAGTTGCACAAAAGAGCAATTTGAATAGCAGTGTTTTGTTTATCGCCAGTTAACATCCAGAAGTTGATTCCTGACTGCCTCAGTATTTCAATAGTTTCTGGTACCCCATCCTATGAACAGATCCAAATATAAGGACCAGTGAACACAAAAAAGAAGAATGCTGAGTTGTTACATGAGATGAAAGCAAAGCAAAAAGTAGAACCTGGAGGCGATCTTCTATTGCGCTCACACCTAGAATCTCCAGGCTATGTTCTAATTTTTGGCAAACCTCAGCAACTCTCCACTGAGCAAAGCAAATATCGAGGAATTATTTTTTGTGAAATTTTTCAGGAATGATTAAGAAAATATGATAATTACCTCCCTGTCAATCAATGCACTATTGGCCTCCTTAAATGACCGAGACCATTCAGTGTACTCCTCTGATTCCAGCTCACGCCATCCCAAGCAGAGTGTGCGCAACCCCAATTGAGCATATTTGTCAACCGCATCAACAAATGTCTTTGTCTGCTGTCCTGAAAATTAATTATCATGAGATTCTCAGGTCAAACACAATTCAGTAATTGAGTTGCATCAACAAAGTTTCTATGTTCTACTTTGTGAAGACCCACAGCCAAACTCTCAAACAGAAGAAACAGCTTAAGTAAAGAGTGAATTAAATTTATGCCACAAGATATGAAGAAAGTACATAAATGCCAGATTTCAAAATATATAAAGGATATGAGAAAATTCTACAATCAATAATTGAGGCGATTACCGGAATAAGCACAAGGAAGCATTGCCTCATCAGCGCCTTTGGACAAGAGAAAAATCTTGCCACTCTGACAATCCAAAACGACAACAGACATTCTTTTCCGATCAGATGTGAACTCAAGAATGTCAAGTATCTCATATCGCATCACTCGCCGGTTGAAGTGAATTTCTGCTTAAGTAGATGTCTAGTTATTTAGCAAATACAACCATGTGAAACGAAACGAAACAACCAAATTTAGGAGTCATAAAACCTACCTGCATTATTTCCGTTTTTGCTGACAAGAACCATATGTAAATTTGCTGCCGCATTAACAAGAGCATCCTCATCCTGGGACTGAGCTTTATACAAAACTGATCCGCTAGGACTGGAAGAAGTAGCCCAAAGGACAAGAATAAATGATAATAAGAATGAACACAAGATGTGGGGTGAAACTGTCAGATGGATGAAGATCTAACCTTTTTATAGGAATTACTGTATTGCAGAGTGTCATGACTGTCAAAAATTTGATGACATGAGGAGAATTATTGGCGATAGCATTCAGTAGTTCAACATCTAAACAGGGAAACCAATTAGTCAACATAAATATGAACTTGCAACAGTATTAGGTTCTAATAAGTGGAAGTGGTTAACATGGCTAGCAAAAGTGGAAGTGGTTAACATGGCTTACAGATTTAGAAGAAAATCTTGTAAGAAGAACAATGAAAGCTAGCAAAAGAGAGGCTATTTTTTTGTGTGACCATGCTGTGACAAGATTAATGCTTTCGAAAGATGAAAGCTGGCAAGGAAGGTGGCAGAACCCACAATACGATCGTGTTCTGAGAAATTAATGAGAAAGCACAAAACGATCCTAGCATGTGCAAGTATTAACAGCAGATTCAGGAAGAAAAGAGTTAACTGAATATCAGATACAACCTCTCAGTGCATCTCCACATTCATTCCCATAAAAGGTACCCCCAACGCAGCACCTTCTGAAGATCATCTTATTCTCAGTCAATGTTCCAGTTTTATCTGTCAAAATATATTCAACCTGCCCCAAGTCTTCACTAATTGCTGTGCTGAAAATTATTGTGAGATGGTAGATTTAGCAAAGGAAAAAGGCAATTGTCCATCTGCTTATCAATAGAAATATGCATGGTTACTTACTTTGCTGCATGGGCAGGTGTGTCATTTTCCAGGTCATACATATCCTCATCCCAATCTATGAACTTTGCATATAGACTTTTAACAAAGTCCAAAGAAACCTACAAGACATAAAAAAAACTTACATGTGAGCAGTGAGAGCTTCATATGGTATGAATAAAAATTAGTGTATCTACCACCCAATGTTTCCTTCTAGCATTGCGACGCGACATTGCGTACTGAAGAAAAGAGAAACATGTAGCATCGCTACATGCAGAAGGAAACTAAAATGGAGAGCCTTCACAGCATACAGGATGTGATGCAGAGCACAGACCACAGAACTATGCTAAAACAAACAAGGGCTTCAATATTTTTTAGTGGAAAACAGTTTACAATGATGTATATGGAGGCTGCAGTTGGTAGACCAGAGGAACCGGACATCCAGAAACTACAACCTGCCGGTGCATATGGAACCATGCAAATGCAATTATGCAATTGCGAGAAGTTTTTTTTTTGCACCAATTAAATGGTAACCGCCACATGATTGCAACACCATATTGTGGAGAGGTTGATGATTGAAATATATGCCAACAAGTTGTCAGAGAAATAGTTGTGCCATCATTTGAGAAGTGGAGTAATATCAAAACTCGAAAATCATGTGAATCAAAAGCCTCAGACATACCTTTATTGAAATGGGAATCATAATAGAACACAATAGTTCAAACCTCAGAGGTATAACCAGAATCTGATACCATGGTTCGTTGTCATCATACTTAACATACCATTGCTACAAGACAGGAAGACGAATGGATGATCAGCAAAATATAGATGGACCAAAAGAACAGTATGGCCATGTATAATTCAGCTAACAGATGCAAGTATGTTGGGTTGGGAATATTACAGAACTCATTGAGCATGTTGGGAATATTACTTGGACTTCAGGCCACAAGGAAAGGAGTTGTTGTGTATGCTTTCTTTGGGCGTCAATATCAGCGCAAGAAGAAGGGCCAGGCGTCCAACAGTAGTTAGGCTTTTGGTTGCCTAAGATATTTAGAGATATAGTTGGTTTGTTTCAGGTTGTTAGGGGGCTCGATATATAAGAGACCCAATGCAGTAATAGGAGGCAAGGAAGAAGTAGTAGATTCAATCTCAGAGCCTCCAGCGTGAGGGAGAGATATCTGTCTACCTCAACCTGTATCATCTGAATAATATAGCCATATCAGGAGTAGAGCATAGCTCAGTTGGTGAGAGATGCGAGTGCACACACCCAACACTAAAAACTCTTCACCTCTGATTTGGGTGTTTATTTTTCTATCTTTTGTCCCTCCAAAGTGACCCCATCTTTTTATTACTTACAAATCCTAAAATGGCAAAAAAATGAACTTTTGAAAAGAGATTCGTATTAAAGTCTTGACATTTACATCTTGCAATATTTTATCTTTGCAAGTAACCAGTGCACTAGTAACAGTGAAGCTAACATGTAGGACATGGTAAGAAAATTTACAAGGAAAACTACCTTGCGAGCCTCTATGTCCTTCCAAACATTGCCTGCAGCCCCAAGAACGACAACGACTGTAAGTTGAAATAAGAATATGGCGCCAGTAAGCTTATCGATCATTGCATCCATAGCAGTTAGCTTGGGTTCTGGGACACCCCTACTCATTCCCAACTTAGTTTCATTGCCTGGAAAGTGGAGATTGCATCGATAATCAGTCTTCTGGTAAAGTTGAAGTTTAAAATAAATCCATGTATCAAAATATGATTCATATGTAGAAAGGACAATATTGAAAACAAATTTTGCCACTTATTTGCAAATTATAATAACACCATCAAAACTAGATTTACAGGAGGTATGGGAACAGAAAGATCTACTAATAATGTGTCATATCATACATAAATGTTGTAAGGCTAAACATAAGATCTTAATAGAAGACCTCAAACTATTTTAATTCGTGCAATCAAGGTGCTAAAGTGCAATATCATTGAGTTCAGCCCCTTGACTTTTCATCGACAATGAAGCCCTTTAAGTTCAGTTTTGTTGAATAAGCATCACTGGCTCAAATCAATACCCATCTCGTAGTAATTAGATATATCTGTGGAAATGGTTTAATTGGACAGTTTTAGTAGCGGAGGGGCAAAATTGAACGATATCGAATAATAAGATCTGGACGACCTTATGCGTTTAGGAATTTATTCGTGAGTTAGTAGCTCACATAAATGCAGTCCTCTTAAACCTGTTGAGCTGCCAGGTTATTGCACTTCTGCATATAAGGTAAAATGCACACCCTTTTCGGAAGGTGATGAAGATCTAGACACTGACCAAGCGCCCATCCACAAGAATGCTAAAATATAAGGTAATCCAAATCCAGGTTGTCAGCTTAATCAACATTGTCAACAGCAGCCTAGTTTGCACTGATATTGATACAACATTTCACTAACATTCCAGAAAAAGTGGTCATTTTCCATGATTTTTGTAGGATGGCCCCATTCCTCACCTTTTCTATTAGCCTTGTTTTGTTACACGAAATTAAACGAAGATCCTAATAGTGTGTGAACAAGTTACCTGTATAAACCGCTACTCCACAAGCCCATTCTGTATTTCTCAAGTAGCATGACTGTAGCAATGTGTTGTTGATAGTCAATGGACAGATGTCATTATCAATAAATGGAGGAAACAGGCGGATGTTTGCATCAAATCTTCGTATGTCTTTATCTGGTATCGGGCACTCGATCACACCCTGTTTAGTTAAGTCATATAGGTAACAAAAAGTTAAATGAAAGAATACCACACTGGGGTTTCCCAGCTTTTTTGCTCAAGGGAAAAGTCAAATGAAAGCATAACAGTAAAAAAGAAAGAAAAAGAAAATAAATTATCTAACCTTTATTCTGTGCAACTGCTCAAACTCCAGCCCTACACAGGGTGGTGGACTTACTCTTGTCTTCAAATCAGTTTCACCATCAAGAGCAGCTGTCTACAAAAAAAAATATAGAATTCAAGAATGGGATGACAATATATATACAATCTGTAAAGCACTAACTCGGGACAACAATAAACTCAACAGCATGTCCCATGTAAGGAGAAAAGAACTCAATGTAACAAAAAAAACTCATTGCCAACAACGATTATTTTGGTAACAATGTTTCATTAGTTAGGTTATGACATTAAAAAATTCGAACTTGAACTACAAAAAATACAAGCAATTTTATTGCATCAGTATTTGGCCTGAAAATGAAAAGGACATCTTTATTGGAAACTTATATCGAATGTAGTTTCAAACTGTTCAATCGACAGGTGGGATACAACTTGAGCTATCTCTTTGGTGCTAGAAAGATAACTATTTTAGCATAAAGGCAAATGAGATCAACTCAGATGTGGAGTTTAGTTCAATAGCTCCACAATGAAACGAATAATATTTTCCTATCCAAACAAAACTAAGTAATATAAACTAACTCATATTGAACATAAGGGAATATCTTAACACCCTCTATAACAACAGTCAAGCTAAGGGATTCCAACCACAGTGCATTACTAATGTGGAGATTTCAATGTATGGTTTATGAAAACACAATGGGATCACTAAAAGAAATAATCCATGAGCTGAAGACTTGAAGTTGCCCACGACCTAAATGCAGTTCAAAGTTTAGCCACATGGCCAATATAGCAAAAGTTATCACCTGAGCAAACCATGCATATATGACTGAAAACACACAGAAGGTGTGTTGAGGGGTGCTGCATCTATTTACCTCAATGTGACAAAGGCCTTGTGGTTCAGATGTTCCCAACAAAACAAGATCACATGGTACTTCTTCATTCTCTCGAACCCAAACTATGTTACCAACACAGATATCTTGAGCTTGAATCTATGTTTGCAGAAATTGGAGAGTTATTTATAGGTTCAAAGTTCTCACAACTGTCAAAAGAAAAGGGACATACTGAAAGTACAGTGGCAATTATTAGATCTCAATAGTGTCCTTGGAGGTAAAAGCTACACAACTAACTGAAGCAAACTCTCACAACAAATATTGTAATAGGAATAATGCCTCAAATGGATTATTGGCCATGAGTAGCAAAGTGGTTATATGATTTAGCTATGAATGCCTAAAACAAGAAGGTTATGTGGATATAGTTTGCATTTTACTTTTCAGATACAGACACACTTCTGATTTTCGCTATCATTTCAAATTAAATGCTTAACGGCATATCTGAAAAGCCCAAAGGTATGCACATTGCGAAATGATAGAACATGGAATAGGAACATACATGTTTCCGGGCACCATTCTTTACAACCCACACTTCTTTTTCATTCGCTTGTTTGTCTGAAATATACCTGTTGTAATCATCCCATGCCTCTTTGGTTGCGGAAACTGCAAAGATAATTATAAGTGGGCCCCAGGTGCTTGCAGGATTTACAGGAGTGATAAGTGACCATAGTTGTAGACAAGCTATCAGTAAAAAATATTGATTCATGAAGCGCCTGAAACATTAAAAGATGCATGAGTAACTCTTCCATTCTTACCAATCAACTTATGCAATTACACCAAGGTCTAACATGCTCGCAATCATGTGGTTTTTAAGTCAAAGGAATACAATTTATATCTATAGCGAATTAGCGATTGCTCCCCAGTGAAAAGTGACCATAATTGTAATTACCATAAACCCTAGTGAAAAACTAGTGATGGTTTTGGGTGTGGGGGATCAAACTATGACTGGCCAACCAAAAAGATGCAATTTGGCAGCATGGAGCATTCTTTTACATGGAAAATGTCTAACAAATGTAACATCCTTTGTTCAAAATTCAGTAGGAAAGAAGCATTGTAGCAGCACTAAGCATCAACAGTGTTGCCAACACAAACTCAGGTATCCCAGTCAAACATGGTTGGAGGGAATAATTTCACATGCTCGGCAAAAAAAAATGATATGGGAATTTTCTTCATACATACTATTTTCTAAGGGTAAGATACTAAGATAACATCCGCATTACTAAAATCTAAGTAGAATGTTGAAGTGGCACAGCTAAAAAAAGATCGAAGAACTTATCCTATCACCTGTCAAAACCTATTGCATGCAGCAGTAACAAAGGGTCAAGCAAAAGACTGCATTTATAATATCAACTACACCCTAGCAAGCCTGACAACTCCTCTCCATCACCCACAGACTCCCGAAGTCTGCCACCCACTTCCCCTCACTTGCAAAGTACATGTCTTTCTCTGTTTCTCAGCCAGGAGAGTACATGTGCATCCCAGTGTGTCAAAAGGGTAAAATGAATTCAGTTATCAATGCTGAGCATCCATATATATGAAAAACAAATAAAGTACTAAACTTATGTGCACAAACAGATATGAGAAATAACAGGGGCTGAAGACTGCCCAGCTCAATATTTATAAACTAAAGAAAATTATCAGGGCACACCTCAACAGACAGCAGCAAACTCATCTGAAATACACAGACAACCAAAAGAGACAATTCCACTATTTCAGTTGACAAACGATATCAGCTACGCACACCACCAGAGTTCTACCAATTGAATGTTGTATTCTGAAGAGGTAACTAAAACATGCGGACAAGTTGATTATCACAGTTCTTGTCACCAGGCTTTCCATGTATAACTGTGCCAACATACTTTCATTCAAAACATTGAATAAATACAACTAGTCACAAACCTGAATTGTTCCCATAGATTTTTCGGCAAGAAGTTCAATAGGCTGTACTTTGTATTAGAAATACGATTGTCACAGTAGTCATTCTGGTAAGACTCGTCATTTATGTAGACAAAACGCTTCATTCCCAAAAAAAAACCATGCACGCTATGGTAATCTCTTCAGCTTGATTGTCCAGGTGAGATAAGCTGAGCAAAATCCTGGTTAGAAATATATGTCAGCAAAAGAAACGGCAGCCAAATAGGAGCCACATGTGAATCGACATATTTAGGCTACCAACTATTGTTGAAACGTCAAGTATGCAATGTGATACAATTAATATGTATTTCTTTCAGTTTCAACGAACTGGGACTACGAATGATAATACACCAAAAAATATTACAAAATCTGATATGGCAATGCCTTGCGAAGTATATATTATATTTTCTACAAAATTGAAAATTCTACATCATTTAATAAACACCTGGAAAAAAAACACGAGCTGCACAAGAAACCTATAGGATTCTGTCTACTGGAAGAAATGGATACTGGAGTCATTCGGTGAATAATATGTTGATGCACCCTGATGACTGGCAATTCGAAACATGTGTGTGCATAGAAAACTAGTAAAAGTGCCAAACAAGCCACAAGCAAATGGTACGTACGGAGCATGATATAATGCATTGAGATTGTGTTCTGAGTGACTGAGTCCGCATAACCAATGCATCAAGGACTCCAACTAGAACCACATGTAAACCTTAAAAGCTCAAGTAAAACTTCGTGGTTTGTTTAAATCGATCTCGGTTGCTGACGACTGAAGGACCACTACCACGATCAAGCGCCTCCGCTCACATCCACACGTGCGCTCGACGGCTCGAGCGAGAGGATCTCGGTGGGTTCGCGCAGATCAGGCGAGAGGGGAGGAAGCCGCGAGCATCTCACCTACAGCGGCGGGGAGGTGGCGGGAGTGGTCCGGAGGAGGAGGCGGGTTCGCAACGACAGTCCCCTCCCGGATCTAGGCGTCGGCGGGTGCAGAGGACGGCGCCGGCGATTCCCCCAAGCGGCAGCTAGTCGGGGTCACGGCGAGAAGAAGATCGACAGAAATGCTTGGTCCCGACGGGTCAAGGGTAAACCGTTTACTAGACCGTTTGCACCTACGGGTTGAACCCGAAAACTGCTTCGACCCGCTAGCAGCCCCAACCCATGCGCACGCGTCTAATTCCAAAGGCCCACATCCAGCCCAAGTGCCGAATGGTATTAGGCCTAAAGGCTTAGATGGGCCTGGCCGTGCGATCGTGAGCTGCGGAACGAATGCATTTTGCCGCCCGGCCCAAACCACCCACACATTCCTCACTTCAGCGTGGCATTTGCCCAAATGGCAGGGTTGCAGTTGCAGTCTCTGCAGACATGTTGTGAAAGTTTCTCACACAACATTTTCCTATCAGGTGTGCTAATCCCAGATGATTTCCAGCTGCTGTTCTACATGACCACCGTTTCAGAGACAAGACATGCAGCAGAACAGTTTCAGAGAACATGCACTAGCACTACATACGTTAAGACACCTGCCAAAGGATTCTTTGTGCAAATAAAGCTACTGACGGGTGTTAGGTAGGACATGGGAACGGACAGGGTTTCTTGGCCAAGCGAATGAATCCACTGGAGAAAGTTCTGCAAACACCTCCACATGTCTCGCGCACTGCAGCTGATGGCTCTTCCCATGCAATGCAACTGTTGCCGACTCGCCTACGAAACCATCCTACTTTTTTTTTACAGGTAATACAGTAGGCAGCAGGATCCACACCAAAGCGTGACAACTTACAGACAGCACACTGAAAGAGAAGCACCCCTGCTCGCTGACTGAACCCTGTTGTCGGAACGGATGGGGCTGGTAGACCGGCGCTGCTGAATTTCTCGTTGCGGTGAAGGTATTCAGAGATCACCGGATCAGTATCGCAGGCATGGCGCACCAGTCACCGGCCATATGGAGGATTGGAGGCGTTCCCATGGGAAGCACCAGGCAAGACCTGTGTTTTGTTTGGTTATCCGTAGACGACAGAAATGAGCTGCGAATGGAAAGCGTATGTATGGTCTGGACGTCTGGTATTCTTTTTGCTCCTCTTCTGTCCTTTTCTAGGTCACTGTTCCTGGATCTTGTCTGCCTACAATGGGGATGCATATAATTGCATACGTATAGGACTCGTCCTGCAGGTGGGATGGCAATGAATGGGTGATGAAAAAGCAGCCGAATCCAGTATTTTTTTAATATTGTTGTTTGGGTAGGGTATAATAATAATCCATAAGAAATTGTTTGTTTTGGGTTGGTGATGAACTGATGATGAGTGGGGGAATTCATGCTTGCGTCGCAGTGCAGTGGGAACGAAAAGCTTCAGTTGCAGATATATTGCAAAGCACGTGGATCGCAGATCGTTTGGGATCAGATCAGACGATAGTGCAGCACGATCAGCGACCCTACGCTACGCCTGCCACCTAGGGACCGCCTGATGAATCGAACACAATGATTTCACATGAAACAAATTCGTCCCTGCAAACATCGAAATCATTTCCTGCACCCTAAGCAGGGTCATGGCACTCGGTTTCAGGACATTTTTATTTTTTTTTCAATTCAATAGACGTTTACCCTGCACTGCACCTATCCCGGGTCCAGTATTTCCAGTCCAGCTCGCCACGAGGACTGACGCGTCGGCCGGCAAATCGGAAGGAAACGGGCGGTGGCGCGAGCAACAGTGAGTCAGTGACATCTCGTCAAGAATAATAGGGCGGCATGCAGAGCTGGGGCACGTGTGATCCGGCGACGACGGCGATGCCGATGGGACGAAAGAGGCTGGGCAAAGCGAAGCGACCAATTGCCGCGCTCCCATGGATGGCATCATGGGCGGCAGGGTGGAGCGCCGAAGCGGGGGCATGGTCCGGTCCGGTCAGGTCAGGGTGTTGTAGCATCAGCACGCAGCGCCGAGCTGGATCTCACTCGCCGCCTCACTGCGAGTGCGTGTGGCGTGGCTAGCTTGGCAGGCGTGGCCCATCTTCTAGATCTCGGGCCAGGGCACGACGGAGAGCAGAGCAGAGGAAAATGGAGTGGACGTTGTCCCATTTCTCGCCAGGACACGCGATCGTTAGGGCGTCCGCAGTGGTCCGGCGATTTGGAGGAGAGAGAGGAGGGCGGCAGACGCTCGGGAAGAGTGCGCGTGAGAGCGAGCTCTCTCGGCGAGCGTCCAAGTTAGTGATGAGTTCGTCGCTAGTTACCACTGTGCAGCCACTGTTTACCGATTAAAAGAATCAAATCGCCAACCAAATCGTCAACCGCTGCGGATGCCCTTACCCAGGCACCCATCCTTTGGGCTGCTGGTTACACGAACACGACGCTGCTGGGTACACGAACACGACACGCCGCGCCGGCAACCAACTTTTGCTCGCCGCGCCGGCAAACAAAAAGGCGACGCGTCTCGGCTCGTCGCCAGCCACCACGCCATAATGCGCGCGGGCGGCGCTTTTGCCCGCACGGCCGCGGGTCTCCAGCCGGCGGCCGGAGGGCGGAAAGCGGGGCGCGGATGGTGTCGTTGAACGAACCTCGGGGGGGGGGGGGGGGGGGGCGGAGGGCAAGCTAGGGGCGTGCCCGCGTGGGTGCGCGATCGCTTCGGGCGCCGGGACAAGCGCGCGGCGATGATGGTGTCGCCGTACTTTGGTCGCCGCGGCGCGGTTCGAAACAAGAGGCTCCCCCCCGGCGTGCGTCGACCGGAAAATAGGAGCCAGAGCGGCCGGCCAGCATCGATCGGCGCGGCGGTGGTTGGACCGCACCGCGCCGCAGGGAAAGCGCCCCGGCCCGTTTCTGGACGCAGCCCCGGGTGAAGGCCGGATCCGCTCGTGAGATCCTCGCCATGATTGGGGCCGCAAAGCTTTAGCGAGTCGCATTTGGCTAGCGTGTGAGTGCGCGTTGATTGGCGTTTCGCTCCTTTTTTTTTGGGGGTAATGGCGTTTCGCTCCTTGATAAGACAACAGTTGCTGCAACAGTTGCTACAAACCTTTCCTGTCCAAAAGAAGAAAAAAAACTGTGACGGCCTTTTCTCGATCGTGGCATCGAGACTATGCAGAGGCTCGGAGCGTAATAATGATTGGATGGGAAAATTCTGTTTGCTGGGTGTCATATATACTTAAGGGCGGTAAAGGGTCTAAGATTTTGAATTAAAAAATCTAAAAACCGGGCTATAAAAAACTTGGACTCTAATTTTATATAATTTTGAATTAAATAATTTAAAGATTTTGTTGGGCTGTCACGTCTGCAGCCTCACGAGATCCGGGACAGTGCACACTGCAGTACCCCATGCGTAAGCTGAATACGGATCGGAATCAGACACAACTGCGAGGCGAGCTCTTTTGTTTTAGAAAAAAAATGGGGGAGGGGGAGGAAAACAGTTACAGAGCTGTGGGCAAACAAAACCCCTCGGTGCTATAGATGTTAGGGCAGTCTCAACCCTTCAATTTAGTTGGTTTCCATGGCATTAAATATAGTGCCACATAAGTAAAAAACTGAGTTGGCATGGGAGTTAATAAGGAGAGAAGAAAAAAACATGAAGAAACTAGGTCTCATACAAAAAATCATATCTACACAAAAACCAAGACAAAAGAAGAAGTGATTGGAGAGAGAAAAGAGAAAGAAAAAATATGATTGGATAGCAGTTTATTTTGAAGAAACCATCTATTAGATATGTAATTTTTATGAGTAGTATCTATATAATATAGTAAGTATAGAAACTACTGTCTTGGATTGGGATTGCTCTTATGCGAGGCGCAGAGCTTCTTGCGAAGAGATCCAACCCAAACGGGAAAAGGAGACAAGAGCGGCAATGATTTGCGCATCGCGTAGCTCACTAGCTCGGTATGATACGACCGATAATCTATGCCGGCCAGACAGGCAGACACAAGCTGCAGACGACTGGCATGCCTTATGAGTTTATGACGTGGCCCGGATTAGAACAGGGAGCAGAATGGAAATCCGGTCATGTCGGGTTGGGGGTTCAAAAAATTTTCTACGCTACTCGTCACCTCAAATCTTTAAACACATGCATGAGACATTAAACGCAGTTGAAAAAATAATTAATTACATAATCTAACTGATTATCATGAGATGAATCTTTTAAATCTAATTAGTTTATGATTGTACATTATTTATCAAGTAACAACGAAATATGCTACAGTATCAAAACCCAAACTTTTTCACCAACTAAACACACCCTTAGTATCTGAATGATCTTTGGTCATGTCCCACTAATACCTGACAGGGCAGATGACGGTTAAGATAGAACCTGGGACACACATGTATATCTGGACGCGATCGAGTATCCGGATGAACGAGCGTTTATGGGACTGATCCGTAGTCATTTTCTGCAAGAAAGAGCCAATGGCTGGATCTGAGTCTGATATAGATACGGATTACTACCCTCGCTCCCTGCAGCGAATCTATGGCACCCGATTCTTTTCAGGGCAATTTACGTCTCCCACTCTCAGCTCAAGGGGAGACGACGACGGAACTTGAGAACCGGCACGGGCACGGTCAGTCCACAGTCCCCGGCCCAGCTCTCCTCTCCCTTTCAAGTTTCAAAGCCCTCATGAAGCGAAACCATCATGGCGCGCTGCCGGCCTGCCCCGCCCAGCTCCAGCGCCCCTGAGTCTCCGATGCACAGCAGCAACACCCGGCCTCACACACACACAAACACACACTCAACATCCCAGTCAGTGCACACCTGACCTACCTAACCGCGCAGGTGGAGCCATCCACCTCCGGCCACTGCACGAGCCGATGGAAATTAGGTAAAGCGGTGGGGATAGCGATAGGGCCGCGCCGCAACAGCTGCGGCGGCAGGGCGGACTGCCCGCGCGGCAGCGCCCGGGGCGAAGGAGACAGCGGCGACCGGCGAGCATGAACGGACGGCCAGGAGCAGGCAGTAGCAAAGCATTGCGCGGCCGAGCGCCGGCCGGCCGGCCGGCCGGACAAGCGCGTCTTTCGGCCTTCCAAAAGCAGCGGAACGGGCCGAAACCTCTCTCTTTTTTAAACTGCAATTTGCACTGGTGATGCTTTGCAAGCTACTAGTTTTAAAAAAATACAAAAAATGTCTGTGAATCTACGAACTTTCTCCGAAATCCTCAAAAGGAGGCGGCGAAATACGCGTGCGGAGACGGCCGGGGGGGCCGCTGGGCTGCGGTGGTGATGATGGCCTGGTGCCGGACCGGACTGCTGGTGGCCAGCACCGCGTGCGCGCTGTGCTCCAGGCCGCCCCGCTTTTTGCCGCCGGCCTCCTCTTTCTTTAGCCGGGCGCCTGCCTGCCGCCGCCTCGTGCCTGGGCGTATTCGACCACCGGGCGACCGGCTCCTGCCGCTCGCTGCGTGCGTGGTGGATGATGAGCAGGAGATGTCGTGGCATCGTTCCCGTCGCGTCGATGCTGAGGGCGACGGGAAGGGAATTTTCTCTCTCTCTCCGTCGTCGCGCCCGGCGCCGGATGATGCCTGCCAAATCCTCCAAGGTTGGCGTCGTCGTTCTCCCAGGATTGTTGAGACGGCCCTGTACATGTTTAGATATGTGCTGGCACCTTCTCATCGTTTCTTTCCTGAAAGTTGGAACCAACGACCACATGTAAAGTGAAATAGTAGTGATATTATCTCGCGAGATACCGATTGGGCGTTGTCAATGTATGGTGCGTGTTTGCTAGCCGCCTAGTGCCACCTGAAAGTGATCGGGTGCTCTAACCTAAGAGGGGGAGGGGGTGAATTAGGCACTAATAAAAACTTAGACCTATGGCTCCAACTAGTTTGCACAAAACTTAAACTAAAACATGCTATCAATATGTGCAACTAGGTTGTTCTAGTGTAAAACCCCTATCCCAAAAGAGTTTAGCAACCTATAGCCTTTCCTATCAAGAAACTATTCTATGAAAGTAAAGGCATACAAATTACTAGAAGAAATGCGGAAGCTTAAAGAGCGGGATAGGAGATAGCAAACTCTTGACGCGGGTGTTTATCCCGTGGTTCGGTTAGCCACAAAGGCACACCTACATCCACGTTGTTGTAGCACTCACTAAGAGTATTGCTACTCGGCCACCAAGTCTCTTCCGTGAACACAATCACGGTCACCTTGGCCCCGGGTTCCACTAAGGAGCTTCTCCACAAAGGATGGGGGTCTCCACGTCCCCCGCACAAAGGTGTCGTCGCCGCTCCACACCAAGTTGGAGGGTCGATGACGTTGCCGGCGAGCTCCACGCTCCAAGGTGCCGGCGCACCAAGCTCTTGTTTTGGTTCACTAATGAACCACAGCACAAAGGCTCTAAGCCTTGCAAACTCACTCACTAAGAGCTAATCCTTTACACAACACTCTCAAAGTGTGCTAAGGGCTAAGGATATGATCTTGATGCTTTTGTATGGCTTGGAGATGTTCTTGGGTGTGTGTGGGATGTCCAGCAACTCCAGCAAGCTTCAAATGGCCGGGGTGAGGCGTATATATAGGCCACCAAGTCTTGTAGCCGTTGCTCCAACGGTTAGCTGAAAATCTGCGTACCACCGGAAGAACCGATGCCTCTTGGCAGGGTAGCGTCGGTTCATCCGGTCACTCATAACACGAAGTAGCCGTTGGACTCCTGATGGCTGACGCAGAGACCACCGGTTGAACCGATGCTTTGCACCGATGCCTCACCGGTTCAACCGGTGCTGAAGGAATCTTCTCCTGGACGCTGACGTCATTACACCGGTGGTATGCACCGATGCACCGTCGGTTGAACCGGTGCTGAAGAAACTTCTTCTGGGCACTTGACATCGTCTCTGGTACAAAGGACGGCCATTGCACCGATGCCCTATTTTAGACCGTCGGTTCAACCGGTGCCTATAGGCTGACTTGGCTTCGATTCCCTTCTGCACCAAAGTATCAAGGCGTCGGTTCTTCCGACTACCATCGGATGCTCCGATGCCCTGGCGTCGGTTCTTCCGGTACTCCTGAATCGAAGAGCTTTCAGGGCGCTGCCCTGAGACCCGCGAGGGGCGGCTCCCCCTCGACCCCCGTCCGCTAACCGGGTAGCGGAACCCCCGTAGGGGCAGTCCATCGGGCCTTGCTACGCCTATCTTCTCTTTCTCTTTGTCATCACTTGAACCTAAAAGCCTGAGAATGATCATCTTAACAATCATATTAGTCCAAGTGTTGTGTTGTCATTCGATCACCAAAATCACTCGAAATGGCATCAATGGTGCCATGTTCGTTACACCACCTGACATCTATCCATTTCATAAAATCTATCCCAGTGATTTTTCTGACAATTGCCGTGTGTCTTTGTGGATAACGGACAGTAACAATGCATCTATTAATCTCTCATCTTACCATGAATATTGAGAAGAACACATTTACCAATAAATAAGTAGTGGAGTAATACCAATCACGTATTCACGTGCGCAATTAACAGTGATTTACGTGGAAAACATCATGAGGTGAGGAGTAAAAATCACGGGCCAACTTGTCCACTCCAAACCTTCACTACAATCAACATTATAGGGGCTCCATTCTAGAACATCTAGAGGATAAACAGAAAAGTTATATATCATGTCCCCTTCGATAATTAGTTCATATGTTATCATACTCTATTATTGTGTTGTGGTCGTATGAATTTGGTGGACATGCTCAAACTACCACCAATGTTATCACCATAGTGGTCTGTTGCTCTACTCATAACCAATCCCTGAACCAACTGGCCGGAACTAAACCTCCGATCAGGCTTGAGGGTGATTGGTTTAGAGCTATCAAATTGAGTACTTGCTTCTCCGTATTGTCTCTAAACTTCCACTATAATCAACAACAGGTACAGAGACTCCATTCTAGAACATCTAGAGGATAACTTAGCAAATATATAGACACACACACACACACCATGATGCAAAACTTAGCATCAATAATATGAACCACAAACACAAGAGTATGATAATACAGAACTGACCAACGATGGGTAGAAATTGGTGAAAATTAGCACGATCCTAATTCTGCCAACTTTAGTAGGTTAGGTTTATAGGAAAAATAATGGAGGAGCCGAAAGGCTCTAAATGGCTAGGCGATCGATCAATGATCAATTGATCATGCACTTGTATACCTCCACAATCCACATGACAATATATCATACATAGTAGAGCCGATGAATCACTCTGCTACTAGGTCTGCAACTGTAATCTTTCATGCGTCGTCGAGTAGCTTTCATGTCAAATCAGTGTCTCCGTCTCCCTTTCTTAATTGTACTCCTTGTTTATTCATGCCGGTCCATTCTCGTAACAGAAATCAACCAACGTTTGCAGGTCACTAATCCAGTACACACTGTCACGAATGCAGACAGTCTCTCAGTTCCTTAGCTTGAGAAGCAAATCAAGCCATCACACATAAAAAAGAAAATGAACATATCTGGTGGAAACCGTAATTTTTGTGAAAATTCGTGTAAACCATGACAAAAAAGTCGCCTAAATTCACCAAAAAAAGCGCATATGTAGATAATATGATAATACACAACCTTGTAAAATATCTTGTCCAAACTCGACTTTGTTTGTGAGATATAAAAATAACAAATTTCTATCAAATCATTTGGACACCTTTCTGGCTTGAAATTTGTTATTATTATATCTCACAAACGAAGCTGAGTTTGGACAAAATATTTTATAAGGTTGTGTATCATCAATATGTGTAAATTTTGTAGTGAATTTAGATGACTTTTTTTATCGTGATTTGCACGGGTTTTCATGAAGACTCAAAAAGAAAACGCAAAAGCAAACAGCAGGCCGGGGTAGTAAGATCGAGATGGCCAGATGGGAACGAAAGCAAAGGCAAAAAGGCGGCCACACCCACTGCGCTGCGCCACCCAGATACCCAGTAAAGAAGCCGTCCACTCCAATCCGAACCATTCCTTCGTCCCCCCCCCCCCCCCCCCCCCCCCTCCGGCCTCCCCCTCCCTCATCGATCCGGCCAAAAGCGAAGCAAAGCAGAGCATATTTCTCCAGCATCGGTCTCGCCAAAAGAGCAGCGGAACTGGAACTGGGGATCGAGGAGGCACCAAGAAAGCGAGCCGAGCGCATCACGCAGGGCTCCCCTTTTCTCGCTCAAAAAGAATAGATCACTCCCTCTCTCTATCTATCGTAGCTAGCCGCACTTGGAATTGGATCGCACTGGCTGCCACTCGCGCAATCCACTCTCGCTCATAGCCAGCCATAGCCTGGCATCTTAGCTATAACTGGCTGCTAGCTAGCCTCCTCTTCCTCCTCGTCCAGCCTGCTACCCTTCCCGGTTCTCAGTTCTCACCGCGTTGCCATTAAAAACCCCTTGCCTTGCTTGTTACCACGGCGACCTCGAGCATGCGCACGCTTCATGTGGCCGCCTCGCCGCAGTAGCAGCTTACATGGATACGCTGTTTAGGTTGGTTAGCCTCCAAGCCTCCGAGCAGCAGCAGCAGTCGGCGTCCTACAACTCGAGGAGCACCACGTCGAGCGGCTCCAGGTCGTCGTCGCACCAGACCAACGCCTCCTACAACTACTACTACCACAGCAACAGCAGCGGCGGCGGCGGGCAGTACTACTACGGCCAGCAGCACCAGCAGTACTACCTGGAGCCGTACCAGCAAGAAGAATGCGGCAACGCCCACCACCTTTACATGGATGAAGACTTCTCATCGTCGTCCTCGTCGAGGCAGCACTTCCACTCGCACGGTGCGGCGGTGCAGCCGCCGACGTCGTCCGTGGCCACGGCGCCGACGCCCCCGCTGTCCACGTCGTCCACGGCCGCGGGGGCGGCGCACGCGTTGTTCGAGGCGGCGGACCTGTCGTTCCCGCCCGACCTCAACCTCGACTTCTCGTCCCCGGCGTCGTCCTCCGGCGGGGGCGCGGCGTCGTCGGCGGCGCTCGGGGGTGGTGGCGGCGGGAGGTGGGCGAGCCAGCTGCTGCTGGAGTGCGCCCGGGCGGTGGCGGCGCGGGACAGCCAGCGCGTGCAGCAGCTGATGTGGATGCTCAACGAGCTGGCGTCGCCGTACGGGGACGTCGAGCAGAAGCTGGCCAACTACTTCCTCCCGGGGCTCTTCGCGCGGCTCACGGCGTCCGGGCCGCGGACGCTGCGCACGCTCGCGGCGGCGTCCGACCGGAACACGTCGTTCGACTCCACGCGGCGCACGGCGCTGCGGTTCCAGGAGCTCAGCCCGTGGTCGTCCTTCGGGCACGTGGCCGCCAACGGCGCCATCCTGGAGTCGTTCCTGGAGGCCGCCGCGGCGTCGTCGGAGCCGCAGCGGTTCCACATCCTCGACCTCAGCAACACGTTCTGCACGCAGTGGCCGACGCTGCTCGAGGCGCTCGCCACGCGATCCGCCGACGACACGCCGCACCTGTCCATCACCACCGTGGTGTCGGCCGCGCCGTCCGCGCCGACGGCCGCCGTGCAGCGCGTGATGCGGGAGATCGGCCAGCGGATGGAGAAGTTCGCGCGGCTCATGGGCGTGCCCTTCAGCTTCCGCGCCGTGCACCACGCCGGGGACCTCGCGGAGCTCGACCTCGACGCGCTCGACCTGCGCGACGGCGGCGCCACCACCGCGGTCGCCGTCAACTGCGTCAACTCGCTGCGCGGCGTGGTGCCGGGCGGTGCCCGCCGGAGAGACGCGTTCACCTCGTCCCTCCGGCGCCTCGACCCGCGGGTCGTCACCGTCGTCGAGGAGGAGGCCGATCTCGTGGCTTCCGACCCTGGCGCATCCGAGGAACAAGACGGCGACACGGAGGCGGCCTTCTTGAAGGTGTTCGGCGAGGGCTTGCGGTTCTTCTCGGCTTACATGGACTCTCTGGAGGAGAGCTTCCCCAAGACAAGCAACGAGCGGCTGGCATTGGAGAGGGGAGCCGGACGTGCCATCGTGGACCTGGTCTCGTGCCCGGCGTCGGAGTCCATGGAGCGGCGGGAGACGGCGGCGTCATGGGCACGCCGCATGCGGTCGGCCGGGTTCTCTCCGGTGGCATTCAGCGAGGACGTCGCCGACGACGTGCGGTCACTGCTCCGCCGGTACCGGGAGGGTTGGTCGATGCGGGACGCCTGTTTAGACGACTCGGCACCCGGAGCAGGTGTCTTCCTCGCGTGGAAGGAGCAGCCTCTCGTGTGGGCAAGCGCGTGGAGGCCATGATCGAGATCGATCGAGGATCGGATCTCATCGACGCAAATGCAAGCTCGGTGAGTATGTACGTGGCATGAATGATGATCAAGCAGCATGAGCAGGGAGAGGCAAGGGCGCTGCCATACCTAGGCATCCAGCGTTGATGCATCGATCGATGATCCCTGCATCGGATCTCGATCGCGCACGTGTGCATGGGTATGGCTTGCTCGATCTCTCTCCTTGCTCGTCTTGAAAACTGATCGAATGGGGAATGGTTCGGCTCGCACATGTAGGGTTTTCAATTGAAGCAGCGTAAGCGTAGGGATTGCTCACGTACACATTGGTTGCAGCGAGGTGAAAGAGGAGGGGGTACGGCCGGTGTCGTCGATAGTTTTAGGTCTTAGACTTGATCTATTTCAAATTTGAATCATCGATCGCCACAAGTTCTTGGCGTGATGATTTCGATTTTCTTGCTTCTTTTCTCTCCCATTCCTCTGTGTGTTTCTTCTTGCATTGTAAGCCCAACAACTTTCTTCCCTTTGGACGGAATTACGTGCATGGTTTTTGTCATACGCCGTCTCGTGTAGCTTATATAGCTACGTACTAGATTCTTGCAAAGATTGATGCTTGCATTGCATGGTTGTTGCGATGTTGCTTCCTGTCTCGTTGATGGGAGCTAAGGCCTAAGGGTGTTAGGACAGACATTTGCACGGCCTACTACTTTTGGTTACCAGTACCAATATCAAGCAGGACTGCAAGAAGCACTAAACTAGTATACTGAATAGTCAAATGAGATGGCTAGACTACTCCCTATTTATATAAAAAGGATAGAGTGCTCTCTATATTTTTCCGGAGTTACATATTTCATTATTGGAGCTCCTCCTTTTTTTCTATTTGAAATGATCAAATTAAGAAATGTCAGGACCGACCGTTTCAGACTGGTCAAAGAAGTTTATGTCATACATTTTACCTGATCCACAAGAGTATGATTAGATCAACACTTTGAGGATCTATGCGAGATCAGGTATACAGTAAATATATACTTGCTATTTCAAAAAAAAAAACGGCAAAAAGCTAAAATACCCCTCATCCGAATAGGCCGGAGCGTATATGTCTTTTCGTATAATAGTTAGCTTCAGTTCTCATAGAAAATGGACTAGTATGTTTTTTTAAAGTTAGTTCCTTTCCATGAAATAATTTAAAAGTTAGTGTGACAAATGGCATTATGTTGCTTCAGCAGATGATCTAGCTGGATAGGGGACCGTCTATTACTTCGTTTTTCAGAATGTCTCTAGTGATGAAATAGAGCAGCAGCAGCAGCAGCTAATAATTTGGAGCAGTCCATATCATTCAGTGCACTCCAAGAAGCCGGATGAAATTGGTTGTGTCATTTGCAAGCTAGCTCTGATCGACCTTTTATGAGACCTGCTGGAAACGACCGGCGCCGGCCTGTCGTTGACATATTGGTTTAATTAACTAGTAGATCAGCTTTGATGCTGTGCTATAAGACGCAGATCTGGAGTTGTTACAGCTTGCGACATATATATAGTAGTGGTGGGGAGTGAGAGTGATCGACAGCTAGCGATCAGCTAGCATATATGATGGCATCATCAAACTCATAATTAACTGCAGGCTGATGAACATACAGGACCGGATGTTGATCGGAATTAGAGGGTTAGGTGATGGGGTGATATCATTTGTCACACTTGCGGTTGATTTTATGTCGTGGTCTGTTTGACGAGCAGTCCCGATCGATGGCTATCTAGCCTGCAATTTGCATGTATATATATATAGGTGCAATGACAGCAGACTAATTGTAAAAACTGAAACATGCAGCTAGCAGAAACGTCACGGCGTAGAAAGTCTTTGAGGAACTGAAATGGCAACGCACAGCATATGACCAGCCCTAGCTATAGCTAGCCGGCGTGGTGGCCTCCGATGAAGAAGGAGATCCTCCGTCCCAGCGTGCACCTGCAAATTTCTGGACACCAACGACGACTAATCCCAGCGAGATTTCATGTGTGCGCGCGGCTGCTGCAATCTGCTGCAACAACTGCCGGCCGGTAGCGCGCGGCACGGGCAAACACGGGTCGTTATCGTGTGGGCGGGCGGCTGAAGTGGCTTTAGTAGCTTTCAGCACGGGTGAGGCTGATCGAGGCCAGGGCTCGGCGCTCGCGGCTGGACGGCCGGACGGGGGAGCGGAGGAGAGCGGACGAGGGGAGGGGGGAGGCGCATCTGGCGGCGAGGGGTGGAGGAATCTAGCAAACCAAGGTGGGCTTGGACCGATCGCCTGGCCGGCCGCTGGCTGGCTAGTGGTAGTGGATGGAGGAGGCTGCGCGGCCTACGCGCGGACGGCCGGGCCGGGGGCCGGGCCCCCCCACGGACGCCACACGATAGAACGCGCCCTTTTCCGCCGCGTTTCTCCCGGGGAATCATTACGCGCGCCGACCCGATCGACCCCCCGTTCGCCCGGCCGCCGGCGACTCGTCTCCATCTCCCGCCTGCCATGCTTCCTCCTCCCGCTCCCCACGCCACGCATCGATCGGCCGGCGCCGTCGCTGTCTACCGCGAGGCGCCGATCGAGCCCCCCGCGAAGCACGTGCTGACGTGCAGTCCCCGGCTAGCTGCACGTGCCGTGTGCGAAGATTAACTTTGGGTAATCGTAACTGCCTGGGCCGTGGCCCTCAAACTTTGGTTGCTATTCAATTCTGTTTCTGCTCATCATCAGAAGCATTACTGGATAGGAACTAGCCGGCCAGCTTGGATACGTTTGTTTATTTTCCCAGCTGATTGGCTAGGAGTATATCGCTGGCGACGATGGCCTCATCCTGTACGTCAGTCAATGCAACCATATACCGTATATGCCGTATGATTGAAGGGTTGCTTGTCGCTATATACGCCTATACCTATCATCCTCCTACAAAAATTTCCTCAGCCGGCAGAATCGGCCATGGCCATGTAAGTACACTGCAGTCTTGCAGAAATATAATTGGCTTGCAAGTATAGTCAACTAACTGTGCAGAGGTCTTTGCTAATTACTATGTTCAGCACAAGGGGTGCCATTTTTTTTAAAAAAAATAGTGGCAAGTAGGACTTGGCACATGTATGAGAAAGGCTTCCGCTTTCTCGATCGCGTGTGTGGGTCAAAGTGTCAAACTGGGCCACGAGCTGAGCCAACTTTCAATCCAATTCTGCGCAGATCATGATACCGGCGGTACCGTTGCAGCCTTTGTCCATCGTGATAGTTGGGCGTGCATGCCCTTGGTTTTATCCCACAAGAAAAATGCTAGCTTGGGCTTATTATATTGCCGACCTTCTTTGATGCATGGAGCGCAGTAGTGCAGTCCCCTGGAGTGGCATGTTGTACTTGTACATGGGGCGCAAAAAGACGTACTTCCAACACACGATAAATGAATCTGCTGGCCGCAGTAATAAATTCTTAGTTGCAATTTATGATAAAGCATTTACGACAACGCTGGCTCACTGCTACCTAATAAAATATCATGAAAGTAGTCCGATAATAAAGAATTTAAATTAAATAAGATCATAGAGTAATTGGATGCGTGGCCATGATTGAGTTTATTTACTTAGAGATGGATGATAACATAACACGCACGAGACCAAAGCATTAGCATTGAACCTAAAAGTCCGGTTTACACTCTCAAACTAACATAAAAGTTCAATTTTCAACCATTAACTACAAAGCCGGATAACAAATACCATCCAACTATTAAAATCGAGCAAATTTGGCCCATTAGATAGTTTCGAAGGTGGTGTTTTTTCAATTTATGAGAATTAAAAATATTCAAATTTTAAATAAAAAATATAAGTAATTCATTTTAAATAAAAAACGAAATAGGTATAAAAAATTTCTACTGATTTTTTATTTTTATAATATTTGGTTGCTCGTAGTAATGTTTATTATTTTGAATAACTAAAATTCAAATAGAGCAATAGTTAATAGGTTACATTTTTAGAAAAATTTTGTTTCTAGTTTCATATTTTTTTTGATTTAAAATAAATTAGTTTTGATTTTTTAGATCTAATTAGAATTTTTAAATTATTTTAAAAAAATACAAAACTATCTTGGAAACCATCTCAAAAGTTAAATTTGTCCAATTTCGACGGTTGGATGGTCTAGATTATCCGGTTTTATAATTGAAGATTAAAAATAGGATTTCTGTAATAGTTTGACGGAGTATTGTGCTTAAAAAAGGCAATAGTCGTAGACATGCTTTTGGCATCAGTTAATAAAGGTAACATGATTCCATGTCCAATCACCGAAGCTGATTTTTACTGCTCAACTGTAGCCCTGCCTCCTATATAGGGGCCGGGACTAGCTTTGAGCTGAAACATCCCTGCGCGGCGGCAGAGCATGCATGTGAGTATGTGACTGATGGAGTGATGGCTAGCTCTCATTCCACAGATACAGAAAAATTATGACCTGGGGTGTGGGGTGTGTTTAGTTCCCACAAAATTTCCAAATTTTCCAAACTTTCTATCACATCTCCTATCACATCGAAACATTAAATATAGCAAATGACTTATGCATGGAGTACTAAATGTAGTTAAATAAAAAAACTAATTGCATAGTTTTGATGTACGTTGCGAGACGAATCTTTTGAGTCTAGTTAGATCATGATAGGACAATATTTACCAAAAAACGAAAAGTGCTACAGTAACTGATGAGACTTTTTCTCCCAACTTTTATCCAAATCTAAACACAGCGCTGAACATCTCTGCAACGAAGGGCATGCGTGACCGATACGGCCGCTAGCTGCTCTTTTTAGCAAGCACAAATAGAGATGCTCCACAGACAAAGGACGTTTTACTGTCTGAACAAACTGATGAACATGAAAGGACTACGCCCCCATCAACCTCACCTGAAGCTTATGGAAGGCACGATATAGTTATCATTAACAGTGTTCATTTGCACACTGTGCTTAAAGAAGCAATGTAAGAGAGGGGCAGAAAAGGAAATCGCATGCTCCTTTTTGAACGTATTCAGATTTTCTTTCAAAAAAAAATCAGATTGAGAGCAAAGGTTATTGTGCACCCACTAAGGGCACGTTTGATTCCCTGGCTTAAGACTAAACAGGCTTGCGCAATGCAGCCTCGTGGTGTTTGGTTGCCTGGCTAAGCACCTAAGCCAGGCTCACCTTATGCAACGAGGACCCCTAGCCAGGCTCCGCTAGTACGCCCAAATTGAGCGTACTAGCTAAGCCAGGCTTGTACGGTGGCACATGTGAACGAATCTCCTCACCACCATCTACGGCGAGGGGTCACTTGCGCCCGAGAAGCTCCTCAGCGAGGTCACGACACAACCACTCGCGGTGGCAGAGGGGTCACCCGCGCTCGGGGGAGCTCCCCATCACCTCATGTGCTTCCATCCACCCACGGCCGGCGGAGCAGCCACATGAGACGACGGAGCGGACAGGTCGGCTTCCCCTGCGGGGCGGCGCCACCCCCCGCAGCCTAGGCGGCGGCCACCGCGGGCTGACGGAGCGGCCACGCGCGGCCAGGGTAGCTCCCCCGCTGTGCACTCCTGCTGGCGCACATGCTCTCGTGCTCGAATTAGAGGGGGAGCAGCACAGGATTGAGAAAGAAAGAGAGGGGAGAAGCTCAAGCTGCTTGGATTGGAGGAAGTTTAGAAGAGGGAAAAGGTTGTGCTTTGCATTGGAGAGTGAGCAAACGGAAGTAGAGAGACGAGATGCAGCGTTGGGGCTGCTCTGATTGCTAGCTTGCTCGTTAGGAGCTGCTGCGTGCTAGCTTCTCGGAGGTGACGGGAGATCTTGGAGCTCGATTCGCCATGTACAGGGAGGTTCTGACCTCTCGATTGTCGATAAGGAATGGATTTGCGCGCGGCGGAGCTTGATTTGCCGTTGAACCTCTCCACGCCATGTCCGGTGCGAGGATGGGAGGAACAGAGATGGTAATTTTACCGATATCCAATACGAGGTTATCCTACCAATTTCTACATGTAACCAAACACAAGCTAGATTACACAGACTATTCGTAGTCATCCAAACCAAACACGGTGTATTAGTTAAGCCGGGTGAAATCTACCCTAGCTTAGTTTTGTAGCCGGACCAGAACTAACCAACTAACCAAACACACACTAAGAGATCGAGATCATCATGTCCTTGTTGCGTTGGTGTTAGTCGAGGTGCGTGGTGTCTGGAGTGGCTGCCAACAGGCAAGCAATCTCTTTGGGCCAAAAGGGAGGAGCTGGAACAAATAGTGGGAGCTCCTTTTTAGGGGGTGGGGAAGGTGTGGGCGTGGAGAGAGACACGAACACGGCCCCATCTCTCTTTCTCTGTCCGAACAGCAACAGTCCCTTTGTGTACAGGCCTTCTTTTAGCTAGGGCATGGGGTTTACATTAGTTTTCTCTGAACCCGGCCACTTTTCGTGCATGTGTGATTGATGCATGCAGAGCTGCATATATTCTGCTCTGCTCTTATCCTACTGGCGTGCAGCACAACTGCAGTTTTCATGAGTTTGACAACTAACAATGCAACTTGCTCTACTAGGTTAATTCTAGGAGGTCGATCATGCCCTTGTTTAGATGCTTTCAAAATTCCAAAACTTTACAAGATTCTCCATCACATCGAATCTTTGAACGCATGCATGAAGTATTAAATGTAGCTAAATAAAATAACTAATTATATAATTTGTCTATAATTTGCGAGACGAACCTTTTGAGCCTAGTTAACCCATGTCAGGACAATAATTACCAATTACAAACGAAAGTGCTACAGTGTTTTATATCCGAAACTTTATGCATCTAAACTAGGGCCAGATAATGTTGTTTTCTTCTCCTTTTGCGACGGAGATAATGTTGTTTCTTGTTTCACCCTACTTTCTTCTTGTGTTGATGAAGCCTTGGAGGTAGTGTACTGTGCCTGCCTGCTCTGATCCATTGAGCGCGGGAGGATGATGGACCATGCCACCATGCCATGTGCATGCATGCATGATGCACTCTCTTTGAGAGCATCGAGCAGGCACTATCTAGGAATCCTTCAGTTGCAATGTCGTCGTCGATCTAAGCAACGAAGACCGTGCGTGGCCGTTGTGCTTCTTCTAAGCTTCTTGAGATTATTGCCACTCTCTGCAATCTCCTATGATCATGGGCACATATATATACAGACTACTCATCATCATCAGCAGTTCAGGCGTCAAGTGGGTTCAGATATATTGCGCCCAATGAACGAATCATTAGCATCACCACCAGCAGTTCAGGCCAGAACGAAGCGATCGCCTTCAAAAGCTGGGCGCGGCGCTGCACGCATGCATGCGGTGGGCGGCCTTTTTGTCAGCGCACTGACCTCAGAAAGGCCGACCGACATCCATGCAGGCACGAACACACATGCGGTGCAGCACGACATTGGCAGCGTGTCCCCAGCACCACTCCTGCTAGCTGCTGGCCTGCTGCTTGTGCCTCCCATCACCACGGCCACGGCCACGGCCATGGCTGGCCAGGTCTAGCCTAGCTTCTACTACGTTCCTAGCCAGCGCCCAGCGCCATGTTCGCTCATCCTCTTTCAAGTACTGGTACTAGAGAACAGGACTCCGGGGCTGCTGTCTGCCTGGCTTATGGTGATCGATCCTATCCCTGCAACGAGCTAAGTACGCCGTGTGCGTGAAAGAGAAAGACTTAGCTTGTTGATGGGCATTGGCCACGCGGCGTCGCTGTCCAGTCCATTGTGTGGCAATGGAGAAAAGGGGAAGAAGTCACATCCACCACGGACGCATCGGAGCGAGGATGGATGGGGTGGGGAGGTGCCTACTGCCTGTGGTCGAAAGCAAGAGAGTTGAGATGAGGCCGGGATGCCGGGTGGGCGCTGTGCAAAAGTGGCACGTACACACACATTGTCACACGCGGGGCCCGCAGAACGATTCCACGCAAAAGCAGCTAACTGCTTGCGCCACCGGCATGTCCATCCCTGCTGTTTCCCCTTTCAAACTCCGATTAAGAATTTCGACTGTTAACCAATCGCACAGGACGTCACGTCTGAACCTGATGTCTCAGGGCTTCCAGTGTACCACCGCTCCTGCTGTGCACATGGGTACATGCCACTCCGGTTTGAAGGTACGGTGGCCACCAGCCGGGCGCGTTAGGGCAAATAAAGCGACGTATATATTTTTTTGAACTTAAAAAGCGGACGTATATAGTAATCTAATCTCTCGTTCTCCCTCTTTCGTTTTATTAGGGACCAATGCAATTGTTCGGACTGCACATATATTGAGGATTTGAATCCCGATTCCTCCAAAATCGAACGACCCAACTAAAATTTGAAAGGAAATATAGTCGGCGCGCGATAGTAGGGGAAGGCGGTCGAGGGCGGATGGATAGAGGTGGTAATAAGTTAGTGGTTTCTTCGAAATCCAATTTGATCGTTGTATATTTTTAGCTCAAAATTATAAAGGATTAGAGTCCGGCCCTTAGGCTCGATCCTTGAATTATCTAAATCAAATTTCAAGATCCTTTAACACCTCTAGATGTAGGGCTAGCAAAGCGCCACTAGCACCAATGGCTGCACTAGCCAGAGGATAAGGTGGTGGTCAATGGACGTCGGGCGTGATATCTAGGGTGGAACGACTACCTGCGTCCCTGTCACGCTCTAAGCTAAACCAGACACTATTACATGTCTTCGAATTGGGATAGGAGGTTCAACTTGTGTGTTCGTCGTTACTTAGGGTTTTCTGCACGTGAAAAAAAATTCTCCTCACCATTCTCTAAACCCCAAGGTGACCATATATCAGCATGAAGGAAGTGGTAAAGTTGCGCTAGTGTCATCAACAAGGTGCGTGGTGGGTGGTGCGCATAAAGTATGGCACTGGAGGCGGGGATTGTGGTTTATGTATGAACTAAGGGGTAGTGATAAGGACCATTATTGAACATTCACCGTACATGCACCTAATTAGTAAAGCCCAAATGCATATGCAATTTTATGCAGCTATCAATTATATTTGCAAAATCCATATATGCAGTAACATGCGAATTCACAAAAGTATTATATTAACCTAGATATTTCAGTTCATTTAAACATGTTAACCTAGATATAACTACACCTTAACTTAGAAAACCGGTTATGAAACATGTTTATCCTAATTTTTTGTGCTATACCATGACCAATAATCAATCATGAACTTTTTGCCAATGCTTGCACTTACACAACTAGATTTACAATCGTCCTCTTGTGCTTTCTTTTCCAAGGACCTACGGTTACTAGTCTTCTTTAGAATTTTCTTAAATAGCCAAGGCTTTTTTGTAGTAATTAAGATAACTTCTAGAGTTATTATCTCATTTGGGGATTGTCAAATTATGGATTGGACTAAAAATACACACGGTCATGAAATAAAAAATAACCCTTGACTATTTAAGAAAAATAATTGGGGAGATGATGAATACTCCTACGTTGCAATGCATATATACTCATTATACTGATCTTATGGAGTATGTGTAATTCTTTAAGAATCTTTCTGTGTAGATTATATTACTGCACCCCCAAACGCAAAATAGTACGCGCGTCCAATTCTCGAGCAGGTGATCATCATCACTGCGCTGATGGCCTCTAATGGGTGTTCGATCTTTCGCCCTTCCGGTGTTCGGCGGAAATAGTGTCATCAGCACTGTGAACGTAAACTGTGAGACCGTTTGTCCTGCCCATTCGGACGTACTACGTGTGCGGGAATGCCCGCAGACACGGCCGACAGAGCAGGCACTGACTCGTGGTCGCAACGCACGTGCCGGTGCTGCACGATGACGACCACTGGCCGCACTCTTGCAGACCGAGATCGATCGATGCAATTTCAACGAACTCTCTGATTATTAGCTAACTGACAACCTGCTTTGCAAGCAAATCAACAAAGCGGCGTGATCACATCCCGAGCGGAAATGGAATCGATGAGAAGTCAAGCGAAGCACAGCTTGCCACGTGAAGTCGTTACCGTGTCAACTGTCAACGATGTGGTTATACCGTGTCAACGATGCGAAGCTTGGGTTGGCACCAACGGCGGAGTTAGCCGAAAATTTTAGCTGGGGCAGACTCGCAAGACAAGCATAACATAATTGCCAAAAAAAACGTTCCACATTCACATGCGACATTTACACTGAAATAACGACAGTAGAATCACCAAACTGCAAATAAATTATAGATACAAAGGTTTAAGATGTCATAACATAATTTTTTCAACACATATTCTACTAATACAATAACTATTCAAGTCTAGGTTTTCTAGGTGGTCTAGGCAAGTCTATACGCCGAGTCTTGGAAGCTTGAAATATCTTCTTAATTTCTTCTGAATCAAGGTCTCTAAAAATTTGCTTCTCAATGTAGCACAATATCAAACTATTAAGCCACTCATCATTCATTTTATTCCGTAGATCTGTCTTGATTGTATTCATAGCTGAAAAGGCTCTTTCAACATATGCTGTTGCTACTGGTAGAAGCAATGCTAACTTAATGAGCCGAAAGACCAATGGAAAAGTAATATCTCTTTCATGTTTAACCATTTGTATAGCCAAACTTTCCAAATCATGACAATCTTTGAATAAATCAACTCTTCGCATATGTATGACAAATGTCTCAAGTTGATCTCTTATATTAGAACGTTCTAGGTCAGAGAAATCTTGATCATATATTTCAGTCAATCTAGCAATCTTTTCTATATCAAATTTAGCAAAAGAATCTCTTGGATCAAGACAAGCGAAGGAAACGAGCAACTCTGATGATACCTCATTGAAGCGATGGTCCATCTCTGAAATAATAGCATCAAGAGCAGCCAAGAAAGTATCAACACGGTAATGATGTTCTTGAGTGATTAAGTTACCATCTAGCCTTGACCGACCCCATCTAGGCATTGTCTCATCCATATTTGGCACTGGAATCTTCTTATCATTGCAAAATGATATGACTTCATCAAGTAATGGCTACCAGCCTTCATTTCTCAAAGTGACCAGCCTTGTTCTCACATCAATAAGCAATGACATGGCCTGAACAATATTTTGATCCTTTCTTTGCAGCAATAGAGACAACTCATTAGTAATGCGAAGCACTTTCAACATTAACTTCATATTCAAAACAAAAGAGAAGCTGTCCATTTTGCGCACCAAACCACCTGCTCGACTAGTATTTCGCTCATCCTCATGAATCATTGATAGCACCTTGACCACAGAATTCCACATTGACTCAATACGAGCTAATGTTCTTAAATGAGAACCCCATCTTGTTTCTCCAGCTCTAACCAAATTTGTTGTTTGATGTTCCCCTTTCCTGAAAGGATTTCACCACTTTCCAATCTTTCTAAAATTTCTTCACGATGTTTTGCAATCAGCTTATCTTTTCTTTTACATGATGAACTTGTACTAGTCACAATTAAGCTCACATAGTTGAAGAAATCATCAAAAGATGAACAACTAGATGTAACAGAAACAATTGGTGGGCAAAGCAGTGAACATAAAAAAACATATGGGTTCTCATCACCAATTTTTTTTGGCAAACCATTGAATTCACCTCTCATGTTTGATGCTCCATCATATCTTTGACCTCGTAGTCTACCAACAGATAATCCATACTTGGCAAGCATTTGAAGCAAAGACCTATTTAGTGATAATGATGTTGTGTCCTCAACATGCTTCAGACCCAAAAATCTTTCCACAACCATTCCTTGTTTGTTCACAAATCTGCAAAAAAAATGATAAATTGGTATTAATAAACTAGTATAGCAGAGATCAATAATAAAAAATTATGATTTACTTGTGTAACAACTAGCCTTACAATAACAGTCATTTGCTCTGCTATTGAGACACCATGAGATTCATCAATGAGAATGGAAAAAAGATTATCCCCAATTTCCTCCTTTATCACCTTGCTGATTTCTTTTGCACAACTATCTGTTATGTCCTTTTGAATTTCTGGGCAAGTTGTTTTTGCATTTTTTGGACACAAATGGTCAAATGCAGTCTTCACCTTAGGGTCCCTTCTCTTATGCCATTCAAGCATCTCTAAGAAATTGCCCCTGTTTAGGGAAGTATCTGATTCATCGTGCCCACGAAATGCAAGACCTTGGGCAATGAGAAATCTAGCAATATCTATAGCAGCAGTCACACGAGCTTCATATCGCTGTTCAGAAGTTATAGTGTTCCTTTCAATTTTTCGTGACACACTTGCCCTTTGATTTTTAAAGTCATCAGCACACCTCCTAGCTTTGTTATGGCAACCGTTAATAGCACGGTAATGATCTGGGAACCCTCTAGTTGCTGCATGCTTCCAATTGTCATACCCTGTCTTACTAAAAACTTCATGACCAAACTTTTCATGATCGGCTTCCTTTCTAAAAAGAAAGCAATAAAAGCAGTAGGCTGCATTCTTTGACACACTATATTCTAGCCAATCATAATCATCAAACCATTGTGCTCTAAAGGCCCTAAAATTTCTGCGAGGAAATGAATGACTTTTTGGTTGGGTTGGACCCTTCAACAAATAAGCCCTCTTAACATCATCTCTAATGTTAGGATGGTAACTAGCAATTGGTATTCGAAGTCCTGGATCAGAAATAATGTGTGTCGTTATAAGATCAGTACCTCCATCCTCTTCTTCTTCCCCATTTGCTTCTGCTTGTTCTGCCCCAACCTCAGGTAATGCTTCTTCTGCATCAACAACCACAGATTGGACTTGGACCTGATTTTGATCTTGACCCACAGTTTCAGATTCGACAGCAGCTACATTTTCACTTTCCTGGGTACTTGGGCGCCGGGAGGAACCAGGACACAGCCGACACTCACACTAGAAAAGAAGCTCTTCAAATCTGCAGAAATCACATTGAGCACATGAATAAATGCTAAGAGTTCCAATTCAATTGAAGTACAGGGGCAATTTTACCTTTTGTCACCAATTTCTTCTTGCCAATTGGAAGATAGGGGCGATTTGCGGTGCCTCGCCCTCGCCCAATGTCGACACCGCCCGGGACCGTGCTCTGCTCCTCAGCATCAGGTGGTGCCGGTGCCGGCGCCGCCCCTCTTCCATGGCTATGCCCAGCGGCGGCGGCATCCACGCCACTCCTGGGGGGCGCCGGTGCTCCCCTGCTATCCCGGCCCTCCTCCTCCTCCTCCTCCATGAAATCCCCCACTGCCCACGGGATGACGGCAATGGCCGCGGGCTGGCGGCGGCGGCTCCAGCGTCCGGCGACCGGAGGGGCGGCTAGGGTTTCGGCGGCCGCCGGAGACACGAACGGGTCGGGGGGTCGGAGGCGAGGTGACAGAGCGAGCGAGGATGAAATGGTGGCGGTGGGTGTTTTGGCTTGCTGCTGGTGCTGGGCCTTTGGGCCATGGGCTTTTTCCATTTAACCACCACTCCACCAACGACGGCCCAACTCGGCCTTCTTCCTCCTCCGACCTCCTGCTCGTCAGAACGCCGCCGTCGCTCGCTTCTCCGACCTCCTGCTCGCCTCCGGCCGACTAAAAACTCCATGGGGAGTGGGGATTTGCTCCGGCGGTAGCTGGGGCAGTTGCCCCATCCTGCTATATGGGTGGCTCCGCCATTGGTTGGCACGACTCGGTGGACGCACTCGCGTACAGCGCGGAAACTAAAAGGTGACGGCGCGTGCAACCATGCATGTGCCGTACGCACAGGCGGCCAGGAATGGAGCGAGACGACAGGGGCACCGCCGCGCCACCGGCTTCTCGTGTGATTGTGTCGTATGCGCATGCGCATGCGGATGCGGCGTGCCCACCACGATCACGAACATGAGGCCACGCACCGTGCACCTCAATCTAGCTCGGGCTCGGGGCGCGCTTGATTCGACAAGATCTCTCTGGTCATCTGGTGGCGCGAGACGAATCGGGGAGACAGGTCCCTCGCGCCGGCTGGGCCACGAAGGTTTACATGACGACTAGGCTTAAAGGACGTCCACCTGACACATGAGGTTGAAGAAGCTCTTTAATTTAGCTGAGCTAGGCCCACCTGAATGTTCAATGCTAGGGATGGATGGCCCGCATAATTAACATTTCTCCGGGCTGCGTTGCACTTAAAGAAGGGAAATCCTGCTATGCTCCTCTTGGGCCCAGCTTCACGGCGGCACTGAATGCTTGCTTGGGCTTCGCGTTGGCCCGCCGCCTCGCACGGAAAAAAACGGGCCTTATGCGCACGCGTCCTCTCCAGCCCAATAGGAGCCCAAGATCGAACGGAACACAGTGGGGCTGGCACACATGAACCCCGTTTTTAATGATGATGATGATGATGATGCATATATGAACCTTTGCTGAAAACTTCATGCAAATACTTCGATCTTGATGCCTAAAACATCATGATCTAAGATATTCTGAATGCAGAACAAGTCAGTAAACTTATTTTACTGTTATAATGCTTATACGAAACGCCATGATGTATAAAACATGGGTTGTGTGCTTCCCAATACTTGAGTACAGAACTGTACCGAGTTAGATGCTCAGTGAAAGCTGTCATTTCAAGCACAGAGGATTTAAAACGACTACGGAGTGCTTTCATTCAGAGTTTCAAGACGACTAGGTACTAAGAGTGTCATTTTTTTTTTCTGATCTACAAAACCTGCTTTCTATCATTCTGACCCATCAGGGAAATGTTCGAGAGCATTTTGTTTCCCATTAACATAAAATTCAATCACAGCTTTCATGCGATCCGACTTGTCAGGATGGTAGTTCAAATGCACAATCACCGGCTTCAACTGCCGCAGATGAGCATCCTTCCTCACAGTCTTGAACAGAACTTTGCTGTTCATGAAGAGGTAGATATCCATGGTTCTTTTGGATGCATGAAGACCTTCATACCCAGGATGTGATGGGAAAAACAGCTCCTCATTAAAAACTGCTTGGTCCCATGATTTGGGCTCCCGAGAAAGCCGACCAGCTACCCTATCCAGAAGCTCAATTGAAGGAATCGTCGGCCTTATGAAAAAGAATCCAGAATTATAAACCCATATACGCATTGTATGTGCATATCTTGCCCAGCCCATTGAAGGCTCATCAAAAACATCATTGAATCCATAAGCTGTCATATTGTTGTGGCCATCACTCATGGACTCTACATCCGAATCTCTGTAAAGATAATTAAAGGGATTCTGGAAGAAAATTATATCAATATCAGAGAGGAGAACACTGTACCCCAGCTGCAAAAATTCCCTCAATACGCGGAATTTGAGTCCAGAAACAGCATGATTTCCACCTGTCTTGCCAATATTGTCAATACCATCATCAGGATCCCGACGGTAAACTGGGACATCATTGGACTTGCAGAAGTTCTCTATGCTGTCATCTAATGCAACAACTAAATAATTTGAAATACCCGCCCGTTTTATGTTAGTGAACCACATCTCAAGCATCTCTTTCACATTAGAGTTTGCCAAGGCAACTATGAGTTCTTTCTTCACAGCAACCTGTTCCAATATCTTTGCCAATCTGGGATTGATGGATAAATCTTGAGTGACTGTTGGATTTGTTCTCAGAGCCTTCACTGTACCAAATGGACCAGCCTTATGCAGGAACTCGTTTTTCCCTTGTCCAGCCAACTGAACCTTCATTGATAGTTCATTGATCTGCTTCCTAAATTCAGCGTTTTTCTTTTCCAATGATAACAGCTGTGACTTTAGGTTGGCAACTTCCCGAGATGTATCACAGGCACCTGAGTCAGCCTAATGGTGAAAAAAAATAATTGTAAAAACAGTATACGAGAACTAAGAAAACGGTCCATACATGATATATAACTTCAATCGATTTCTTAAAATAATATATGGTAAATTTGAATAAACATATAAGTGATGAATAGATATTATAACATTTGAATCTGATATCTGCATGATACTGAACAAAACTGCTCTATCTTTTTCTGTAAAACCCTAGGACAGATAGAGGAATGATAGCATCAGTAATGAAATGACTATATGACTATCAGGTGCAAAAGAAGGTTCGCGATTCCTTATTGTCATCAAGAAATTCACAGAAAGCGTCTTCCCCATTGTTAAATTTTGTCTCACGACCCAATTTTCTGTACTTCATAAACATTTTGTATTTACCAAGAAAGAGAGAGTAGTATAGCCTCTCTTGATGAGAAATTATGATCTGAAAGTCAAATAAATTAGCTATAAGATCCAAAATTAAATGTTGTCAAAATTATTTTTTAAAGTTCACAGTAAGAATGCAGCGGGTTCTATATGTTAATGAAATTACAAAGATGACTGTTTAGACCCACATTATCTTAAGAGTATGGTAATGTGAAGGCAGAAGAAAATACTTTTAAAGCATTATGGTATATCTCAATCAGCCAAGGTGAGAACTGAGACTACGCGTCTAACTGGACATTGTCATGTAGAGTATAACAATGGAACAAGAACCTTTAGAGCGCTGATAAATTGAGGCTCATGCTTGTCCTCTCTATCTTCCCAGGTCAACTGCGATTTGAAGTTCAAAAGGCCAGTTAAGTGCCTTTCCTAATTCCATGTTTTATATTATTCCAACTTGATACACACATTGCTAGTACCTGGACTGTATCTGTATACCGCATCTATAGGCACCACAAATTGAACAACAGCTCAAAATACTGCTTGTTCCTTGGTGGATGAACAAGACTGCAGCTACAAGAAATACATGAACGATCTAGGGGTTCCCAGCATAGACAAAACATAGTAGCAAATGGGGAAAGGTGCACATGAATTGCTCATTTCTTGCCATAACATGCTAGTGGTTGTCGGCATAGTCAAGCATAGTAGCAAACGGGCAAAGGTGCACATAAATAGCATTTCTTGCAACACGATATAGCAGCATGTAGCCAACATGATCACATTTATGAATGATCACAGAGCTGAGCAGCAGGCAGCAGTGCATCCAGTCATGCAGTGCAGATAAAAAATTAAAAACAGAGAAAAAGTGCATGCATCACCTGTTATTTCTTCACCAGAGTGATAACCATTTCATCTCAAATGAAAGGAACAGTCACCTTTTGGGATGTAGTAACTAAGCTAAATCGATTGCTTCCTCTGAGGTATTTCCTTATCTAGTTTTTAAAGTTAATTCCAATTCCATCCAGGCGCACTTAACGTGTTCTCTGCGTTATCTAGTTGGTTACCTCAACCTTTTCACAGAAGCAAGAAATTATCACAGCATCATTACAGCTTTTTAGAATCCGTCAAAGACTGCACTCGATTGATCCAAACGAGGAGAATCCAACAGGCACCCTCGTGGGAGACACTGGATGTTGTCCCACGTTCCCCACAACTTGGCTAACTATGATTCGCCATTTGATACTGCTGCATTCGTCCAATATGAACCTTATTTACACGAATAAGTACTGGTACTGGTACATGGATCAACACCAGAAACTTTCCAAAGACAAACACACCGATCCGGCTAAACCTCAGATCTCCGGTCCTCATCCGCCACCAACGGAACAGAAGTAACGAGGGTGAGAGTGAGTAGAAACACGAGACCGTACCCGGCGATGCCAATTGATGGCGGAGTCAGGGGCGCGGGGGAAGAAGCCCTCGGGGTAGAAGAAGGCGCACAGGCACCCGAGCGCGACGCCGACCACGACCGCCGCGGCGATGCGAGACCCTCGAGACAGCGGCTGCCCGCCGCTGCCGCCGCCGCCGCGCATCAGGGGCGCCTCGCGCCGGCTGGCCATCTCCCTCTACGAGGCGAGGCCGCCGGGGGGGGGGGGGGGGGGGGGGGGGGGGGGCGCCTCGGCCTGGCTGGATTCCTTTCCCGGGGGGAGCAGTTTGGGCGGAGGCGTGTGCGTGACGGCGACGCTCGTTTTTCCCGTTTTTTTGGGTCGTCGTGCTCTCGACTGGGACGGCCGGACGGAGGACGGCGAACTGACGCGGAGTGGGATTCGTCAAACGAGGAGGCGGTGGGGCCTTCAGCTGATTTTGGGGTCAACAGCTGATATTGCTTTTTTTTTATCAAACCGGGAGAGCAGTGCCAAATCATTTAGAAGGGAGCAGAGTTTTACAAAATAAAAAAACAGTCAAATTCAAGCAGAGTTTTACAAAATAAAAACAGTCAAATTCAAGCAGAGTTTTGCAATTTTGTCATGAATTTTTCGTGTATCGTGTTTTATCCTACACATGGTACGCCTATGCTTGCGGTTTGCGTGCGACTATGGTTCCCACCATTGCACATGGGTCATGGGATACATCAGCGGCAGCGGTTGTCAAACAAATTAAGGTCTCGTTTGCTTTTTTTTTCAATTTAAGTCATACTCCCTCCATAATAGTTGTCGTTTAGAACATGATTGTTGTTACCAAAAAGTCATTAATTAGAGAGTATTTTTCCTCCTTTACCTTTATTAAATAGCTCTGCGGATGTTAGCTGTACAAGAAACTTGCATAGCTTGAATTGCTAGTCTGTTGCATAGGCCGGGGGTCGACGGTATGCTGAAGAGTTCCCAAGGGCGTCCAAACTGCGTGCGGAACGACAGCTGAAGAGTTCCCAAGGGCAAACGTGTCCAAACTGCGCGCGGCAGCGGAAGGATGACACTCTTTGCGAAATTGGTGTATAGGCCCAGACCGACAAGTAATATGAGTACGGAGGGAGTAAGTCCCATCACATGGTGCTGTGCTGGTTGTTTGCGAAATCGGTGTATAGGCCCAGAACGACAAGTAATATGGGTACGGAGGGAGTAAGTCCCATCACATGGCGCTGTGCTAGTTGGCTGGTTCGCTGGGGGCTCGCCTGCTGGTTGGCTGCTGCTCGAGTTTTGGGGGCGCGTGAAACATGTGGAGTTAGGAAGGGCACGACGCGGAACGGCTTGCCTCCAAATTGCGCGCGGCAGCAGAAGGACGGCTTGCCTCCAAATTGCGCGCGGCAGCAGAAGGATGACACTCTTTGCGAATTCAGTGTATAGGCCCAGACCGACAAGTAATATGAGTACGGAGGGAGTAAGTCCCATCACATGGCGTTGTGCTGGTTGTTTGCGAAATCGATGTATAGGCCCAGAACGACAAGTAATATGGGTACAGAGGGAGTAAGTCCCATCACATGGTGTTGTGCTAGTTGTCTGGTTCGCTGGGGGCTCGCCTGCTGGTTGGCTGCTGCTCGAGTTTTGGGGGCACGTGAAACATGTGGAGTTAGGAAGGGCACGACGCGGAACGGCAGCTGAAGAGTTCCAGGGGCAAACGCATCCAAACTGCGCGCGGCAGTGGAAGGATGATACTCATTGTGAAATCGGCGTATAGGCCCAGAACAACAAATAATATGTGTCGGGTACCATGATTAGGGGCACCCTAATCAAGGGACTAAAATCGCCCTAAAACACAAACACATATTAGCCAACTGGGCCCACGAAGGCCTACAGCCTCCTTCCAATCCGGAGGAAAGGAAAGGACTCAAAGAAACCTAATACGCAGCACACGTACACAGTGCGGCCCATCCAAGCCTCCTCGAACCCGCGGGGCGATCTTCGCCTCGCTCGAGGGCTCCCCGCCGAGACCCTCGACAGCGCCCCGCATCTCCGCCTCGCTCGAGACCACCCCTCGACGGAAAGGACAAACCACCATCCGTTAGCCCTCCTGCCGTACGGAGGCATTAAACGCCAACCACTCCTCCGCAGAGCCCGGGTCAGACGGCGTCAGGCCACCATTCCGCACAGTGGCTGTGACCGGAGTCCCGTCCGCCAACTCCGGTCACTGCTCCGCCATTCCGGACGTTGTGGCGTCACTGTGGGAACCTGCGACGCTATGCGAGACGTGCTCGGCACTATTCTAGCCACTGTGCTGCCAACTCCACGTACTTCCCTTGTACTTACCCCTCTGCAGATCTATCGAATGGCATGGGCACGACCCTCGGGCGCGGCCCAAGCCTTGACCAGATCAAGACCCCCGCCCGCAGGACCCTCGGAATGCCGCCACGTCAAGTGCAGAGGACGGTACCCTCTACAGCAACCACCACGCCGTCCGCCGGGGCTGCCAGGACACCGGCGTGATCTCCGCAAGGCCAAGGATGACGCCCAGGATAACTGCCACGCCCGGTGTCGCGATCTCCAGTGCTCGCAGTGTACTGTCTACAGTAGACAACCACTGTGCACCCCCGATTCGGCGAAGAACGACGACTTCTCCCCCCGTACATGTAGACCGCCCCTCGTTGTGTCTATAAAAGGGGGAGGCGGGCTTTATCTTATCGATCGGGGCAGAACACTGCATTCAGCACAACTCACAGAGCACACACGCTCTTGAGCCCCGATATTGGCACTTGCCTCAATCAACTCCTCCTCTAGCAGAGACCTGGGAGCTTCCCTCCCTCTCTCGCCTCGCTTGTACCGCCTACTACAGGCACCTCGGTGCAAGTCAGTACAGTGCCCTCGCACACCCCTTGCTGGACGTACGGCCCCGCGGTCGGAACCAGGATAAACCCGTGTGTTACTGTGTTGCTTCTCGCATCAACCATCTGGAATTAGGGACACGCAGCATCATCACTAGTTGGTGCCAGGCCCCCGGGCCAGGACACCGACAATATGGGTACGGAGGGAGTAAGTTCCATCACATCGTATGTTTAAATATTAATAAAGAGTACTAAATATAGATTTATTCAAACTAATTTCATAAGTCCTGATTTAATCATGATACGAATATATTACATAATTTGATCATTAATTGCTAGAGTAACCATTCGCTAATCATGTATTAATTATACCTAATAGATTTGTCTAGAGCCCTAATTACAACTTATGTAATTAGTTTCGTATTAAATTGGCATCTAAATATTTGAATTGACATCCGAATATTCGATGTTACAGCTACTTAAAAAATCAAACAAGACTTTTTATGTTCAAAAGATGACGGGCAAGATCATGGCATCATGGTGACATTGTTTAGAAAACCTAGATCTGAGGAATGGAGTGGCAATGGAGTAATGGAGTGGCACGTGTCATGATATAAGAAAAAGAAGAATATTAGGGAAGATTATATATCCATATGTATGTTTTTTTTCAGAATGAGATGGGATGAGGAAAAAGGAGATACAGAGTGTCATACCTTCTATGTAGAGCATTGTTGAATACAGGGGTTAAAATCACAAAATTCAAATCTTAAATCAGATAGAAGGTCATTTCTAGAACAAATTGATCCAAATTTGTTGGAACTACATGAGATGCTCAAGCATTTTGTTTTGCCTTATCGGAGCTCGCTGCTCATGTTAATAACTTCAAGAGAGAGTTATTTCCTTAGTCTTAAGAAAAAGTTATCCTAAGTTTCTTAACTGTTTTTCTCTTGAACTTGGCTATTTGGCCCAAAAATGAGTTTTGTTTAGTTTGTTGGATCTTCCGTCACCTGCAGTTAGGTCTACAGTCTAATTATATCCAGACGTATCAGTTTAGATTTTTTAACCAAGAATACAATAACGTAAAAGAATTTTTCGTAGATGTTTGGTATTTTGATCACTAGTAAAATAATTTCTAGACATTTATAAATCTATTTTCAGTTTTTAAAATAATAGAAAATCATAGGAACATGGTAAATAGTGAACAAAATCACAAGAATCATATCTAAACATGTTGGATCTAGCAAAAATTACCAATATCTACTTTTCAGTAGCTTGAATGGTAGGTTGGTGATTTTTGTTGAATCTAACATGCTTTTAGATTTGACTCCAGTAAATTTTTTACTATCTTACCATGTTCCTATGATTTTCTATGATTTAAAAATTGAAAATAGATATATAAATACCTAGAAATTATTTTACTAGTGGGAAATACCAAAAATTCATGATTTTTTTCTAAAAATCTAGATGTGTTTTACTATAATTAGACTGCAGACCTAACCACAGGTAATGGAGGGGCCAAGAAACTAAACAAAACTCGTTTTGGGGCTAAATAGCCAAGTTCAAGAGAAAAAAGGTTGAGAAACTGAGCACAACTTTTTTTTAGAATCAAGAAAATAATTCTCTAATTTTAAATATATCACCAATAGAACTAACGCTCGCTGGAGAGGACCAGACCACTACTGACCATGCGGCCACAAGGGCTACCAAGAATCTAGCCATTGGTGGGGAAAGGTAAAAACATATACTGTTTGGTTTCATTCTAGGGATTCTAGAATGCGTGTTCTTGACTCCGCATGAAGTATTAAATGAAGTATGTTTTCAAAACCTCTTCAGGAATAAATGCAACTTTTCGCGACGAATCTAATGACGGTAATTAATCGATGATTGACTACAATGGCACTACAGTAATGTGGTCTTGAATAACCTCTAATCACGCGCTCAAAGACCTCATTAAATTCGTCAATGTTCCTAGCGCAAGGGTTTTGGAGTTGGTTTTTGTAAACTGCCTTTGTTTGACACCTTTAATGAACGGTCAAACTTTATTCTAGAATTCTGGAACAACAACCAAACAAGGCGAGTATAAACAAGGCAAAATCATCCAGCTAGATTCATCCTTTCCTTCCTGTTACCAAAGCACATACATCTAAATCTCAAAAAACAGCACATACGTAGTATACATCGATCAAAGGTTAGAAAAATAACCGAAGAAACAAAAAAGAAATAAGACAACGAACTATTGCGTAAAAACCACAACATACCGACTACCCCTCTCATTCAGTCAGCATCGACATCGGACATGTTAAAACGTGAGGCTGGTTCTTAGCCTTTCATCCAAGAAACGTCATCATCCATCAACAGAAACTATCAAACAAAGCTAACAAATCATCGACGATGTCATGGCCGTGTAAACAGTGGCGTGATCATTTCCCAAGGATCTCCCACGACTCCACCCCTACACTCATTGTTGTTCGCCGTGCACGCTCGCAGCGCAGCAACGACGCCAATCCCTCTGTAACGGGCGGTCATACGAGGGAGTGGTTTCTCCGGTGCGGCCGCCACCTCTCCTCCACGCAGATCACCTCGTCGTCGTCGATCTCCAGCTCAAGCTCAGCGGCAGCGGCGCGTTTGTCGCCGAAGCAGCGGGTGCTGGCGTCCTCGCCGCACGCGGACGGCGCGCCGGCGGCCCCTTGCCTCCTGCTGAACAGGTTCTTGAATCCGTGCACCAGCCGCGACTTGAAGCCCCTCGCGCTGCCGTCCCTGGAGGCGGCGCGCCTGGTGCCGACGGGCGCGAGCTCCTCGCCGTCCCAGAGCCGGCTCCGCGGTATCCGGAAGCTGGCGGACTTGCCCGGCGCGCGTTCGATCGCGGAGGCCCCGGCCGTGGCCTCGGCCTGCTGCTGCTGCTCGGAGCGGCGCAGCCGGGTGCGGAGGCTCGCGAGCTCGCGCTCGAGGGTCTCGATGCGCAGGCTGGTGGCCTGCATGGACGCGCGGATGTGCGCGGACTGGCGCAGCGCGGCGTCGCGCTGGAGGATGTCGCCGAGCGTCATGCTGGCGGCGTCCCCCGCGAGGCCGCCGCTGAAGGCGCCCGAGAGGGAAGGCTTGAGGACCGGCGCTGGCGGCAGCCCCGGCGCCGGCGCGGCGGCGTGGTGGTGGTGGCTGAGGAGTATGGAGTGGTGGGAGTGGAGCTGCTCGACGAGCATGGCCTGCACGACGAAGCGGAGCGGCAGGCGCGGGTTCTGGACCAGGTGCATGAAGAGGTGCTGCGACAGCTTGGTGCAGTTGACGTTGTAGCACAGTCTTCCCTTATCCTCCTCTGTCAGCTTCCCCTTGTGGTTCTGCATAAACACCGGCGCAGTTAGCAAGTTTTTTGGCTAAACATTACGAAACACCCCAAATGATGGCCCCATTTGGTATTTGGTTTGTAGCGTGCTAGTGAATAATGATATTTTGACCGTTAATTACAGTGTCAAACAAAGTCGGTTTACAAAACCAACTTCAGGACCCTACGCTAATGACTCTAAAGAATCTAATGAGGCATTTGACTGTGCGATTAGAGAATAGTTACTGTAGCATCACTGTAGTAAATCATCGATTAATTACCGTCATTAGATTCGGAACGAAAAGTTACACTCATTTCTGAAAAAGTTTTGCAAATAGATTTTATTTAGCACACCATGCATGCGAGATTTTCTTTGTAGCACTTGATAGTGCTTGGGAACCAAACAAGGCCGATGTGACATCCTTTGCAAGTTTGCATGCCGCCATTTGGCGTGTGGCGGTGTGGGAATCGATCGAACTGAGCAGAACAGAAAGAAAATTCGTTTCACTTTCACGTACGAACCTCCAGGTAGTGATCCACCACGGTGTACATGAGGTCGTGGTCGTGCGCGAACCGCGCGCGCATGGCCTCCACGGCCACCAGGAACTCCTCCACAGGGAGCGCGGCCACGTCGTCGAGCCACCTCCCGCCGTAGCCGCCGGACGCCGCGAGCACCTCCAGGCACCGGGCGAGCAGGTCCGCGGCGGTCCCGGCCGCCTCGCCGCCCAGGAACGCCGCGCACGACCGCAGCACCTCCGCGGCGTGGCCGTGGTCCGTGGCCACCTCCTGGAAGAAGTAGTCCTCCGCGGCGCGGGCCAGGCCCCGCCCCGCGCCCAGCTCCAGCCAGCCCGCCGCCGCCCACGCCGCCGCGAGGCTCGCCGGGGACAGCGCCGCCGCCGCCTCGTCGGAGCCGTAGCAGGACCCGACGGCGTGGACGAACCCGTCGAACGTGAGGCCCGATGGCAGGGCGATGGCGACGTCGCTGGAATCCGACAGCAGCCGCTTCAGGAAGCTGCTCTGAGATGTGATCACGTCCTGTGAACATTGAAAGGTCAAAATCATGCAAAATTTGACTGTAAAACGATCACTTCATACAGCAAAAAAACGCATTAATAGGTCCTTTTTTTTGAAAGAAACGCATTAATAGGCCCTAAAAAAAGAATTCTGCTTGAATGGATGAATTGAGCTGTCCGCTGCAAAATTCCACAATTTCCGAAACATGATCTTTTCTCATCAATCTTTTGTCACTAATAACAACGAAGACAAGAACAATGAGTGTACTATCCGTACGGCAGGTACCGGCAGATTTTAGCTTCGTGTGTGAGCTTAAAGTCGCTGCAATCAGGATGGAGCTCGACCATATGATCTGGCGAATGTACCTTACCCGAGCCCACAACATAGCAATGCCAAAATGTTGCAGGGCCAGGAAGTTGGATCTTGATTATGTGGCAGTGCACATGACAACACAGTTGTTTTGGAATTTTTATCAAGGTTGTCGTAATGGACTAATGGCACGCAACTTGCCAAGCTACTGAAACAACTCTTCACTAAACTTGAATCATCATCTCACTCTTCTGCTTGAGTTCTTCAGAGTTAACTTCCCCTAGACATACTGCATTTCCTGGTATGTTCAGAGAATGCCACTGCGTTCAGAATTACGTTCAGATCCCAGCGAGTGGTAGCACCACCACAACTACTAGTACTGTACTAAAATACAGACATTTTGAAACGACGTTCTGTTGTCAGACAGACATGAACGCGACATGGCCATTGGCCAACGGCCAGTACTTTCGTACGCGTACGCCGACACTACGGTCTGGTCCCAATCCAACACGATCGCCGGCATTCGAAATCCCGGTAACATCACCTGCTCATCGACCTAGAATTTAAGGCCCGAACTGACATGCACATGCCACGGAGATGGAGGGACCGAATTCCAAATCGCTGGATCTCTATCTACTCCACTTCCATCTTAAATTTTCAGTTCGAATCACCGAAGGAACATCCAGAATTCAGAAATGATGCTACTCTAAGGGTGTGTTTAGTTGGTGAAAATGTTTGGGTTTTGGTACTGTAGTACATTTCGTTGTTATTTGACAAATAATGTTCAATTATCGATTAATTAGACTTAAAAGATTCAGTTCGTGCTAATCAGGTGGACTGTGTAATTAGTTATTTTTTCAACTACATTTAATGCTCCATACATGTGTCTGAAGATTCGATATGACAAATACTGTGCCGAAATTTTTGGAAACTAAACAAAGCCTAAGAGAACGTAGGAGCTACTACTAGAACCCGCGATGGCCATATGCTGAAGGCAAGCTCGATCGAGTAATACTTCCCCAGGCAGTTACTCCGGCGTGTGATGGTCCTCCGGCGGACTGACGGTGACGGCTACAGAAAGAGTAGATTGAAAGTTACGGCTCCTCCCGCGCTGATGCGCTAACCAAGGCGGGGACAGCGCAGTGGTGGTAAATGAATGGGCTACAGGTGCGTCATCAATTATTGCCTCTTTGGACGCCATTGTTGGGAGCTGTTCCTCGTGGGGCAGAGCCGGCAGAGACGGGGGAAGAGGATCTGCGGCCATCCATCATGGCTCGAAAGCTGAACCACAACTCGCTGCAATCGCAGTCCGATGGAAATGGAAGAGTCACTGTGTGTCAAGCTGGGAATCGGTAGCTGCAGCTTGGCCCCAGCGAATTCACGTGCAGTGCAGGTGCATCCGGCAAGAGAAAGAGGGTGAGGCAGCCAGGTTGTGCAGGAACAGAGGAGGCAGACGCCGCGGTGAATCTATGACAACTGGGCACTGCCTCCTGGTGCAGGGAGAACGATGGCACCGTCACCTTCACAGGAGACGCGTACGCGCGCTGCAATGGGTGAGGTTTCATGGGTTGCCGTTTCAGTGTAAGCGTCCAGCCGGGCACGCGAGTTAATCCGCCATGGATGATAAATTCTTGTTTGCAACGGAAGGGATACAGCTGCGGTGTACGATCTATCATAAAGACGGGGACGAAAAAACTGCTGGAACCACTAATGCAGCAGTACGGAGGAGCCGGTTCCGTTACCATGCTTGAAAAACTTCGATCAGGACGGGCTGGACGGCAGTACAGCAGGGAAAAACTTTGAGCTTAAAAATAATTTCGTTGAGAATTCAGCAGAGAAAGGGGAAAGAACGAGAACTCAGCTATCACCGCCGATGTTAAGAGAAGATTCAGCAGAGAAAAAGGAGGAGGAATCGAAGGTGTTACCCTGTGCAGGGGGAGGCGATGCTCCTGGACTCGAACGATCACGTCCGGCTTGCGCGATCCGTTGGCCCGCGACCTGCATCGATCCATCACCATCAAGGAGGGCGATCGGTCAGTCAGTCTGTTTCGACAGTCCCCGGCGGAGCAAAATTCACCGCTCCAACTCCAATCCCGTCCGGAATCCACGCGCGGGTCGAATCGATCGCGAGGAGCATGCGCTACACGCGGTGGCACGTACCACGTTTGCACGGCGCGCCAGAGCGCCGGCGGCAGGGATGGGTGCGCCGCCGCCGCGGCGTCCTCCTCCTCCACCTCCGGGGAGCACGAGCGCGAGGTGGCCGCCGAGGACGACATGGTGGGAGAGTCGAATCGCTCCTCCTCCTCCTCTTCGTCCTCCTCCGCCTCGTGGTCGTCCTCGTAGATGGTGTCGACGACGCCGAGCTCCTGCCACCCCCGGCTCATCTCCATGCCGTGCCGCGCTCCCTCTCTCTCCTCGTCCTCCGGAGGCTGGAGCGGCGGCAGCGGGGCGGGAGTCGCAGCAGTACCCAGCGATGCCGTCAAGGGGGTCGGCGTCGGGGGTGTTAAATCGGGGCGGCAATGAATGCGTGCATGTGGAGGGTAAATGCGGTGGCACCCCGCGGCCGGCCCGCCTCCCTCCTCCGCCGATCCCTCCCTCCCTGAGCCCCTGTCCTGCAACAGGGCTGCAGGGGACACCGCTGATGATGGTGCCCGAGAGCTCGTGTGTTTTCAACCTCGGCTCTGATGGTGAGAGGGACAGCATCGGCTGCTATGGTTCACAAAACCCTAGACATCAGAATTTGGATATTCGAACTCGCAGGGATGTAAGTGGGCTAGCTCGCGAACCCACGTATAGACCAAATTTTCGCGAGTTATTGCGGCAACCCAATTAATTAAATATATATGTGGGTTTTGCGGACTCCCGCTTGCATCCCTCGACACCATCTACGAGGACGACCACGAGGCAGAGAAGGACGGCTGGGCTTTAAAAGTATTCATGTAAAATCTCGGTGACAGTCCAACCTTGCAATCTTTTTTTTTTTTTGAAAAACTCAACCATGCAATCTTGCAGGTAACATTAGATCGTTAGAATGCAAATGACATTAAGAGATGTCCTAACTTTGGATGATACGATCTCCTGGCTCTTAGTCCTAGTATCCGTTGAATGCTGACTGTGACTTACTAGTAGTACTAATTAAAATCTATCCTATTTTTTTAAATAAAAATGCTATTCCGTTAATGTGCATGGGGCCAGATCATCATTGAGACCCTGTTTAGTTGAAACGCAAATTTTTTTTGCGAAAAAATCTTGCTAATTTGAAGTACTAAATGAAGTCTATTTACAAATTTTTTTTGCACAGATGGGTTGTAAATCGCGAGACGAATCAAATGATGCTGATTAATCCATAAGTAGCGGATGGTTACTGTAGCATCACTGTTGCAAATCATAAATTAAGTAGGCTCATTATATTCGTCCCGCGATTTACAGCCCATCCATGCAAAAAATTTTGTAAATAGATTTTATTTAGTACTTCATGCATGTGTCGAAATATTCGATGTGACATTTTTTTTACGTTTACGGGGTTTATTTGATGGGAACTAAACAACGCCCGAAGAAAAAAGTAGTTTGCCATCGAATCTCGCTTCCTAGGCGGAAGCTTCAGTTTAATTTGAGGTTATGGAGAGTAGTACAAATTTCACATTCATGGGCCTCCCCGTTTCGCACATAAGCTGATCACATGGCTTTGTCCGCATCCGTCCCGTAAATTAAAAGCCGAGCATCAAAAGTTCAAAACGGTTGCCGTAGAACTACGCTCGGGCCACCGTGCATCTAGATTCGTGCCAGACGAGCTGTCATTTGGCATCTACCCAAGCGCGCTTGCCCCTGCACGGTGGCGCACTGGTACGTGCTCGCGCGAGGAACGGCGGTCGCGTCGTACGCGGGCCAACACGTGTTCGACGATTTCGTTTCGTGCGTCGATCCTGCGTGTTCGTGCGGCGCTCTACTTCCGTCCGGCCGGTTCGGCGATGGCCGCAGTAACTGCCTAACTGGCGTTGACCTTTTCACAACTGTTCTACGGCGCGTACGATACATGCCTGTACACCGGTACGTGTTCTACGGCAGCCGTAGGATCGCACACGATGGGCGGCTGAGGATTCACATCAAAGGAGGTGGCTGTCCGCGCTGGATAACGTCGCCAGCACGGCAGCATTCTAAATGACGCTGTGTGCAGGGTCAGGGGATCTCGAAGCCATTCTTGAAAGGGAAAGAAAATGGCTACCCATTTTTTTCTTTTTTTTAGAAAAATAAATAGGGTCAAGTTCGGTACGCACCCTGTGTGAGTCTGGATTCTGGAAAGAACATTGCAACTGTTGCCAAGTCTTCCATGAACAAGTTCTGCTGCTGCGCTCCTGCACGTCCCTGACGCAAAGAAGCGCGCGCGTACATCCTCTGATATGAAGCGATGCTGCGAGAGTCGATCGCCTGCAACGCTGCGAGGACATTGCTGGGGCGGAGTAAATGTCAAGCGAGGACCCAGTGTAGTAGAGCCATAAAAAGCCATGAGGTTTGCGACTGCCGATCCGGGTGGCAGTTCCTGTGGCGCTCTAGCGGTCCAGCCATAGCCTGACGCTGGAACAGTAGTATGCGGCAGATTACTCACTCTTCAGTCATGTTTTTAAAGCAAACGGTCCTGTTGGAGACACTAATTTTGTTTGCACAAATTTTTTGGAAAAGTCAGGAGCATTGCAGATCATTTAACAAGGAATTTCACCTCGCAAGAAAAATTAACAAGGAATTTCGTTTGCACTTTACTTGCATGGAATGAACACGGTCAGTGTTCAGATAACTTTTTGAATTTTTGACAGCGATATGGGTAAATGCGAGACCTGAACCTGCCTGCAGGCGGCGAAGCTCGGATGGCAGAGTCGCAGCAGAGGATGAGCAAGGGCGACAACTTGTCTGCGATAAACACTCACTCCTTGCCCGTGTCAAAACTGGCCGATCTAGAAACTATCCAAAATTTCCTGACTTGCTAGCGTAAGCTAATCATACACCGATTGATGACATATATGCGTACGTCATCAGTTGGGGGAGAGCTTGATCTCTGAGTTTTCGAGTTTTCTTTTCAGCGTTCTTTTATTCATTTCAGACATTAATGGAATACACAAGTCAAAAATATCGGTGACATATATATACATTTCATTTTTCCTTCGGAACAGCAACACAAATACAGGTTTGACCTTGAGCTTAGGAGAATGCGAGCCGTGAGCGCCTCTTTACGCTCACGAGCTGAGCTTTCTCTTCTTTGATTATTACACTAATGCATGGCTAAGAACGAATTAATCAGAACAAATTGTAGTTAACTACTCCCCCAACATGCTGCATCGCTTTATGCTCCTGAGTGCTCCAAAGTTCAGAGGAAGCAAGCTCGCACGCAACCCCCTCATTTCCGGCGATAGGCTGACCCTGCGACGACGGCCGCCGGCCTGCCGAGCTCCTCGCTGCGACGCACGGCCGTCGTCTCCACGTAGTCCGACCGCGCGCGGCGGTGCAGAGTGCCGCCGGACGCCCTGTCGACGACGCTCGCCGCGGCTCCGGCGTCGGGCAACTCCGAGTAGTCGATGAGGTGCCGCCTGCTGCCCCCGCCGCGCGAGCTGCCGCCGTCCGACGAGACGGTGCGGTAGCCGCTCCGCTCATGGCTCCTCCTGAACGCGTCGATCACGAACGGGATCAGCCCCTCCATTGCTGTTGTGTGTTCCGAGCTCTTTTTTTTCCCTCACGCCAAGTGGTTCTCGCCCTTGCAGCCTTGCTTGCGTTGCTTCGTGCCGTGCCAAGGACCGGGGCCGTGCGCTTTTATACAGGCGGGTTCGAGCCTTCCCGGCAAGGACCTGGGCGCGCGAATTTGACTGGCCCGGGCGTGGAAATTTCGCCGGGCGGCTGCCCGGCCTCCTGCTGCTGCTGGAATCCATTTCGTCACATGGTCCGCTGGGCATCCCGGTCTGTCTCGGATAAGTTCCCCCGGTATGATGGCGGTCTTGATGTTGCCGTGCGAAACAGTGGGTGATCGGAGGATCTTCTCCAGCAAGGGTTGCGTGCACACGCAACCGATCGAAGAAGCACCACTGTTTTTGACCACACCTCTGCTTGGAAAGGTGTAGCCTCGTCAGCAGACAGCGGATACTGGATGGATCATTTGTCGATCTTGGACTGACTTAAGATTCTGTTAGACTGACTCCAAAATCGAGAGGCAAACCGAGTATTGCCTCGTGTGTACAGTTCGTGTTGGAGAGGCAAAAATTTCTCATCTCCAACATCCTCCCATGCAAAATGCGTGCTGTGTATGCCTGCTTTGTTGGGGATCAATTTGATGATGTACAGTGTAGTAGAAGACGCATAAATGGCTATGCATGCTCTTGTTGGAGTCAGTCTTAGTAGCACTAATCACCATACGTTCCACGTCAGAAAGCTGATGCTCGCCTGATCCCGGCTCGGAGTAGCTGTTGCCCGTTGGTGTTCATCTGATCAGGTTCGGCAATGCGACTTCAACTTGTATGCTGATTCAGGGTGTGTTTAGATCACTTTGTATTTTGCGCTTTTACATTTTTGGAAGTGAATCTTCAATATTTGAAGTATTAAATGTAGACTAATCACAAAACTAATTTTACGAGACGAATCTAATGAGCCTAATTAATCCATCATTAGAGCATATTTACTACAGTATTACTTGTCGTGGTGCTGCAAACCACAGCCGGGTGGCGGAAGGCACCCGCCCTAGCCCTGAGGGTGTGTACTCGGGGGTTAGCTAGTCTTAGATCAATCTTTCTCAAGAACTCGATGAACACAGCAAGATTTAGAGTGGTTCGGGCCGCCGGAGCGTAATACCCTACGTCCACTGTGTGTCGTATTGCCTTCCCACGAGAGTGAGAAGGTGCGAGTGCTTCAGCCTGTCTGGATTGTGGAGATTGTCCTGTGCACAGCGGGCACCTCCCTTTTATATCTCAAGGGGGTGCGTACACGGCTGTTGGATCCCCGACAGGTGGGTCCAACGATGTAATATAAAATAACGGAGTGTTCATACATTATGGCGTTGCAGGCAAAGGAGATCTCTCTCTTGGATTCCCTCGCCTGCTCCCGGAGCCCTCCGTCCATCATGTCTTGGCGCTGTCTTGTCGAGACGGAGCCCGACGCAGCTAGTAGCATCGCCTGTTACGTAGCTGAGCGGCTGTGTAGGGAGCGGCGTAGGTGGCATGATGGAAAAGTGCCGGGCCGTCGTATCCATTTAACGCGGCAGACGGGCTCTGCGCGGGCGCGGCTCAGGCGGCTCCACTGTGCTCCTTGGTAATACGCGGCGCGCAGCGGGGCCTGACAAAAGGCTGTCTTGTGTACCGCGGCGGCAGAGCACGCCTTGTCCATCGCATTAAATGCGGTAGGTGGGCGGATCTTCCTGCGGAAGACTCGCGCACAATCCCACGTCTCCGGGACACGTGGCGGCTCCGGACCCCTACACGGTGAGGGGAGTCCGGACGGGCGCAGGAGGTCCCGGACCCCTCTGGGGGTCCGAGGCCTCGGCGGTCAGCTCGGAGCTTCCCTTTTGTGTAGACACGTGGCGTCACCGGACCCATCCTCAGGCAGGGAACGGTCCGGGGCCGTTGGCCTGGTGAGGGAAAAACCTGGCCTGTGGGGCCTGGCTACTCCATCTTTCCCGCGCAGCTACGGGTAACTACGCGGGTCCTGCCTTGCTGCAGTAAGAGTGGGTATCCCTGCTACAGGGTACCGACAGTGGCCCCCGGGCCCACCTTGGGAGAGGTACGAACCCACAGGTGGGGCCACTTCTGCGATTTGGCTCTGTATAGCTTGAAGCTCCTTTCCGCAGGGGTCTTGACCGGCTTTGACCACCCATTGGGTTGGTTGCTGCTCCATCACGTCGCAACGGATTACTGACTATGGGCCCCACGATCAGTGGTTCACCTAGTCACACGCGTGACGTTCGGCATTGCTGCGGCCGGAGTAAACGGATCATTTACCACCGGCGCAGCTCCCGAAAAGCTCGGCCACGCCTGCGATTAATGCGCGCACGTCAGCTCGGCTTTCGCCTTGCTTCACGCGCGCAGGCGACGGTTCGGATCCCGCCTTCTCGCACCCTCGTTGATTACCCACCCTCCCTGACATGTGGGCCTGGGCCCCCACGTCATGGACTGGGCGGCTAACTCCGGGTGCGGGCGTCGCTTGAGTTCCGGCGACGGTTCCGGGGCGCGCCGGTTGAGTCAGGCTTTATAACGGGGCATACCGCATTCCACGGTTGCTTTCCCGCATTCGTCTTCTTCCTCCAGTCTTTGCGCCCCTTTGCCTCCGAGCTTTCCTCGCCCTTCTCTCCCCCTTACACAAGCTCCTTCCTCACCCACCAAGAGATGGCATCCCTTGTTCATCCCCGTCGCTTCCAGACCGAGGGAGAGCTGAACACAGTGCGCCGCCTGCTTGGGTGGAGTGCTCAGGAGACCGGCTGGGGGGTGCGAGCAGGCTCGGTTCCCCTTGGCAACCTCCGCGCCGGGGAGTTCGTGCTATTCACCTCGCATGTCTCCGCCGGCGTGGGACTGCCGATTTCTTCATTCTTGCTGCTGCTGCTGGAAGACTTCGGCCTCCAACTTCAGCATCTGACGCCGCACTCCCTCCTCCTGACGTCCATCTTCGTGCACCTATGCGAGATGTTCGTAGGAGTTCGGCCCTGCGTCATCCTCTTCCGCTACTTCTTCATTTTGGTGAGGTCCGGAAGGAGCAGGGACGAAGTGGGAGGGTACTACTTCCAGATAAGGAGCGACCTGCCGACTCCTTACATTCCCGGCCTTGCTGGCGGAAGGTGGGAGGAATGGCGCAGGGATTGGGTGATCGCCACCACCGAAGCCAACGAGCGCCTTGCCCTACCGATCGCGGGGCCCGCTTCCGACAAAGCATCCTGGAGGGCCAAGCCGTCGCTGCAGCCGGAGTTCGACTCCGTGCTGGACAAGATCAGGTCGCTGGCGGAGAGCGGCCTCACCTCATGGCACGTGCTCGGCGACTTCGTGAAGCGGCGGATCGCCCCCCTGAAGCAGCGGCCACGACCGGCGTGGAGCTTCACCGGCCTCAACGATTGCAGCAGGACCCACCGCGGGGAGGGAAGCGACCTGACCCAGGAGGCCTTGGAGGTCCTGGTGCGGAACGTGACGGGAGACACCTTCATCCCGGAGAACCTGATCCTCCCGCAGGGCATAGTCCCCCTCTGCGAGGACTCCGCGAGGGTGGCGGTGCTGACAACCCTGCCGACTCTGGACGACAGGGGACTGGCCCCACGCCAGACCGGAGGCGACGCGAACCGCGGGCTCCGGATCCCTGGCACGTCCGGGGATCAGGCTACGCTGGGCGCTGCGGGGTCCGGCGCCACTACGAAGGGGAAACAGGCCGCGGCTAGCAGCGCGGCCGCGGCCGGCTCCAGCCAGGCTCAGAGCAGCTCCGGTGCGTCGTCGGGGGACGCAGGCCGGCGGAGACTACTCCGGGGCGACGGGACCCTGGTCTCGGAGCCCGCCGCGAAGCGCCAGAGGTCTTCTGAGGGCGCAGGCCAAGGTAGCTCCCGGGCTGCCGGCCCCCACGGGTCCTCTGGCGCAACTGAACCACCACCATCGCCGCCGAGGAATTCATCGCGCCGGCAGCAAGAGCAGCAGCAGCAGGAGCAGCAGCAAGAGCAGCGGCAGCAGGCACGCGGACGGCAGCAGCAACAACAGGTGCGACCCCGGGTTGCGCCCATGCCGCAGCCGCAGGAACAGCAGCAACGGGTGCAGGCCCGGGTTGCGCCTGCATCGCAGCTGCACGGGCAACAACAGCAACAGCAACAGCAGCAGCAGCAGCCACAAGAGAAGAGGCCCGGGCTCCGGGGACGCTGGGTACCCGGTACTGCTGGGTCAGTGTCATCCTGCTCTCCTTGCCTGCGCCGGTGTTCTGTTTGTTTGTTTTTTGTTGATGGCTTTTCTGCTTTGCTACCAGGGCTTCCCGCCCCAGCGGTTCTTCTACCACCGTTGGCACATCAGCAGGTGCCCGGGCGGCGGCGACCTCGGCATCGATAGCGACGGTGGCAGCAGGTGCGGGACCCTCAGGTACGGCGTCCTGCTGCTTACTCCGTGGCACATGATGCGATGCTGACTGTCATGCCATTTCCAGACTCTGCAGTGCTCAGTGCAGCAGCGGCGGCGGCGGTGGCGCCGGTGCTGGGTGCAGCCGCACCCGACACGGTGGTGGAGGTGCCAGTGCAGGGCGCAGCCGCTCCTGACGCATCGGTGGAGGGGGCACCCGATGCGGCCGCGTCCGCCACGGCGGCAGCGGGAGTGCCGGAGTTAGGCTCGGCCGCGCCCGACTCGGCGGCAGCGGGGGCGCCGGAGCTGGGCCCAGCCGTGCCCGACTCGGCAGCAGCGGGGGCGCCAGAGCTGGGTCCGGCTGCACCCGACTCGGCGGCAGCGGGGGCGCCGGAGCTGGGTCCGGCCGCGCCCGACTCGGCAGCAGCGGGGGCGCCGGAGCTGGGTCCGGCCGCGCCCGACTCGGCAGCAGCGGGGGCGCCGGAGCTGGGCTCGGCCGCTCCCGACTCGGCGGCATCGGGGGCGCCGGAGCTGAGCTCGGCCGCTCCCGACTCGGCAGCAGCGGGGGCGCCGGAGCTGAGCTCGGCCGCTCCCGACTCGGCCGCAGCGGGGGCGCCGGAGCTGGGTCCGGCCGCGCCCGACTCGGCGGCGGCGGAGGCGCCGGAGACAAGTGCCGCATCGGAAGCCCCTACCTCCAGCTCCGGTCCTGTTGCGGAGGAAGAGTTGGAGGTGGTGTTTGGCAGACGGCTCCTGCAGCTCCAATCCCCGGAGGAGGATGCGACTCCGCTTCCTCAGGTGCTGTTGCGAGTTCGGCGGTCGATCGAGGAGGCAACCTCCTCTGCCGAGGCGGCCTTCCGGCGGGAGTGGTCTGCACTGGAGAGCGAGCGCCAGCGTCTCTCCGACTGGCACACCCGCCTAGAAGCGCACACGAAGGCAGAAGCCTCCCGCGCTGCGGAAGCTCGGTCGAAGCTCAAGTCGGACCAAGAGGCCTACCGAGCCAGCCTTAAGAAGGTGTTTGACCGAGAGCTCGCAGTGTCGAACCGGGAGAAATCCTTGGCGCAGCGGGAGCAGGACTTCACCCTGGAGGTTGTTGGCTTCGCTGCTCAGCGGTCCGACCTCGAGGCTCACCTCGCAGTTCAACAGTCCGAGCTGGAGACTCGCAGCGAGGACCTCGAGTTCCGGAGGCAGGAGCTCGACGTCTTCTCTGCGACTCTGCAGGGATGGCGCGAGCAACTGCAGGAGAGAGTCAGCCAGCTGGCTGCCGACGAGGCGGATCTGGAGGAGGGCCGGAAGTCCCTCGCCAAGCGGGAGGCCCACGCCACCGGCATAGAGAAGGAGCTCGGGCGCCAGCGAGAGTCGCTCAAGAAGCTGAAGGCATATGCGGAGCAGAAGGAGGCCAAGCTGGAGGAGTGGTCCCGCGAGCTCGAGGAGAGGTCCCGCGAGGTGGAGGTGGCCAAGGCGGCCTTGGACACCCGGGTGCAGGAGGCTGTCCGGGAGGCGGTCCAGAAGCACCAGGAAGACCAGCGCGCTGGAGCCCAGCGGATCGCTGACTGGGCGGCCGAAGCGAGCCTCGCACTGGTGCCATTTGGAATGAGCCCGATCCAGGTGACGGAGCCGCCAGCTTCGATAGCTGACGCCCTCCCAGTGTTGAGCTCTGCCTCGGATAGGCTCCAGCGCCTGGGGCCGGTCCTTACTGGACAGCTTGAAAACGAGGGCCGCGAGCTGATCCGGATGGTGGCGGAGCACATCCTGACCTGCCTCCGGAGCCACGACCCGGCCATCTCGCTGGCGCCCGTGGTCGATGGCCCTGTAGCAGAGACGGAGGCCGCCGCTCGGGACAGCGTGCGGGAGGTCGTTGACTTCGTCGCCGCCTACTTCAAGCGAGAGCCTGCGGACCCTTAGGCTGGGGATTGTATCTTTTTTTCCTTTTGCATTATGTAACAAACATTGTATTAGTTGAAAGTTTTTGAAATAGAAGAAACTTCAACTTAGCTGTTTGTCGGTTGTTGATTTGCGGTATGCGGCACCCCGGCGCCCTGGCCCCCTGGCGGATAGGTTCAGTTGTTTGAACCTGTGTGCCACGTGAGCCGTAGAAGATACTCCGGACCTCCTTGGGCATAGGTGTCACATAGTTTGTAAGACGAGCAAGCGTCTTGTTCCCTGCGTAGCATACAGAACTACAGAGAGAAGAATCAAATTTGCTTAAATGGTAGCAATGATACTGCAACCTAGCTGTTTGGCGCATGCAGGATCCATTCATGGTGTCTGGGACAAAGTGGATGCTCGGGCCCCCTGGGAGATAGACTCAGTTGTTTTGAGTCTGGCTACCACCCTAGAGGAGGCTTAACTTGTATATCACTTCAAATTCACAGCTTAGTAGCAGGCCCGCGGGACTCATCCCTGACCAGTGCCAGGCTGGTACAGGGTCCGGGGCTCAAGATGCGCAGGTCCAGGTTGGTCAGTGCTTGTTACAGAGTGGTGGAGTGCGTAGGCTTAGGGTCGGAACCAGGCTAAAGCGCTACGCAGGGCTCCGGACCATTCCAGGAAACAGCACGATCTTTCCGGACCTGGCTTCACCGTCCCAGACCCTTCGCAGCAGTGGGTGAGGTCACTTTGCTGTGCTCGATCCTTTGAGATATAGTGCTGGACATGCCGTGTTGGACTTAGGAAGCCAGCTCTTGAGCCGGGACGAGGTCCGGGCCCCTAATTACCCGGCTCCAGGTACTAGAGCACTCGTTACAGGGTGGTGGAGAGTGCAGGCTTTTGGGTACGGAACTAGCTAAGCGGCTACACTGGGCTCCGAACCACCCCAGGAAACAAGTACCCGCTCCCCAGAGTAGGTCTCTAGGGGTCCGGACCCCTCTCCAGCAGCAAGAGGGTCCGGACCTGTACGGTAGTCCAGCAGCTCAATGCGGATCTTAGTTGCAGCAACAAGAGTGGAGGTCCCGCGGGGGTTAGAAAAAAGCGAAAATTCCGATAATCGAAATGCGTAATTTAGCTTTGACACAAAGATAGAACTAGGAGAAATTCTTTCCTTTGCAATCTCGATGTACATGGCTTGCACGATGGATGTCAGAGGCCGGGTTTATGAGGTCGGACCTCTACCGCTCTGAGCCGCGCGTTAGCCGATGGTGCGATGGATGCCAGAGGTCGGGTTTACGAGGGTGGCCCTCAACCGCTCTGGGCCGCATGCTGACTCTATCTTATTACAAAGGAAAAGTTATTTCCCTGCTCTGCCTAGGTGTAAAACTTACGCAGATGCTCTATGTTCCACGGGTTGGGCAGCGGCACTCCGTCTTCTGTGGCGAGGCGAACGCATCCGGGCCGGCATACCTCCGTAACCTTGAAAGGCCCCTCCCAGCTGGGGGAGAGTTTGTGGAGCCCCGCTCAGTTCAGGATCCGCCTGAGGACGAGGTCGCCAGCCCAGAGCTCCCTACTGTGCACGAACCGTTGATGATAGCGCCGGAGCGCCTGGTTGTAACGTGCATTTCGGATTGCTGCTCGCCACCTTCGCTCGTCAACGAAGTCCACATCATCGCACCGCAGCTGCTCCTGCATGGATTCGTCAAAGGCCTGGACCCGTGGGGAGCCCAGGTGAATTTCTGGGGGAAGGCATGCTTCGGCCCCGTAGACCAGGAAGAACGGAGTCTCCCCGGTGGCTCGGCTGGGTGTGGTCCGGTTGCCCCATAGTACACACGGAAGCTCGTCAACCCATTTGGCACCATGCTTTTTCAAGCAGTTGTAGGTGCGGGTCTCTGCATTCGCTCTCTCAACCTGTTCATTGCTGCGGGGATGTGCCACGGACGCAAAGCATAGCTGGATGCCGATGTCCTCACAGTACTCTTGGAAGAGTCTGCTTTTGAATTGGGTCCCGTTGTCCGCGATGATGCGGTTTGGGACGCCAAATCTGCACACAATGGACCTGAGGAATGCGACTGCTGATTTCTTAGTAATATTCACCACAGGAGTAACTTCCGGCCACTTGGTGAACTTGTCGATGGCGACATAGAGGAACCGGTATCCGCCGACAGCCCGGGGGAAAGGCCCCAGGATATCCACACCCCACACAGCGAATGGCCACGAGGGTGGAATCATTTGCAGGGCTTGAGCTGGGGTGTGTATTTGCTTTGCATGGAACTGGCATGCTTTGCAGGACCTTACCAGCTCAGCCGCATCCTGGAGTGCTGTTGGCCAGTAGAAGCCATGCCGAAAGGCCTTGCCAACAAGCGTGCGAGAGGAGGAATGACTTCCGCACTCGCCTCCATGGATCTCCGCGAGCAGTTCGCGGCCCTCTCCCTGGGAAATGCATCGCATGAGGATTCCGTTGGCGCCACGGCGGTAGAGACCCCCTTCTACCACCGCGTAGCATTTAGCCAATCGGACTATGCGCTCAGCGGACACATCGTCATCAGGGAGGATGTTATCCTTCAGGTAGTCCCGGATCTCGGAGATCCATGCATCGGGAGCTCCCAAAGCAGGTAGGAGTGGCTCCGTGAGGACACCAGGTTCCTCATCAGAACACACAGCCCCGGTTGGGCACCATAGGTGGAATGCTGCCGGGACCGCTAGCTTCGAGGTGCCAGCTTGATCCCCCTCACCCGGCTCGGCAGGCTGGGCGGTAGGTTTCAGCAGCCGTCTTTCAAAGACACCCTCGGGCACAGATGCCCAGGTAGATGCTCTCGCAGAGAGATCATCTGCTGCTGAGTTGTGCTCGCGGGGAACGTGTTGCAGTTCCAAGGCGTCGAAGTCCTTCTCGAGCTTCCTCACGTGAATGAGGTATGCCGCGAGCTGGGGATTGTTGCAGTTGCAATCCCCTCGGACCTGCTTGATGATCAGCTGGGAGTCCCCCTTCACCAGAAGCTGCCGGACCCCCAATGAGAGGGCTTGCGTCAGGCCGAAGATCAGAGCCTCGTATTCCGCCATGTTGTTAGTGGCCTTGAACTCAAGGTGCACCATGTACTTCAGCTGATCTCCGTCTGGGTCGATGAGGACCACACCAGCCCCGGACCACTTCTCGCGGGCGGACCCATCAAAGAAGAGTGTCCAGTGAGGCTCGGTGAAGACTGGTGTCCTGATTTCCGGCTCCGGGGGTCCAGCATTTATGACCGGACCCCCAGGGTTGCTTGGGGAAGGAGTCCACTCCGCTATGAAATCAGCCAGGATCTGGCTCTTGACCGCGTGGCGTGGCTGGAAATCCAGTTGGAATTCCGCCAGCTCTGCTGCCCACTTGGCGATATTGCCTGTGGCGTTGGAGTTGTGTAGGATCGCTCTTAATGGGTAAGAGGTCACTACAACAACTCGGTGTGCTTGAAAGTAGTGGCGCAATTTCCTGGACGCAATAAGTATTGCATAGATAAGCTTATGCGTCTCAAGATACCTGGCCTTTGCCTCGTGGAGGACTTCACTGACGTAGTAGACTGGCTTTTGGACGGTCCGGACCCTAGTTCCTGGGTCCGGCTCGCCTTTGTCCATCACATCTGTCCCTTGGGCCCCCAGTGGTTCTGGGTTCCCACTGGGATGAGGCTCCTCCGGACCTGCCTGTGCAGGGCCCGGACCTTCAAGCTGGGGTGAGGCTGACGGGCCCCCGTGTCCGGGGTCCGGCTCACCATCCTTGGCCAAGGAGTCCTTGGTGCTCCCCTGGGGAGTTTGCTCCATCCTTTCGGCGACCAGCACCATGCTGATCGCCTCCGCAGATGCAGCAAGATACAGAAACAACGGCTCACCGGGTTCTGGAGCCACCAGTACTGGCAGTGAGGTGAGGTGCTGCTTCAGCTCCTGGAAGGCTTGTTCAGCCTCTTCGGTCCATGAAAATGGACCGGACCTCCTCAACAGCTTGAAGAAGGGAAGGGCCCTCTCAGCCAGCCTCGATATGAAGCGGCTAAGAGCAGCGAGAGATCCAGTAAGCTTCTGGACGTCCTTGATACGGCCAGGAGGCCTCATTGCTTCGATCGCCTTGATCTTGGCTGGGTTTGCCTCAATGCCTCGATGTGAGACCAGGAAACCCAGCAGCTTCCCTGCTGAGACGCCGAAGATGCACTTCTCTGGGTTCAGCTTTGTGCGCGTGGCGCGAAGACGGTCGAAGACGAGGGACAGGTCCTCCACTAGTGTTGACCCTACCTTAGTCTTGACCACAATGTCATCGACATAAACCTCAACAATATTTCTAATTAGATTACAGAAGGTTTTGTTCATAGCTCGTACAAACGTGGGTAAGGCATTCCTTAGACCATACGGCATGACAATGTAGCAATAAAGCCCATCTATTGTTACAAAGGCAGTATGCTTCCTATCCTCTCTAGACATCTGAATCTGGTGGAAACCAGAGTATGCATCTAGGAAAGACAAAAGTTCACACCCGGAGGTGGAGTCCACGATCTGATCGATACGCGGAAGAGGATAGGGGTCTCTTGGACATGCCTTGTTGAGGCTGGTGTAGTCGATGCACATCCGGAGCTTCCCGTTGGCCTTTGGGACGACGACCGGATTGGCCAACCACTCGGGATGGTGGACCTCCTCGATGAAGCCGGCGTGTAGGAGCTTGTGGACTTCTTCGCGGATGAAGTTCTGCCGCTCCACGGACTGCTTCCGAGGCTTCTGGCGCACCGGCGTGGCGTCAGGGTAGATCCTCAGATTGTGCTTGATCACTTCCCTGGGGATCCCGGGCATCTGTGACGGTTCCCAGGCGAACACGTCGACATTTGCCCGGAGGAAAGCGATGAGCGCGTCTTCCTATTTCTCCTCCAGGTTTCCCGCGATGCGGGTGGTCCTGGTGGAGTCTGTTCCAATCTGTACCGACTTCACGGGAACTTGGTCCGGGTCAGATGGTTGGACCTTGGGAGCCTTTGCAGGCACCCTGGGTTGCGAGGTGGACGGATCCTCCTCTGAGCGTGCAGCCTCTGCCGCCAGAGTATGCAGTCTCTCAACTGCAGCGACGGCAGCGGTGCGGTCACCCTGCACGGTGAGGACTCCGGCAGGGGAAGGCATCTTCAGGACCAAATACCCGTAGTGGGCAATGGCCATGAAGCGGTAGAGTGCCGGTCGGCCAATGATGGCGTTGAACGGGAGGTTCACCTCCGCAACATCGAACATGACGCTCTCTGTGCGGAAGTTCTCCTCGGTCCCGAACGTGACCGGCAATGTGATGCTCCCCAGGGGGAACACCGGGTGTGGGCCCACTCCGGAGAATGGGCGAGAGGGAGTCAGCTTGGACTCTGGGATCTGCAGCTGCTTAAATGCTGCATAACTGATGACGTTGAGACCAGCCCCACCGTCAATCAGCACGTGGTAGAGCCTCACGTTGGATATGACAGGAGCGGTGACTAAAGGTAGCACACCAGCTCCGGCCATATTCTCCGGGCAGTTGGATATCGAAGAAGCACCACTGTTTTTGACCACACCTCTGCTTGGAAAGGTGTAGCCTCGTCAGCAGACAGCGGATACTGGATGGATCATTTGTCGATCTTGGACTGACTTAAGATTCTGTTAGACTGACTCCAAAATCGAGAGGCAAACCGAGTATTGCCTCGTGTGTACAGTTCGTGTTGGAGAGGCAAAAATTTCTCATCTCCAACAACCTCCCATGCAAAATGCGTGCTGTGTATGCCTGCTTTGTTGGGGATCAATTTGATGATGTACAGTGTAGTAGAAGACGCATAAATGGCTATGCATGCTCTTGTTGGAGTCAGTCTTAGTAGCACTAATCACCATACGTTCCACGTCAGAAAGCTGATGCTCGCCTGATCCCAGCTCGGAGTAGCTGTTGCCCGTTGGTGTTCATCTGATCAGGTTCGGCAATGCGACTTCAACTTGTATGCTGATTCAGGGTGTGTTTAGATCACTTTGTATTTTGCGCTTTTACATTTTTGGAAGTGAATCTTCAATATTTGAAGTATTAAATGTAGACTAATCACAAAACTAATTTTACGAGACGAATCTAATGAGCCTAATTAATCCATCATTAGAGCATATTTACTACAGTATTACTTGTCGTGGTGCTGCAAACCACAGCCGGGTGGCGGAAGGCACCCGCCCTAGCCCTGAGGGTGTGTACTCGGGGGTTAGCTAGTCTTAGATCAATCTTTCTCAAGAACTCGATGAACACAGCAAGATTTAGAGTGGTTCGGGCCGCCGGAGCGTAATACCCTACGTCCACTGTGTGTCGTATTGCCTTCCCACGAGAGTGAGAAGGTGCGAGTGCTTCAGCCTGTCTGGATTGTGGAGATTGTCCTGTGCACAGCGGGCACCTCCCTTTTATATCTCAAGAGGGTGCGTACACGGCTGTTGGATCCCCGACAGGTGGGTCCAACGATGTAATATAAAATAACGGAGTGTTCATACATTATGGCGTTGCAGGCAAAGGAGATCTCTCTCTTGGATTCCCTCGCCTGCTCCCGGAGCCCTCCGTCCATCATGTCTTGGCGCTGTCTTGTCGAGACGGAGCCCGACGCAGCTAGTAGCATCGCCTGTTACGTAGCTGAGCGGCTGTGTAGGGAGCGGCGTAGGTGGCATGATGGAAAAGTGCCGGGCCGTCGTATCCATTTAACGCGGCAGACGGGCTCTGCGCGGGCGCGGCTCAGGCGGCTCCACTGTGCTCCTTGGTAATACGCGGCGCGCAGCGGGGCCTGACAAAAGGCTGTCTTGTGTACCGCGGCGGCAGAGCACGCCTTGTCCATCGCATTAAATGCGGTAGGTGGGCGGAAGACTCGCGCACAATCCCACGTCTCCGGGACACGTGGCGGCTCCGGACCCCTACACGGTGAGGGGAGTCCGGACGGGCGCAGGAGGTCCCGGACCCCTCTGGGGGTCCGAGGCCTCGGCGGTCAGCTCGGAGCTTCCCTTTTGTGTAGACACGTGGCGTCACCGGACCCATCCTCAAGCAGGGAACGGTCCGGGGCCGTTGGCCTGGTGAGGGAAAAACCTGGCCTGTGGGGCCTGGCTACTCCATCTTTCCCGCGCAGCTACGGGTAACTACGCGGGTCCTGCCTTGCTGCAGTAAGAGTGGGTATCCCTGCTACAGGGTACCGACATTACTGTAGCAATTTAGTGTCTAATCACGTCCTAATTAGGCTTATTAGATTCGTCTCGCGATTTACAGTCCATTTGTATAATGCGATTTATTTTTCAACTACATTTAGTACACCATGCAAGCGATTTACAAAAATTTTGTGTTTTGCATTTACACCATCTAAACACGGCCTCAAATCAAAAGTTTGAACTTGATGAAGTGAAGCGTTCTACGAGTTGAGTTCTGTAAATCAATTCTAGTCTGAATGGAAAACAAATTAGAATGGGAAAAGTAACGTGATTTCGGAGGAACACGTTGATCATGTGCTCGGTCGCTCGGATAAGCTTCTCCTTATCTGTGCACGAGTCTCATACATCAGTACAAGGGGCCGTAGTCACATGCTAACAGCGGCTTACCTGATCATTGACCAACCTTCATGGTTGTCGGCTGCTTTTGGCGTCAATGCTGCAGACCACAACCTGACCACGCAACCGCCCGATCGTAAAGCGAAACAATGGACAGCCGCCAGGCGGGCCAGGCGTCTGCAGCCAGAAAACTCACGACGTTGTATAAGTATCACAATGCACGGTGGAGATTGGAGTTTGCATGAAGATATTGATTTGCACCAGATATATTCCCATCTAAGTAATGCACGCCCGATATAGTTATGAAAAAGTATGTTAAGAATTCTGTCTATTAATTTCCACGATAAAGAACAAAATAAGACAACATTACCAAATTGCGGAATCATTTCTTCTCACGGTACCCACTTACATTGAATCAGTTCAAAAGAAATCAGAAAACAATTGTAATAGGAAAATAAAATGTATTAAGCCCATTAAGCATATACTGTAATGAATAAAGTGCTGCCGTGAAACAAGCGGATTAAAGATTTTTAAGAATTTCAGTGACAATCAACTTCTTTTCCGTTTCTTTTTTTGAAAAAGGAAAAAACAAAAAGCAATTAAAACAAGCAAATGGTTAATTTAACAGCTAGTGGCAAGATGCAAGGAGGACAATGCAGGACGACAGATTACATATAATACCTTCATTGAAAAGCTGCATTAGTATCAGAGCATGCAAAACAGAGTCACAAAGCATCCGATCAACCAGAATTCACATCTTGGGACAGACTTGCAAACGACTAGAACATATGGTTTAAAGACAACAAATCACCATAACAAGCGTTAGGCCTTCAAACGCGATAACTTTTTGACACACCACTACCATAATGATTGACCCGAAATCAAATAGACACTTGAGTACGGTAACTTCACGACACATCACTGCCATGATGCGGATTAAGTTCGGTATCTTCTTGAAACACTGCTGTGCCATGATTGCGAGTTGCGACTCATCATTTTGTTCTTAAGCTCCTCCAGAAGAGGAGGATGCTGGCCCATGCCCATCAAGCTCTGGATCTGAAACAAAGGGAGATAGAGTCAAGCAAAATAGTGGTATGCAGAAGGTGGCAAACAAAAAATGAACAAGAGAACATATGTACTTACAGCTGCTTTTTAAGTGTTTCTGCGTAGGTATAGCAAACCCGAGCTGTTGCAGCTGTGGCGTCCTTCCATGGGCCAGCACAAGCATGAGGTTGGCTGATTGCTAATCAGAGTCTTCGTACAAACCATCATCGTCAGAAAGCTCATCAAATGAGCGGATATCCAGCTGGTAGCGCAACATACCACCGATGCCACCAAATCCTCTACAGAACTGTGATCCCTCTTGAGACTTGTTGGTGACAAACTCAAGCGAGCAACCAAACTTCTTGTATTCATTAGCAAACCATTCCAAGAGAGACATCTTTTCCTGAACTTCCAGTTCAGCATTGGTGATTGAATCACGGAAATTGCTCTGGTCAGCTTCCTGCTCTTTGTTCAGATGTTTTATAGTAACTTCACCAGTGGTGCTGTTCTTGAGCACATATCTGTTGATATCCAGATTCTCCCACACTATCAGGGTCTCCACAGCACCCATTTCAAGTGCCTTCAGGGTGTCATCAACACCAAAGACATATTTCCCAGTGTCCTGACTGATCTCCTCAAAGTACTTGCCAATCAGCTTCTTCTCTTGAATGAACTTCACATTTGCTAAGATCTCAGCTGACAGTTCAATAGCTTGGTTGAAACCATTTTCACCACCATAAGAAACATCAACCACATTAAGTATCTTGGCTTGAAGTCGCTGATCAAACATGTCAGATTGGCTCAGCTCTGTCTTAAAATCAGCAGAACCAGCAAGAATCAGCCCCGAAACATTAGGCTGACTAGTAGCTGGATTGATGAAAAACTGTGTAGCAAGCTCAGCTGTTTTGCGGACATAGTTGTGGCGTTTCTCCATCCGAAGCCGAGCAAAACGCAAAGCAGACTGTCCTCCTCTACCATGCTTCTTTGGGAGATCAACAGTGAACTTGTGATGCACTTCACGGGTATTGCCACTTAGTGTACCGAAAAGAGTACCATTACCATCCATGACAATGAACCCAAACTTGTCATCGGATTCTAAGAGCTCATTTAGAGCCTCGGTGTGGAACTTGTTGTCACAAAGGTATAGCGACACATTAATAGGCTTGAAGGGCTCAAAATCAATAGTAACTTTCTTTTCTTTTCCATCTTCAGTAACAATGGTTCCAGTGTAGAGAACCAATCCATTCGGGGGCACTTTGTTGTAGAGCTTCAACCTCTGTTGAGCTGAGGTGATAGCAGCCAACACAGATTGACGATTGACTCTACTCTTGATGTTTGAAGCAGTACCATATTCATCACCTAACATCTTAGCCACTCGAGCAATCTGATCGCGTGGAGGCATGATAAGAGAGATCATGCTTGTGCCATTGCCTCTAGCGGACTCCAATGCCTTGATCAGCTTCTTAATCTTCCAAATCTCAATGTTCCTATCAGTCTCATGGCTGTCAGACATATTGACTGGGTCTGGATGATTAGTTAACCTGGAGACCACAAAACACACAAACATACATAATATGAGACATGAAGAAAAAACAGCAGCCCAATTCTCAAACTGAAATGAAAATAGAGAAAGCATCAAACCAATTTAATACTAGAACTAAAAGAATGTTCTCCGAGTTTTGTTAACAAGAGTTCATTTCCAAAGGTCCAATTGAACCATCATTAAAAACCAAACAAAGGTAATATATAAACAAACAATAAAAGGGGCACTTCTGGGGGAAACAGATTGAAAACTGCAACTATTTTATTTTAATTGAACTAACATCTTTTCCACATAATTTGTTTGCATTGCCAATATTCCTGGGAATGGAATAGATATATAATAGTTGTACTGTGGTACTCAGACACAAGACCAGCACAAGAGCTTTATAGTGCAAACAGATAAGCTAGAAAAAGCAGGTTAATATTCATGTGAATATAAACACTACATGTGTTCCATCTGAGACATCTCAAATTAGTTCACTGTGCGAAGAAACCATTCTATACTGAAATCACTTCAGTTAGCTGGCAAATCTAGGTTCACAAACACTATACAAGTAATTTAAAAGGCATCAAATATTACCCTGCTAACAAAGTATGTAAGTAAATTAGGTATAGAAAATAATTCATACAAAAATTGCACTTAACATGGGGCTGTAAACTTCTATCATAATATACCAAATGTTACACAAGTAACATTTCAACTGATATGTTGTCATAACCAACTTTGACAATCCTCCAAGTTCATATCCACATGAACCGTTTACCTTAGAGAATGTAACTCATAAGGAGGAATAGGTTCAATTGCATATCTAAGAAACTTCTAGCTCCCAAGATATTATTTGGAAATCTAGATAATTAAGAAGGCAATACCGCCCCCCCCCCCCCCCCCCCACACACACACCAGACCATCACCTCTGAATTCTCAAACATGTATCTAGGGTTCGATATAATCTACTCTTTCTTCCACACAAACAACAAATCAAACCAAACCAAAACATCGACGAGAAATACCAAGCGCAGCACGAATCCACAAATCTGCGCCCCTAAACACTCGTGGGCGGATGAAGGAGCTGCGAAGGACAGCCCACCCGAACAGATCGTGCAATAACGACGGCAACAGATCTCAACACGATCTAGAAATTTCACAAAACCCCAGATCGCCTCAGTACTAGACCCGATCGGACGAAACGGCATCCGGCTTCGAGTACCCCGATCTACGGAATCTGACGATTACGTCAAGGAACGAACGCCCTGCACGATCCGATCGGATCCAAGCGACACACAAACGACTACATGCCCGTAAGAATCACAGAGCTGCGAGACGGGATTGAACCGAGGAAGAGCGGATCGGGGCTAGGTTTCCTTACCGAAGAGCGAGGGCCGGCGGCGGAAGCGGAGCGCAGCCGACTTCTCGCGGGTGGGGGGTTGTGGAAGGGAAACCCTCGCGCGTCTGGCTGTCGGCTGTTGTGGTTGTGGCCCGATAAGGCCAGGGCTGATATCAGAGCCGCGTCGTTGCGGGCGCGATCAGGTTACCGCCTGGGCCCGCGTGCAGTGGCTCGGCGGGCAGATCTAGGGCTGCGGTTGACCAGTTCATCGCGTGCGGACTTGCGGTGGCAGGAGGAGCAGGCCAGCGGCCCAAGAAAACACAGCCCGGGTGATTGGAACCCAATTCAGCTAGCAACATTTAAGGCCCAATAGGCCTCTAATTTGACAGATCAATAGCAAGGCCCAAAAATCACCGTGCATGTTTTGAATGCACTATCGACTGCGTTGTAGTTCTGTTGCTTGTCCATCAGTATTCAGTAGGAGTACCTCTCGATCATAAAAAAAAAAGTAGGAGTATACCTCACTTTTGTTTACCTGTACCGTACTAGATACCTAGATGAATGAATGTTCCCATATGTGTCAGGATCAGGAAGAAGAGAAAAACCAAACGGGAACAGAAAGGGGAACTGAAGGAAATTGCAAGGAACAGCAACAGCAACTCACTGATTACAGAAAACAAAGGTCTTGCCATGGCGGCGCAACTACTGCTACTGTAGTATCACTGTAGCCAATCATCGATTAATTAGGCTCATTAGATTCGTCTCGCGAAAAAGCACTCAGCTGTCAAAAAACATTTATAAACAGATTTTATTTAATACTATAAAATAGTAAGATTCCTTTTGATGTGATAGGGACTTTTGAAAAAAGTCCTGGAGCCAAACAAGGCCTATATTAGGGTGTTCTCCTTCGATGAGGTAACAGACCAGGGCACCGAAGCCTAAAATCAGGTCGCTTGATCATTACATTAGCAACAGAATTGCGTTAAGCTAGATACTACTGTTTAATAACATCTGTAAAGAGAGCTTAAGCGCAAAACGCGCCCGATTTTGATAAGAAACTTGGATGCCATCCACAAAGTCGCCAACTCGTCGCAGGAAACGCCGACTTGCTCTGCTTGAACTCAATGGATGCTAAAACTGACGAAACTGACAACTGAAGACTGAATATACGGAATGCACTTGCTCTTCAGGTTCAGTGCTGCCTGACAATATGGCCATAGCTTTGGAAGTTCGGAAAGTCCCATCATCAAACTGCATGATCGCTTCAGTTGGACAGACGCAGAGAAAACATCAGCCCGTGAATATAACCAAGCAAGAACCTTGATCTCCACTGAGTGGTCGGTCGGGAAGAACGAAGCCGCGCTATCGTGCTAAGTGACGCAGCCTCGCAGCACAACAGGTCGAATCGAGGCACGAGGCAGGTGGGTACGTACTGCTGCTGCATCCTCCGCGTTATTCCTTTCCTTCTGGTCAAGCGCTGTGTACTTTCTTCGACTCGTTTTGCTCGGTGATGTGAGCAGATGCTCGCTCGCTTTTGGCACCCCGTCCATCCTTTTTCGGAGCAGCGGTCGCCGTGGAAGTTCGGATGTTCTGCCCCCGGATCCCTTTTGAATTTTGATGACCCCTTTTGGAATACGAAGTTCGTGCTTGTATTATCGCAATAAACATTCGTTTTTTTTCTAAACGTCAACAAAGAATTCAGCCGAGGCGTAATAAACCGCGTCGCATGTGATTCAGGCGAGTTGGTCCTGGTTCCCTTGTTTCAGACACAAAGACCGAAGCGTGTTGTGAACAGGGTTTACATTTTCGTTTTTTTTCCGAATCCCGCCGTTTGCCGGAAACGAAATTTCGGCCGAAATTTCGCCGAATTTCGCTAATTCCGAACGGAAAGAGAATTCAAATTCAAAAAACGAAATTTCGGTGATTTCGACCGAAATTTCGGTGATTTCGACCGGAAAATGATGTCCGTTGTGATTTTCGTACTGTTCCCGAGGTTAAATGAAAAACTTTTGAATACCAACTTTGTTCAGTTTTTCGAGATCTACAACTTTTGTTTCAGGAACTTTTTCATTTGAGCAATGGTTTGAAAGTTATTTAATTATTTCAAAAACTACCAATTAAAAGTCTTGTCATTTCATGTGACAACTTTCATTTTCTCTCTTAGGCCTCAACTGGACTTTTATTATTCTTGTTATGGTGGATATTCCTATAAATTTTTAGGGACATTAGTTGATCCAATTGAAAGTTGTTTTAAATCCAGGACAAATATGATTTGAATTGGTTATCAATTCATGTGACAGTGTTTGAATTTTTTGTTTGATTCAATTTGTATAGAGAATTGTTAAAGCATTCTGAAAGGTGTGTTTTCCGGCAGTTTTCCAACGGAAAGTTTTTCCCTGCTCTATAGATGGTGACAATTCTCTTGTGGCCTAAGATTTTGGTCACATGCATGCTGTGGATGCAAGAATTTGACCTCCTCTTCTTATCCTCGGGACTGGAATGGCATTGGAGGAAATTCACTGGAATCAAGGTTACAGTCACCGACCTACTATTGCAATGCAAAGCTTTCTTCCACGAAGTGGGGGCAGATCAAAGGCCACAACTGACTTAATCTGCAGTTGCCAATGGAGAAGAATTGCCAATGGAATTTAACACGTATCAGCAATGGCCACAACTTCAAAAAAAAACTCCCAAGTCTCCACAGTTACCGGCTACAAAGCTAGAAGAAGAGCCAGATCGAGGGCCTGGTTAAGAATAATAGACTACAGCAGACAGAGGACTTCAAAGAAAAGAGCTGCTAGATGATAATATAAAAGCAGATGCAAAAGGTAAAAGCGAAGCAAGATTGACGACGAGCCTAATTGGATAGCACGAGGAAACCAGATCTACTAGTCTACTGATGAGAGTATAGTCCACCCGGGCCGGCCGATGGATCATCATCCTAGTTGTAGGTATGTATATGAAATTGAATAGGTACCTCACCAATATCATGATAAATCAAAGTCTAGTTGAAGTCGAGGGGAGAAAACAAATTTTTGCACATGAAATGACGAGTCATTCAAATTACGGTTTCAAATGTTAATTTTAGCCTAGCAAATGATCTTAGATTTGAATGTGTTCTAGTCCTATTTGCTTAGAAAAACACCTAGTTTTTTATCATATTTTTTACATATTTTTTTACAAATTTTTTTGAATTTTTGAATTTTGAAACGAAATTTACCGAAATTTACCGAAATTCCACTTCCCGGTAACTACCGAAAACGAAAAAAATACCGAAATTTCGCCGAAATTTCACCGAAATTTTGAACCCTGGTTGTGAACCATGGCTGATGGCTTCTTATTCTTGGTCTTTTGCTACTGATTTGGGATTGGAAGGCATAACCATCCTGTAGTAAGCTAACTTTTTAAATGACCGCAAGTGGTACTCGTGGACAGTTTCCTGCTCTAGGCCACGTAGAGGACAAGGTAGATAGATAGATACTCCTACTACTCCACCCAGAACAATCTGCAACTCTACGGCACACAGTACAAGCAAGATCAACCCCAAGTTGGTTTTGATGCTTCAAACTGGATGGAGTCATGGAGCCATCTAAGTCAACAGCTTAATCTAGCTGCCACTCATCGAGTTTCACTGGGCGTCACCGCAGCCTTCGTTGCCACTCCGTCAAGTGATCTGAAGTCTGCAGATTGACATGCCTTCGAATGCTGCCATCGCTCTCGCTCTCATACAGAGCTCATCCACAAGACCAGAAGAAGACCATACTTGACACAATCAGTCAAGCATCATTCAAATCGGGTGGATCGGGGGTGGAACTGTGGAAGCCATCCAAACGACCACGGGGGCCGGAGCTCCGGACCCGGCCCATTTCTGCTCGCCAATCGAAGCCCCTCCTCTAAACGACGGGCCCGTGGCGCCAGGTAAGCCTGCCCACAACCGAGACAGCCCAGCGTGGGCACGCCAACGTGGACCAGCCCCGACACGCACGCCCCTGCCGCCCTCACGTGCATCGCGCCCGTACGTACGCGCCCCGTGGGTCCCATCTCATGTGGCACCCCGCACCCCTGCCCCGTCTGCCGCTTGCGCGCCTCCTGCCCCGTCGCGCCACGATCCAACGGCTGGAGCTCCGCGCGCCGCGCCGGCCGCGGCTCACGCACTTCGTCCGTCGCTTGCCACGCGGCGGTCGGGCACCGTCCGATATGATCCGACGGCGGCAGAGCTGAAACGGAAAAAAAAAAGTTAAGGCGGGTGGATTAGTTAGCGCGAGTGGGTTAAACCCACCCGACCCCCTCCCTTATTTCATTCGCTCGCCTCTCCGAACGCAAAGCAAGGAACCCGATTCCTTCCTCTCCTTGCCTGACGCCTCCAGGGCATTAGCTGAGCGGCGCGGCACGGCACCAGGCTGAGGACCGGGATGCAGTCGGACGCGTCCACCTCCCCGCGGCGGCGGAGCACGAGCTGCTACAGCGACAGCGGCGACTCGTCCTGCTCCGAGCCCTTTAGCGAGTGCGGCAGCGACGACCTCTCCTTCACGCCCGCGGCCGCCGCGGGGATCCACCGCCTGCTGCTGTCCTGCGCGGCGGAGGCGTCGGAGGACGCCATCTCGTCCCTTATGGCCGAGCTGGAGTCGCCGGCGCCGTCGCTGGACTCGCTCCGGCGCGCGGCCATGGAGCTCCGGCTGCTGGCCAAGCACAACCCGGACAACCGGGTCCGCATCGCCAAGGCCGGGGGCGTGCGGCCGCTCGTCAAGCTGCTGTCGCACGCGGACCCGCTGCTGCAGGAGCACGGCGTCACGGCGCTGCTCAACCTCTCCATCTGCGACGAGAACAAGGCGACCATCGTCGAGGCCGGCGCGATACGGCCGCTGGTGCAGGCGCTCAAGTCCGCCGCGTCGCCCGCCGCGCGGGAGAACGCCGCGTGCGCGCTGCTCCGGCTCTCCCAGCTCGACGGCGCCGCCGCGGCCGCCATCGGCCGCGCCGGCGCCATCCCGCTGCTGGTCTCCCTCCTCGAGACCGGCGGCCTGCGCGGGAAGAAGGACGCCGCCACGGCGCTCTACGCGCTCTGCAGCGGCGCCCGCGAGAACCGGCAGCGCGCCGTCGAGGCCGGCGCCGTGCGGCCCCTGCTCGACCTCATGGCCGACCCGGAGTCCGGCATGGTGGACAAGGCCGCCTACGTCCTCCACTCCCTGGTGGGCTCGGGCGAGGGCCGCGCCGCGGCCGTCGAGGAAGGCGGCATCCCCGTGCTCGTCGAGATGGTGGAGGTCGGCAGCTCGCGGCAGAAGGAAATCGCCACGCTCTCCCTGCTACAGATCTGCGAGGACAACGCCGCGTACCGCACCATGGTCGCCCGCGAGGGTGCCATCCCTCCCCTCGTCGCCCTCTCCCAGTCGCCCTCCGCCCGCCCCAAGCTCAAAACCAAGGTACAAACCACCTCGCATTCCCGCATCAGCGGAAGCTCCAAACAATTCGCCCATTTGTTCACGGACTAATCCGTTTCCTATCCGTCAGGCGGAGTCGCTGATCGAGTTGCTGCGGCAGCCGCGGAGCCCGAGCCTCCGCGCGAGGCCAGCGGCGGTCGTTGCGGCGGAGTGACGAACCGTTCCTCAATCGGGCGGTCCCATCCCACCCCCACCTTGGTCGCGCGTTCCCAGCCTGGCTTCACTTATTCGGCGAGACGAGCCGGAGCCGGCACCGACCGGCCGGTGCGCGCGTGTAAATAGCAAGCAGCGTGTTTGCGTCCGCGAGCGAGTGTACAGTTTCCTCAAGCGAGATGTCGTCCGGAGGACCGAAGAACAGTCTAGCCTCCCTGCAATTACCTCCCTCCCCGCCCAGCCTCCTTTTTGTTCCCTTTACAGTTTCGACTTCGGTTTGGTTGCTTCCTCGCCGCCGGCCGCGGCGAGGCAAAGCAGAAGGGTGTGTGCAGCGAAGCTGCGGAAAAGCTTCGAGTTCGCGTGTGCCCGTGTGGGTTGGATTGTGCTAGTCTCAGTGTGTACGTGTGTGTGGGCAGCGTCTGGAACGAATCAAGTTTGTTTCCGATCCTGTGGTGGATACGAGAAGCGCCTCTGTTCTTTGTGTCTCTGAGAGCACCCGCCGGGTTGGTCGGGAACCTGCTGCAATCAGGATTGGATCCGGTTGTTCCATCCAGTTTTTACCGTTTCCCTGACGTTTCCACGCGTGGTTCCCCAGCGACGGCGAGTGGTGGTTGCGGTTACTTCCCACCACCGTCGGCCGGCCGGGGCGAGGTCCCCTGCTCCGTGGCACGAACGGCGAGCGCTTGCCCAGTTGCCCGTCGTCGGGTCGTCGTTGGCCGTGACTTGGTAAACCGGCAACCTTTGCCGGTTCAACCGATGGCGATAGCGCTAGCTATTCTAGTGCCACCCTTTGTCACCTACTCCGATGTCCTCTTCGGCGCCACCGAAAATCAGGAGCGAGCCTCTGCTGCGGCCGCATCCTGTGGTCTAGAAGATGCAGGATGGGGGCGCGTCCCGCCTCCCGGCGGTAAAGATGACACGTTCTTGGCTGGCCCCGCCGCATGCCGATCATTCTTTAGCTCGCAGATTGCCCCTGCGGCTTCCTGCTGAAAACAACGGTGACCGGTGCTCTATCTCTCTCTCTCTTAGATAAATCTAGCTCGGCTCCGGGTATCTTGTGTTCCGGAGGCGTGGAGCGCGTGCCATGCGTGGGCGTTGCGCCCGTTCCTTTCGCTACCCACTTCTCTCGTGGACGCCCTTTGTCGTCGCTAGGATCGGTACTGGTATCTTCGGATATATGAAATCTTGAGCACGGCAATCGCTTGTCCTATCGAGCTTGGCGTCAGCCATCCGCTGCCTGCACGGTTGGACGTCTGGCCCCTGTTTGGTTTCTTCTGTATCACAAATAGCACAAATTTTGATCAATAATTAAAGATACTAAATGAAGACCGTTTACAAAACTAACTTCACAATCTCTGCGCTACTTCGCGAGACGAATCTAATGAGGCCTGTGACTGTACGATTAGAAGTTGGTACAGTAGCATCACTGTACTAAATCATCGATTAATTACCGTCATTAAATCCGTCGTGTAAATTACAGCCATCCGTGAAAAAATTTTACAAATAAATTTCATTTAAATACTCTATGCATTAAAGATTCTTTCCGGAACGACATCGATGCGTGCCAAGCAGTGACCGGTCAGATATTTCCTTCCGCTCTCTCAACGAGCCGTTCCTTGACCTATCAAATGAGATCATTTGCGCATGAAGCAACCATTGTTGGAACAAAAAGGGAAAATCTATGCGACGTGTTCAACAGGGGAAGGTCCAAGGTGGGTAGCACCACGAAAAACTGAAATTCCAGTACAAGTAGCTAGCTAGCTACGGGGAGTACTCTATCCTGAATGGTTTTTGAGTTCCTGCCTTGTGATTTGTGGAGTTGTACTAGTCAACTAGTGTGCCAAGTGACACTCATTTCCAGTACTAGTACATTGAACAAAATTACCTAATCTAGAGGGCTCTTTCCAGATTAGTTAGTGAATAAAATTACTCGTGCGTCTTTGACAATGCCCACTAGTTGTGCACTCGTGTGCTTTATTGGGGGAAACCCTAGGAAATTCTTGCTATGCAGCCATGGACCTGCCACTGAGAACATGCACTGCTCGGTGATCTCCTAGTGTACAGTCACCCACACTCCCGTGCAAAATTGCAGTTTATTTCATTATCCCACGGATTCCTTTATCTCAAGCAACGGGAGCCACTTCCTTCCGAACGGAACAGGAAATTAACGCGGGGGAGCCACCAACGTCCACCAACCCAGCGCAGCAGGCCTGTGCTGTGGCTGCCGCCTCCGCCGCACCCGCACCCACGCACACATGCCCCTGCCGGCCGCCGCCCCAGCGGACATGTGACGCGCGCCCCCCGCCCTCCTCGCCTCCCACACCGGATTGAAACGAGATCGCGTGCCCGGGCCCCGGCGCCGGGCGCGGCGTGACACGTGTTAGGCCCGCGAGCGGAAAGGGCCGCGGGCGCCGGGCGAGTGGCGAGCGGCGACGCTGCCCCTCCACTCCACTGCGCGTTTCGCTCGCCACTACGGACGCCGGCCTGAGTATCGCTGTTGCTGTTGTTGTTGAGAGCATCCGAGCACCGGCCACGGCGCCGGCGGACGCCAATGATGGACCGGGGCGTGCCGGCACCCAGCACCATGATGGCGCCCGCGCCGCCCTCGTCCGGAGCTGCTGGTACACATGCGGAACGGAGAGCCAAACATGTGGCGCCACATGCGTTCTTTTCTTTTTGTTATCGAAGGTTGTTGGGTGCCGGAGCTGAAAGGAGGTTGTTCGTGCCCGCTGAGGCTATCTCCAACCATTTCCCCCATCCAACTCTCCCCCAAACATATTATTTACTATATTTTACTATCTCCCTCCAAAAAATTCTTCCCGCTATAACTCGTTCTCTCCAACCATTCCCCCATATCTATTCCCCCTATATACTATCACTCATTAACTAACTATTTATTTAACGTTTTTGAATTTAAAAAAATCATACAGTATTTGTACTGTCATAATACACATTATCATCATGTTACGGGGCTCAAACGGGATTAATATCGCGAAGAAACGATATGATTAGAGATATAGGGGGAGTTGAAACTCACTCCGATATGGGGTGGGGGGAGACATACGGGGCACCGTTCGAGCACGCCTGACGCGCGTCGTGTGCGCTCTGTGCCTCTGTCGCGGTGCGTGCGGGATTCCTTTCGGGTTGCCCGGCGACCCGGGGTAACGCTGCCAATCTTTCCTTTTACAGGCGGCGGCCCGAGCCTGGCGTTCCGGAGTCAACGCGGACGTTGCCATGTGTGGCGGCTCGCCATGCCATGCCATGAGCGACGTTTCACCAGGAACGCTGTTGACGAACGTGGTTGACCGCGGCAAACCTTGGACAATTCCCTGCTCCCGTCTGCAGCGCTGCCTGCCGCGCCGTCCCGTCTCCCCAGAGCTATGTTCCTTCGCACGTTCCCGTCAACGCTCTGCACATTCTGGCCCTGTTTAGTTCTTTATATGTAAACGCAAAAAAGCCGTAAACTCATTAAAGTGAAAAGAAATTTTGTTAATTTAAAATAATAAATGAAGTATATTTAAAAAACTTTTTATATGGATGGGCTGTAAATCGCGATACGATTCTAATGAGTCTACTTAATTTATGATTTGCAACAGTGATGCTACAGTAACCATCCGCTAATTATTAATTAATCATGGATTAATTAGCATCATTAGATTCGTCTCGCGATTTACAACCCATCTATGCAAAAAGTTCTGCAAATAGACTTCATTTAGTACTTCAAATGACCAAGATTCCTTTGCAAAATTATTTTGCAAAATGAGGCCCTGTGTTGCCCATGCCGCATGAGGCATGGATCTGCATGTGATGGAAGGAGAGGTAAGAGGTTCATCGAGTATACGCACGGGCACGGCGGCATGGATGCAGACCGAGGAAACAGAGGCAGCCATGGCGAGCGACGCGAGGGCGACAGCGGCGAGCTCGGTGGGCTTGCGACTTGCGAGAGGTGAATGGCGAGTGGGGCCCGTCGCTGACCGGTAGGTCGCCTCCCATGAAGGTGTCCCGCCACGTGGCGGCGAGGCTCGGGCGCCCCCGCCGATGAATGTGGACGCGCCACATGCACGCGCACGGATCACCGGCGAATCAAAGTGCCATGGCCACGAGCATGGCCCATGGGAGAAACAGGGCCCCGCCGTCGACCGACCAAACCAATGACAATAAACGCGCCGATCAGTGGCCGGCCGCGCGCTCGCTCCGTCACTCGTGGCGCTGCCTCCACGACGCCCCGCGCCGGCGACGCCCGCCGCCGGGCCGTCTCGTGGCTCGATGGGTTTGGTAAACAGGCGCGGCTAGACAGAGGCCAGATCCGTCCGGACATATTGGGGGCTGCTGCGGCCACCGCACGGGCCGCGATGATTGACCCAGCGGCGCAGATAATTGCCGTCGCCGTCGCCCCCGTCGGCCGTCGCCCAAATGATTCGTGCCAATCTCGATCTCTATAACTAGTATAACCAAGGGCCCTTTTGAATTACGCGCGCGTGCCCTTCCCGTTTCTTTTGCGAGTTAAGTTAGGCGTACGTCCACCGCTGCTGAGAAAACTGCGGTCACATCAAATCATCATTTGCCCTTGGAAAAGTGTCGCAATTGACAAATTCATCTGCTGACATAAATTTTTTTTACGATGCGATTCTTCAAAGTTGAAATATGAAATACACTACTGGTGTGATGTGCTGGAAGTAGTAGCAGTGTGTTTTTTTTTGTTACTTTTCTGGTTTTTGCGTGAACATTGAAAAGCACAAGCCTTTGTGCTTCTCTGTTGAACTATTCGTCCTCGCCTTTGTTGGGGGCCGGAAACTAGGAATGGCGCCATTTGGTTGTGCAGAACCAAGAGGGCGTGTCAACGATGCACCGCGCAGTGGAGGTTCGTTCAACGGGGGCACCGATGGGTGAGCTTGGAATTTTAAATGTTTCTATAGTACGTCTGAACATTTCGGTTGTCGTGTTTGATCTCTTTTCGTACGCGGACGCCTCGACTGACCGCAGCCTGCAGGCGTTACGCTAGGAATCGAAACTCGTCCAAGGAGACCGCTTTCTCTTTCTTGTGCCGTCGCATTGAACTTTGAATTCTCAGCACAATGACATCGTCCACATGATCACAATAATAGGCATCATTAGCATTACATTATTGGCAAGTTGGATATTGATGCCGGCCCTGACCTTTTTTTCCCTATCTCCCTTTTAGGTGCTCAATGATGCAAGCACGTCATAATTGTATATTTGATGAATTTGTTTGTCTTTAAATGATGAAACAGGAGGGGTGATGCCCCTACTGATCATATGTATGAATTTGTGCTATTGCTAAATCACATGGAACACTTTCATTTTAAAAAAGGGATACGATTCATGATGCACAAATTTCATGATAGTGTATTCTCATGTGCAATAATTACTCCAATTAAGAAATATTAGACCGATCAGATCTGGAGCCTACAACTATAGAAACAGTAGATTTTAGTACATGGCTCTGAATGTATTCAGAAACGACAACTGTTCCTGCAAGTACTGTTCAGAGTTAAGAACCAGATCGTGTAATGTTTCAAACCTTTGCCAACACCGAAGAGACAGACTGCAATTTGAGTTTCTGACATGTCGTCCGGCCACCTGAATATGGTTACTGAAGTTTCAGTTTAGGAGTACAACTCAAAACAATTTCCTCACCATTTTATAACAAGCTGGTCAGTTCAGTTGTTGTTTATCTTCCCCAGGTGTTACATCTGCTGTCATGTAAGAAAACAACGTGCGACTTCCTGTACTACTGCTGTGATTTATATGTAGATGCTTATAGGGAACCGCAACAAAAACGGATCAAATCCAAGAAGATTCCTGGTGCTTCATATTGCCGCCCCCTCCTTCATTTTCTTGCTCTCCTGTCCAAGATCTCTGAGCTGTCACTGATGTGCGTGTCCCTTTGCAGACCTACAGGTGTAGCTGTCCTGTCAGCATAAGAAACTAGCGCGAGAAAGAGAGATCTGGGCAGAATCATAGGGACTGCACATCATTTGAGCCTTGCCCGCGACACGGCACTGCTAAACAGTAAACAACTAATGGCATGTCTCTGCAGGCTTTCATTAGTATAATCCCGTGCAGATCTCCCTCAGAGACTGTAGCTTCTGAGAGACTGTTGCATGAGAGATGTAGAATGCGAGATCTCTTGGTGTTTTGGATCCTCACAAATCGGCTGCGTCGGATAAGTCTTTGCAGTGGTTAGGATGACAGGGAGATCGCTCGAGATGGTTGTGTTGCGTCGACATGCGATGTGCCATTTTTGTGACGCGCTCGTGTGCCAAGTTCGCCCGTACAATCGGTGGTAGTACTTGTTTCGTTGGTGCCAAGATCGATTCAATTATTTTGACAAGCTTTGTGTTGTCGGTGTCGGGGATTATACTAGGGCAACTATACATGCATCTGTGATATGTAGAATACGTGGAAGCCTGCCACTTGATAAGGATTTTACAGGAAAAAAATGGTCCCACTAGAAGCACCTTTCAGCACACAAAATGCTCGTATAGAATTATTGTGTACCAATAAAAAATTTCTTCTTGGAAAATATCCCAATCAAGGATTAGACTCACACAGATAAAGTGATCCAAAAAATATAAAGAAATAACAGGCGATAACGTGGTCCAGGGGAAACTATATTTTTAGACTACAAAAGACCAAAGGGTGATAATAAGAAAAAAAAATCCATGAGAAAAGGACTGCACCCCTCCTATCTGAACAGAAACGGGCCGTTCAGTTTTAGGTGATGGAATTCTTGACACCAAACCAAGTGTGCATGGACAACACACCCGTCGCTGATATTCCAAAGCAAAGCACCCACACCTCTTTGCAGCTAAAATAAACACCCACAGAAAGCATGTGTACTACGCTATCCCTAAAGAAAACAAAACAAAAACGCTTCTCGAAGTTGATCACCGCACAGAGAAACAGAACGTATTTGCATCTTTATCATTTTTCTTTTTGAGATGCATCTTTATCATTTTCAAGATTCCCCGTCACATCGAATTTCTAGACACATGCATGAAGTATTAAATATAGTTTAAAAAATAATCAATTGCATAATTTATCTGTAAATGATGAGATAAATCTTTTGAGCCTAATTAGTCTATGATTGAATACTAATTATCAAATAAAAATGAAAATACTATAGTAGTCAAACCCAAAAAATTTCGCAAACTAAACAGCCCTCAGTCCCCCATACGCGGCACCGTTCGCCCTACGGGATTTTCAGCCAGGTGCGATGAACAGCGCGTCTGATGGACGGCGATGAGCCTGCGATGTTTAGTTCATCGGGTACAGAAAAAAGCGAGGAAAAAAAAGGTGAGCAGATACGGCAGCTTCGGTGACGCACTTAAGTTGTTAGGCTCTCCGCACTGGGGATCCGTATCCCGTCCTTGAGTATGGGATAGAGAAAATTTTTGCTGCAGCGGGGCTCTCTATCCCATCCGCAAGCGTTGCGGACGAGAGCCCCGTCCGCCATGCCCAGCGCAATACAGAAGCTGCGCTATCGGCCAGCGTGGCGCGGGCCCCGTGCAACGCGCGCGCGCAGCCGCCTCGCTCGCCCGCGAGATCCAGGGATGCTCGTCGGGGACCGCGGCCCCGCTCGCCCCCCGCTCGTCCAGCGCGCCGGTGAGGGGGCCGAGCCCGTCCGCCGCTGCCAGCCCCTTGCACCCGGTCCGGTGCAGGCAGGCTCGGCCGCGCCGCGCCGCCGCCGCCGCAGCCGGGAGGGTGGACAAGGAGGGCAGAGACAGCGGAGGGGGCAGTGGCCGGCCTCCATGGCCCCGGGCGGAGGGGTAGGGAGGCCCGGACGTGTGCGCTGCTGCAAGCTGCGGGGGAGGGGGCGGGCAGAGCAGAGCAGGGCGGCGGCGCCTGAGCAGCGCCGCGGCAAACTCGAGCAGCATAGCAGCTCGCGGGGGAGCCCGTTGCGCTCGGCCCCTGCTCGCGGCGACCTCCGCCTCCCCGTGCCCCCAGGGGCCACGGCGAGCTCCGGCCGGCCTCGCGCCGTCCCGCCACGCGACGTCGCGGCAGCCTCGCGGGCGCGCCGCGCGGCCGCTCTGCCTCGCCGCGAGGGGGCGCGGGCCTCGACCGCCGCCGAATCCCCGGCCGGCGCGGAGGGAGCTCGACAGCCGGCGCGAGCAGGGTATCGGGCGGCGGCGGTCTGGCGTGGAGCAGGGGATGGAGAGGGGATCTGGCCACCGCCATGGGGCGTACTGTGCCTCCAGGGGGCGGCGGCGAGCGCAGGGGAAGGGGCGCGCCGGGGAGGGAGGTGCAGGGAGGCAGCGTGCGATGGCTGTCGCTCGCCGTCCCGCGGGCTCGCCGCCGTGGCCGCTCCGCCCGCTCGCCTAGCGCCGGCAAGAGAGGGAGAGAGGAAGGGAGGGAGGGAGAGAGAGAGGGGAGAGAGAGTGGGGAAGGAGTGCGGGGGTGGCGGGGTAAAAAAAGAAAAAATAATTATGACACGTGGGCTCTACTCGTGGTAGTTGATATAGAGTAGAAATTTAGAGAGTGAATGAACGCGGAGAAACTGAATATAGAGAGGAGAAACTCGATAACTAAGTATGAATATTTCTTTTAAAAAATGAATTTAAAATATGATGAGTGCGAAGAGCCTTAGCCAAACAACGTCTCTGCTTCTCCTGTGTCCTCTCCCTATCTCTCCCTGTCCCAAAGTTGTTGGGCTGTAGCCTGGAGGTGATGCGCGCAGCGCGCGTCATGAAGACGACGCTTCGAACGAATCTTGAATTCTTGAGGGGAGTGAGGTGATCGGCGAGGTGTTCTTTATGTGTGATGGTGGAGGGCTCGTCGGCAGCCAGACCGGGAGCTCTCGCGCTCTGCATCCTGTCATCCTGATGCAATGCACGAATCGAAGCCACAGAGACTGGGCATGGCTGCTTCAGTTTCAGTCACTCCACGAGGTGGAGGCCTTTGCTTCGTCAATCCAGTAAGCCCCTGTTTAGTTTGTAAAAAAAATTGTACAATATCTATCACATCGAATCTTCGAACACATACATGAAGAATTAAATACAGTTGAAAAAATAATTAATTATATGGTCTAACTGATTAGCACGAGATAAATTTTTTAAGACTAATTAGTCTATGATTGGACATTATTTGTCAAGTAACAACGAAATGTGCTACAGTGCCAAAGTCCAAACTTTTTCACCAACTAAACGCACCTTAAAGCACCAATGCAAATTTCGCTATGTCCACCACAAATCTAGCCCCCGCTGAGAGAGCCAGCCTATGAGTACCAAAGAAAACGTACCCAGGAAATCCCACTTATTGAAATAAACGATCCAGATTTCATCCATTTCAGATCCGACGACTCACAGCGCGTTGAAGCCTCCCGCCAGGCTTCAACGCAACGCAACCCACCCCACCGGCCCCGCGCGCGACGCCGACCATCGCCCGCAGTTCGAACCAGGCGCTCCATTTTTTTTCCTTTTTTTCCGTTCTCTTTTCTCACGCCCTCGCGCCGCCGCCATCTCCATCCGAGTTCCAGATCCCCACCTCCGACCCTGACGTCCCCACTTCGCCTCCCCCACGCACGTCGCCGGGCGCCAGCCGGAGGACGCCCACGTTGCTACCGGAGGACACCCGCCGGCCGCGGCTGCCCCGCGCGCCGCCGCACGCGCTGCCAAGCCGAACCGCATGAAGTCCCTTCGCGGAAACGAAGCGCAGATTCGCCGCTCGCTTCCCCGCACCCGGCGGCGAGCTGCGGCCGCCCGCTGCAGGCCTGCCGTTGGCTCCCCACGCTCGGCAGAGCGCGGGCAAACGTGGCGGCGCCGCTGGCCGAGCCCCACGGGCCTGGCGCGAGCGCAGAAGCTGCCGCTGGCTGGTCCTGCTCTCACAAGCGCCAGACGCCGCCGCCTTGTTTCCTAGAGAAGCACGAGGGAGATAGCTTAGCTTCTGGTGTTGGAGCTCAGGCCGCCGCCGCCTTGTTTCCTAGAGAAGCACGAGGGAGATAGCTTAGCTTCTGGTGTTGGAGCTCAGGCCGCCGCCACCGCAGTCTCACTGATCGTAAAATCCATTCGCCTGCGTCCGAGCAGATAGCCACGACGTCCGAGCATAGACCCAAACCCCTTGCATTTGCTCCACGCTCACTTACTGTTTGATGAAATTTCAATGCATCGCACATTTTTTGGTTTGCTAAATTTGTTCTAATTCAAAGTCTTTTAGACATTCTTATTCGGTTGCTATCTTTAATTGAACAAAATATTATTTAGATTGTAGCATATCTAACCTGAAGTTCTCACTAATGATTCTTAATGTACAGTCATCTTTGAATCAGAATAACCTTATATTTAGATTGGAGTATTTCTAACAAAAAATTCTGACAAAATGTTGTACCAGAACCGGGAAGACAAAGAATACCAACGAAGCTTATTTTCATCACCAGCAAGCAGCAAGGAATCAAAACAATAGAAGCAAAAAGGTAAATACACTGCTTGATAGTATTTTTTGTGCAAATTTGAGCTGTACTTTTATGTAGAGTATTTGCAAGGTTAAAATTACTTTGCTTGTTGAAGCTTCATCCCAAAATATTCTATAACTATTGCCCTTCTTAAATCTATTAAAGAATTACACATGATCCATTTATAGAATTAATTTATTTAAGCTAACAGAGTTTTCCAATTCATCATATTAGCTATATGAACTTATCATACATGGCCACTTGACATCGAATGGTAGTTCAGAGCTTGTGATATGCAGTATTTAGCGGTCATTAAACTGACCCTTTGTTTTTTGTGTGAAACAAATATTTTCCAGTTTGAACTATGGATCATGTGCCTTAAAATTTATCTGTGGCGTTAGCACGGACGCATGGGAATGCACCGGTCCATCAGTGCCTAACCTTGTCATGGTTGCGGCGGCGGTCGTCCCAATCCCATCATCTTTTCAGGACTTCTAATTCTGCAGATTCCGAGCCAGTTAACCCCGCAGATCGTGAAACGGGAGCATAGCAAAGCAACCATTCTTGACAAGATTTGCGAAGTTGGTGTATCATCATTCGTATCTGCTGTCCTACCAATCTATCTGTCTTGTCGTCGTTGTCCGGGTTACTTCTTTCAAAAAAAATTCTGGTTCTGCATCACTTCTGCCGACTCACGTTTTCACTTTCTGGCTGTGTGTTTGTCTCCAACTCCTCCAAATTTTCCAAACTTTCCATCACATCGAAACATTAAATATAGTAAATGACTTATGCATGGAGTACTAAATGTAGATAGATAAAAAAACTAATTTCATAGTTTTAATGTACGTTGCGAGATGAATCTTTTGAGCCTAGTTAGTCTATGGTAGGATAATATTTACCACATATAAATAAAAAGTAATACAGTGCTTTTCGCAAACACTTTTCGCATCCTTTTGGCAACTAAACACAGCCTCTGAAGTTTTAGGTAGACACACACACTCACACACGAGCATGGTGTGACCGTGTGAGGAGGATGCAAACAGAGACATTTCCTACTGTCGGCTGGATGCTTCTCAAATCCCCATCGTGAATTGCAAGCGAGCTGTACGGTACGGTGTTACCAGTAAAGTCTACTGTTGCATCCATTCATCCGAGCCCTCGTTTAAATGCACGGTGTAAACTTTTTGAGAGAGAATCTTTTCACATTTAAAATATTAAATATAGATAAATTACAGAACTAATTGTAGAACTCCTCTGTAAACTACGAGACGAATTTATTAAGACTAATTAATCTGTCATTAGCACATGTTTACTGTAGCAATTATTGTAACAATTTAGTGTCTAATCGTGGTCTAATTAGGCTCATTAGATTCGTCTTGTTATTTACAAGCAAACTACGCAATTAGTTTTTTTTATTTCGTATAGATTTAATACTCCATGCATGTAAGATTCTCATTTGATGTGATAGTTTTTGAATTTTGAGTTTTGCATCTAAACAAGGGGCGAGTCAGCCAGAAGTGACACCCTGCCAATCATCGTCGCTACGGAAGAAAAAAACACTCACCTCCATCACTCCATGCTAGTCTACGGCGGCTGCAGATCGTATGATCGCAGCGGACAGCAACCCTAGCCTCCATTCCCCGGATAATTCCAACACTGGACTGTTGATGCGGGCAGCATGTTCCAGAGTTTTAACCAGGGCCGGCGAGCGTGATGATTTCACGGATAACTTTGACCGGATTTGGTTTTCAGTTGAGAGAGTGATGGATGGATGGCGTCTGATGGAGCTTGATGCATCTCGCGGGAACACATCGAAACAACTGGCGGTGTAAGCGTCAGGCGCGCGTCGAGTGTCGAGTGATGATACCTCTCTGCTCTCGCTTTCGAGCGCGACGTGCTCGGTCGCGCCCATATCCTCTCCTGCGTCCGCGGGTCACGGCACGGGCCAATTCGAGCGCGCTGGCCGCCCCCATGTCCCGTCCATGTCGCGTTGAGAGGAACGGGGAACGGGCGCAGGTGGCAGGAGCGCCGTCCAGTTGCAGGCGCAGCCGCGCAGGGCGCGGAGATGCTAGGGCCATCCGGTGCCGGCGGCCGACGGCGGTTCTGTTCCCACGTATGAACAGGGGCTGGACGTGGATGCCGTATACTTCGTGGTCGTGGATACCGGCGCTAGTTGATTACTTTGTGCTTGCAAAAACTTTTTTTAGCATAAACCTTGCAAATAACTGGTCAGCTGCGGAAGGAGGCTTATCGGCGCTAGTGATGATGATGTATTGTGCTTGGAATATGTAGAAGGAAAGGAACCGGCGTGTGTTCGAGCATAAGATAAAGAGCCCGGCGGAAGTGATGCAAGAGATCAAACATAAAGTTCACACTAGAAAATTGGTCTGCTCGGGGCCAGAGTTATCCTAGTACTTATGTTTTTTTTTGCGGGAAATCCTAGTACTTATGTTATCCCTTTTCTTTTCAACACTATAAGATACTATTTCTGCTTCTTTTCCCTGACAAGTCAGTGCTCCTGCTAGTTTTTCAAAAAAAAAAAAACTGGTCAGCTGCGGAGGGAGGCTTATCCCTCCCGTTCTTTGAACGCGCGAAGTCGAAAAACTAGGATGGGCCGTAGAGCCTCAGGCTTATAAGGCCCATGTATAGTCCCGTCGCAATGGGTTAAAAAGATGTTGGGTTTCCTTAACCAAAAACCACTCGGGGTCAGAGCCCAACATTTCTTGTCAGCCTCATTTCTCGTTAGGCTTGGAAAATGAGCCCAAACTCTCGATTTGCGCCGTGTTTAGTTCCAAAAATCAAAATTCAAAAAAAAAAATTCGGCACCGGCATGGAGACTTAAATCTAGACGAAATAAAAAATACATTGCGACTGCTGCCTGTAAATCGCGAGACGAATCTAATGAACCTAATTAGATTGTAATTTGATGCTAAATTGCTACAGTAATGCTACAGTAGCAATCTCTAATGACGGATAAATTAGGCTCATTAGATTCGTCTCGCGATTTACAGACAAGTTCTGTAATTATTTTTGTGATTAGTCTATATTTAATATTTCAAATGTAAAAAATGGCCTTTCAAAAAATTTACGGGAGGCAACCAAACACGGCCTTGGCCTGAGTGAACCCGCAGACCAGGTTGTAGGCGGAGTACGAGCCAAAAAAATATACTAGTGATCAGTTCTTTATAGAAAAGTAATGACACCATACTCGTCTAGAAAGAGCTAGATATGAACTTGAAGCCATGGAGGTGTGCAACTGAAGACATGAACGCATCATGTACTTTCACAGAAAAAAGGAACGCATCATGCGGAACAATAAATTCTCACTAAAAAATAAAAATTATCAAATTCTCCTGGTGCAGGGTTTATCTAAAAAAATGCAGTTTCTATAAGTATTTTGCAAAAATTATAGGTAGAGTCATCTTCTGAGACTATATGATACCGATGCTGTAAGAGCATCTCCAAGAGCTCTTGTATCTTGGGTGAGTTAGCTAAAAAAAGACAAAAAACTCATATCCAACAAAAACTCTATCTACCTCGTATTCTATTCTCAATTTCTATCCAGAGGGTGCCGCTGGGTATCTTTGCCTAGCGCTGAGCGCTAGCCATCTCTTTTTGGATTTTGGAGAAGCTGTTGGGTTTCATCCCTTTTTCGCTAGCTATTTCGTTTTACATAATAACTATATCAAGATTTTAGTTATCCATAGATACAAGAGCTCTTGGAGATGCTCTAAATAATACAGATTTATATGACGGGAGAATATTCCTTTAGCTTGATTTTTCCTCTCGCGTATAAATGCAGGGTGAATGCAAATTTCTTTTTAGGAGAATATTGTTGTGCATTTTCATCTGTAGCATCAGCCTATGTTAATGACATGCGGATTATATTGACATGGGCTTCGATGAAAAAATTGCCATCTAAAGTGGTGGTACGTGTGGAATTTCTCTTTTGCTTTGCTGGCGACCCTCTTTGGAGAAATCGTAGCCTCGTCGGAAAAGAAATCGTGTACACGTAGCGGCACCTTTGCGTCGCGAAATTGCTTCTGCGTCCGGGTCCGGGTTGACGGCGCGTGGATCGTGTGGTTTCCATACCCAAACTCGACCTCGAGAGTCGACACCCACGCCACGCACGCGATGGCGCATGATCGTGACGTCCATCGAGAACACGGGGCGTGTTTGGTTGCGAAAACCAAAATTTCAAAAAAAAATTCCGACACCTGCATAAAGATTTAAATCTAGACGAAATAAAAAATGCATTGCGATTGCTGTCTGTAAATGCCGAGACGAATCTAATGAACATAATTAGGCTGGAATTAGATGCTAAATTGCTACAGTAATGCTACAGTAAATAACCTCTAATGACGGATTAAGTAGACTCATTAAATTCGTCTCGCGATTTACAGTTCATCTATACAAAAAATTTTGTAAATAGATTTCATTTAGTACTCCATATATGTGTCGAAACATTCGATTGCGTGGGAACAGAGCCTCAGCGAACGATTCCAATATGCGGCATCTTCTGCGGCCGCGGTTTTGGTCAGATTCCAATATGCGGCGCAGGTTTCGTACAAGTTAACGGCGCAACTGATCTTGCTTAATTCGGTTAAGCACCGGATATTTGAGCTCTGAAGATAAGATAGATGATTGGATGGGAGGGGACGTACCTGTACCAAGCACACGCTAAGCCAATCAACCTTTTTGTTAAATCTGCGATCAGCTTCGACGTCATGCGCATTGCGCAGTTCCTACTCCAGTACTTCCTCCTCCTTGAAATAAACAAGGTCTCAAGTCCTCAAGATCGGCTGGGGACCGAATCAAAGTTCACGGGAAATGGGAATGTAAGCGCATGGGCTCACGCTTGCTACTGCTACAGCACTTGAGACCTTGTTTATTTCAAGAAAGAGGAAGTACTGGAGTATGATTAATCATAATGAAAATCGTAAACGAATACACACTGGGATTTCATTAAGCATTTCCTAACAAATCACAAGGGTTTAAATTTTCCCTCGTTTTTATTCGTCTAAATTAGAAGACACGCGCAACTTTTGCGTTTTCTTGAAAAAGCACAAGGCTGACAGGAACCAGATAATTTCCTTTCACAGTCAGTCAAGTCACGAGGAAAAGCGGTGAAGAAAAATCAAAACGAGAAAGAAAAGCAACACAAAACAAAAAAACGAGGAAAACAAAAAGGGTAATGGCCAGCGTGCCCTAGCTTCCATTCTGGGCCTCCCCCTTCCCGTCCCTTCCACCAGCCAGCGCCGCTTCTTCCTTGGAAACCCCTCACCACCGCTCGTTTATACGCCAGCGACGCCGCCTCCCCCCTCCTCGAGCAAAGGCGAGCGCGAGAGAAACCTGAAGCCACTCCCCACCCCGCTTCCCCCCCTCGCCGCGATCTCCTCACATGGCAGTGCTGCGCCTCCGCGAGCCACTCAAGAGGAACGGCCCCTGCTTCTGCTTCTCCGACCCCTGTCCCTGCGCCGACCCGCGCCGCCCCAGCCCCAACCCCGATCTCGCCGCCCCCTTCCCCTTTCTTCGCGTCCATCGCACCTGCTCCTGATCCCACTCTCTTCCTCACCCTCCTCTCTCCGTGATTCGCGGTTCTGATTCTACTGACGCGGCTTGTCTCAAGGTTCCTGTGAGAGTCTGAGTTTTGGTTCCGTCTCACGCCGGTCTCTCGCCATGGGGAAAAGTGAGTTTCTGTTGACGCCGATCGATTGGAAATGTTTTGCGGTTCTGATCGGTGATTTGGGGGATTTGGGTTTGTGCAGGCAAAAAGAGCAAGGCCCGCGGCGGTGGGGACGATCTGCTCGACAGCAGCGACGCCGACAGCGTAAGCTCCTCGTCCACCGCTCTGTCGGATCTCTCCATCTCGTACGCCACCGAGCACGTCAACTCGCAGGAGTTCGTCCTCGACAAGTACATCGACGACCTCTACGAAAAGAGGTCGGGGTTCCCCTTCTAGCCTTCTCTAGCATTTCCTTGTGATCGTGTGCCCATCTTAGTTGTCTTGGTAATTTGCTTTTGTTTATTGTTCCTGTGATGCTCGCTACTTAACTCATGGCTCCATGTGGGACTGTTGTTTGCTGTACTTAATTGTAGCTGTCTCATTTGTTTGGTCTACTTTGCAAGTTCCCATGTTAGGAACTCATTATAATTGAAATATGAACTCTTCTGTAACTAGTTCGGGTACTGGAGGTATTTGTTGTGGACGAAAAGTTGCTGTCTCCTTGTTTCATGGTGGAATTGCCGGTGCTAGCTGGAAAATAATAGGAAGCAATTAATGACATTAGAGTAACCTTCATGTTTCTTTGTTAAACTGGCTTATAAGATTTCCTTTCCCTTTCATGTTACATTTACACTATACCATGCTTAGCAAAATCGACATGAAACAAGTTGAAGTTGTGGAATGTGGCCTATTGATTTGGTGTCAAATGGTCAAGTAGATGCCCAATTTTCACTTGGAGGTGGTACTAAATTTGAATAGTTAGATTGGAAATTACTTTCCTAGTTGTATGTTCTGCTTAGCTGTTGTCCTTGGAGATGTTACTAAGCAACAATAGTTAAAAGATTGGAAAATTATTTTTCAAAGGGTGAAGTTGTATTTTCAGCTGGTGCTTTATTGTTTGTGCAGTGATGTCTAAAATGCGATGGGGACAATGTTATTGTTTGTGTGTATTGCTTCCTTGTGCCGCTTCTGGGGACACTGTTTCTGGATTGCTATATTTCTCTTAACAATAATTGATCATGGTTAATAATATTATTCCTGTTAATTATAAACAATAACAATAATTGATCATGGTTAATAATGTTATTCCTGTTAATTATAAACAATAACAATAATTGATCCTGGACATTATCCTCAGCCTTTCATTAACTAATATTCATTGTACTGATGTTACCATTTGTATCTCTTTCAGGGGATCTACAAGAGAGGCAGCATTGGTTAAACTGGTTGATGCCTTCGAAAGTTTTATGCTTCATGGTCTTGTGGAGAACAAGTACATTATAAGTTTCATTATCAGCCTTTAGTTTCGAAGTGTTTCATGCAGTTCTTTGGTTATTTATCTGGAAATAATATTGTAATTGCATTTAAGTTACCATGAACCCAACAAACTAACCAAATATCACACTGTTATGTTCTATTTTATCAAGATAGCTCACTTTAGATATGGTATGTGTTATCTGAATCCGCTTGGTAAAATGAATAATCATTTTTTTGATTTTATGCTTTTTAAGGTATGCTACTCTGCTAAGTCAATTCAACAATTCTGTGAAAAAAGGATCTACTAAGGAGGTTTTTCTGGCATCTCGTGCCATCGGTTTGTATCCTGTCCCTGTTCACACTTTGCAGTTCAAAACAAATACTGTTGTTTTGTGACACCATATTTGGCTGTTTTCTTTTGGAACATCCAGGGTTATTGGCCATTACGCTCGGTGCTGGGAGCAGTTCACATGAAATTATGGAGGAGTCACATCCCCAACTTTGTAGAGTACTTCAAGCTTGGTCTGATGCTGCAAAGATGATATCTGTATGTGTAAATTTGTTTCTCGTCTGGTTTCCAATCTTTTTTTGCACTTTCAGTGAAGTGAAGTTAAACTGGCCTTCTGTAGGCACTTGATTGTTTGGCTGTCATCACATTTGTTGGTGCAACTGATCTGGCTGAAACAGAGCTATCTTTGAAAGCAATGTGGGATGTGATTCATCCAAAGTCTGGTTCAAATGTAAGCTTCTCCATTTACTTGTTATCATGTCTCACAAGCTCATGTTGGATGCAGCTGCATCCAATTTTCAAGGATGTTTGAATATGTCTGGAATTTCTGCAGGTGGGAACTGTTAGGAAACCTAAGCCTCCTGTGTTAGCAGCTGCTATATCTGCATGGACATTTCTCCTGACTACTATTGGTTCATGGAGGATAAATCCCAACAGTTGGAAAGAGTCAGTACTCTCCTCTGTTTTGCACCTGCGTATGTGTGCGCACTAAACTATTAATGGATTTACTTAACCTGCCTTTCTTCTACTTGCTAGGCCCATTGCATTTCTCTCTACTCTTTTAGAAGCAGAGGATCGTGCTGTTCGAATGGCTGCTGGTGAAGCATTGGTTTTGTGCTTTGAGTTAAATCTGCTCGATGTTTCTTCTTGTGAAGATGGTGATGCCAACACAGGAGGAACTGGTGGTTCTAAGAACAGGCTTTTCTTGGATATGCAAGCTTTAAAAGCCAAAATATCTGGTCTAGCGTCTAATCTCTCTGCAGAGGCTGGGGGTAAAGGTGCAGACAAGAAAAACCTTACTGATCAAAGAGACTTGTTTCAACGAATCTTGGATTTTGTCAAGGTCTATCCATATCTAATCTAGCTAGTTCTTCAAATTCTTTGTTCTGTTTCACTTACTATTGATAGCCATTTTTTGCAGTATGGAGAATCCCCTGAAGAATCAATCAAGATTGCTGGAAAGCGTGATGTCTTAAGGGTTTCATCATGGTCTGAACTAATCCAGGTTATTGTTTCTCTCTCTCTCCTTGGTTTGCATAACATAGTGCATATTGTGTCATGTTCTCATTAGCTATTTTTTCCCTTGATAATCAGTTGAATTTCTTAAAGCGGTTCCTTGGGAAAGGCTTTCTGAAGCATGTGAAGGTTACTATCTCTTGAGTGGTTATTTATTTATTTCCTTCTCAAATTTGCTTGATGATATGACAAGTCTTGCCGTTCTTTTAAATACAGGAGAATGGACTTCTTCAAGATATATTTGACATTAAAGTTGACACTACTGAAACTTTGTCATCCACTGATAAGGTAAGAAATCGACGCCATAGACGACTTAAGTTGCAAAGGTAGTTATAATGTAGGAAGTTTGTGAGAGTTGAACATTGTTCTATTAGCCCATGCCAGTTTGAGATAAGTTACCAGGTGGTCTTTTAACTGATGACTTGCGTACAATTTCCACGCCTTTAGCAAAAATTGACTATAACCATGATTGAGAGTAGAGACAAATAGGGCGTAATAGGATTGAAAGGCTAGCAAGATAGGATGTAATAGCATCTCTGGGTTTAGGCTTTCATTGTCTCATTTTAGATATACCAGGATCAAGGATGACTGTGAAAAGGCATAACGTAGTGTCCTTGATTGCTTAATTTAATCTGGTTAGCCTGAGGACAAGAAAAATGCTCTGTTGCAATTTCCTATGCAATTCCAGTCACAGAAAATGCCCAAAAAATTTACTGGCTTTATTAGCATCCCATGTTGTAAATGGTCCTTAAAACCATTCACATCTTCTCTTATCTGTTCAAGTTTCCATTGTTGATATGCCTATTCTTTTGGGTTGCTATTAGTTTTATATAGATTTTGATCACAAACAACCCAAACCTCCTGCAGAAAATCTTTCGGTCTGAAGAGGAAAAAGAAAGAGCTCTGAAATTGAACAAGGAGCGTCGTCTAGCCCAGGTAATGCTAATGTCCTCGTACATAAAAAAAAATCTTGTGCTTAACAGTCATGTGCCCTTGCATTGCTCTTCTTCAATGTCAAGCATAATATCTAAAAGGGGCTATTGCGTTCTTACCCCTATTTTGATTACGAATTGTGATTTTGCTCTCATTTTCCCAATCTTTGTGATTTTACCCCTGTTTTATGAAAACGAAGAGAGAGTTTACCCCTACTTCGTTAATAGGACTTAATGGTGTGAATTGGGCTAGTAAAAGATGGGTTTACCCTTTGTGTTTTCTCCCCTGATTTTGTAAACACCAGTAAAGTGCCCTCCCCTCGCCGGAAAAGACCTGAGGAGTACTCACACAACACCAGCATGCCCTGGCCACCAACTAGGCCTCTTAGTGACCGGAGCATGAGACCCTGCGACGGCGCACCATGGCCGCGGCACAGGACACGGTGGCGCCTGTGTTCCAAGGCACGGAACGGCCCTGTGCTCTACTCCTGCGCCAACCCTACGTGCCACCTCTTCCCCCCATCCTCTGATTCGAGCAAAAAAAAAAAAACCCAGAACACAGGGCTCACCGGTGAGCTGCTCTGCTCCGCATGATGGTGGCTTGAGGATGAAGAAAACCGCGAGATCGGAGCTCCGGTGATGGATGATGGATTTGGTTTGGGGTCAGCTCAAATGGGATCACGATTGCACACTGAAGGTGCTGGCTCAAGGAATCGACGAGTGATGCTGTGAGGACGACGTATTTGGCGAAGAGCAGTGCGGAAGCCAGTGTCCCTGCTCGGCCCTGCCCGCACGACGGCCGGCCGCGCATCCACGCCCCTACCTGAGCCTCTAGCCGGCCACGTGCCCGAGCCCCTGCCTGAGCCGCACGCTCAAGCCCCTGCCTGGCTGCGCGCCCGCGCTGGCGCAGATGCGCCGCCCGTGCAAGACCTCCCACCGCCGCCGCTTTCTGCAGTATCGAGAGGGAGAGGAGGGTCACCAGAGGGAGGATAAGGGGATGGGACTCAATGGATAAGTGGTAGTGTTTGTTTTTCCACCCTATTATGAAGGGTTTTCCTTTTTCTTTTAAAATGTTTATTTCACATCCCTCTAACAGAGTTAAAAGTAGGGGCAAACGGATGCTTTTGTTTTTATAAAACAGGGATAAAATCACAAAGTTGCAAAAAGTGAGGGTAAAATCACAATTAACTTTCAGAGTAGGGGTAAAAACACCCATTCCCCTAACTAAAATGTTAGTGGTACCTTGACGATATAAAGCATCCTACATGGATTATGCATTTGCATGCGCCAGCAGTTTAGAATAAAAACTAGCAATTACAAGAATGCATACTGTACTAATACAGTCAATGCTTTGATCATTTCAGGCGAGGAAGAACGCTGCTATGTTGGTCGAGTAACAAGGTTACAAGGATGAGAAAACAACAGCCATTCTGTGTCTCTCTCTTTATATCTGGACATTTATCCGTGTAAACTACTGCTAGCACAGCCCATTGGAGCTTGTGCGTTCATGATAGCGTACGTGATGCAAGAGTAATATTACACTACTGTTCGTGCATCTGGAACCTCAGATAGCATGATTTATGCGGGAATATAGTTAAACAAGTTTCTTTGGAGTTGGCTACTTTCACGGCAGCCGGCAGGTTTTGTTTGATGGCCTTCCCCATTCTTAGTATGTTGATATGTTTTCATCAGACAGTTACAGCACTTTGATCCATGGTGATATATTGGTATTCGTCGTTCTCTTTCTGCGAGCCTTACGTTTAAGGAGGGAAGATGTGAATCTTTTCATTGCTGGCGAGGTAATATCATTATTGAAAGTAACGTAATTACAAGTTCACGACGAGAATTCACCAGGTGTTTGTGGTTCAGCGTGCCCTAGCAGGCTAGCACGAGTGGAGTCAAAACACAATCGCTCGAAAGGAACCGAGCATAATATGTGATGAAGCGAGTCCATGCTTTATTATGCGCGAGTTCGATTGCACGAGTATCTATTGGTGATACGTAACTCTGGTGAATAAATAGAGCGAGCACGTTCAAAAAATAAAATATTGGTGATACGTACGCCATTTTCGATCCATCCTGCCTATATTGCTCAGTCCGTAAATTCTTTTGTTTCTGTTTGTGAGTTGTGAGTATACTCCTATAGTCCTATGCTTTAGAATAGAAGATTCGATGCGATCATAGATGTTTGCTGCCACATTTTCGTTTTCGACGCATGATCTGTGTAACCTGTAACGATCCGCTGTGTGCTACTACCAATACGACTCGCTATCTAACAGGAAATGCTGTCCAATGATGAATGATACCGAGCAAGACAAGTAGTGTGCAAGATAAATCCGAACAGAACACTCTGATTTGATCTTCAATCTGCTCGCTCTCACTTGACGATTATGCTCACCCACACCCATGCTGCACAAATGAGGTAATGGATTTTACACCAATGATTTTTGACGGGGCCGTCTAAACGTGTAAAGATAAACTGTATCAAGTGACTCCTCTATAAGCCTTTATTGTACTATTATTGTTGCTGTCAGTGCCGTCCCAAAATCACATTGGTAAATTACCTTGAGAAATTTCAAGTAACTATGAGAGGGAGCGCGATAGTAAAGTTATATCTCTGGGCAGTCCCAGCCGGTCCCTCGCCTCTGTAACAGTCCATTTGCCGTACAGTCTGTAACCGTAAGAAAAGATGACATTGGCAGTCCATTTGAGGCAGTTCTCATGATGAGCAAAAGCCAAGAGACAATGAAAGAAATGACAACAGCTTACCTTTTGGTTTTTGCAAGTTTCATATTTGTTCCGATGAGTTTAATGCTGGGGTTTTCCAGTTGGTAGCACCACCATTGCCAAAACTACTGAAGATCTCATTCATGCCCAGTTGCCCCTCTTCCCATGCATTGGCTGCCATCCGTCTACCTGAAGATTTAGCTGCATGGTCTGTCATTGTGGTGTTCAATGAACCAGGTCATGACATTACTGCTCCTGAAAATTTTAGGACACAAAACTTAAGTTCTCATCATTAACTAATGTGAAAAATTTCAACCTAGATTGTAAACTTGTCTGTTTAATCTGGTCTAGACTGACTACTGAATATACGCAAATGAAATGTTGATGCTTACTGAGAAGGATTTTCGCTGATGAACATTAAGCACATTGGCCCCCCTATCCTGGGTAGTATATAGCACACCTGAAGCCTCAATGAAACACAGACTAATAGATTAACAGTAAGACCTCAGTTGACAGAGCGGCCATGAAAAAATAGTCTCTTTGATCTGAGCTGATCCAGTCCGTGAATTCCTCTTCAAGGCTTCTTGTTTGATTGCAACCAAGATGGCTGACAATATAAAGTTGAGACAGGACCTGGTGGGCATGTGTTAGCCGGTGCTACTGCGGCAAAAGTATATTCAGTTTTTCACCAATAGTTACCACATGAACATTCTCCATCTTTGAAATGGTGAAATCGCCTAACATCTCTAACAACAATCTCCCTTCCGACCGCCTTCGACATGAACATTATTGCCGCATGACAATCAGCACATATTTTCAAGTTCTTAAGAACTGTAACCGTAGCTCCAGGAGGCAGCTTTATGAGTCCAAAACCAACCGCCAGCCTCTCACTATGTGCAAATAATATATGCTCCTTCTGATGAGGCTCCATGTCATGCAACACAACCTTTGTATCAGGAAGATATCCGAGCTTTCTCATCTTAGCACCAACCATTTCAAGGAAGTGGTAAACTTCATGTGCTTCTGGATGTTTTGTGTCACCAACAAGAAATACATGAACTTTGTTTCCCACTTCTATCCAACTGCACCCTGGTTCTTTCTTTACCCCTCGATCACGCATTAGCTTCCTTACTCTTGCAGCATCTACCCAACGTCCTGCAGCTGAGTAAGTGTTGGACAGTAGGATGTATGTGCCATCGTGCTGTGGTGTCATCTTAAAAAGCTGGTCTGCAGCATAAGCACCAAGTTCCATATCTCCGTTAGTCCGGCAACCAGAAAGAATGGCCTCCCAAATGGATGGGGTGGGCTCAAAAGGTATTGTCTTGATCAAATCTCTAGCTTCTCCAATTCGTCCAGCCCGACCAAGCAAATCAATCAGCCGCGCGTAGTGATCTTCTCCAGGGATAATGCCAAATTCCCTCTTCATGAACTCGAAATAATGAAAGCCTTCATCCACCAAACCAGCATGATTGCAAGCTGTCAATACTGTGAGATAGGAAATCCTATCTGGATACATGCCTTCAGCAACCATCTGATCAAAAAGATCAAGTGCCTCTCTTCCATGTCCATGTTGCCCAAGAGCTGAGATCATAGCATTCCATGAAACAGAATCAACATTGGGCATTACAAGGAACACAAGATGAACTTCTTTCACAGCACCACATTTAGCATACATGGTAATGAGTGCATTTCCTGCAGAATTGCTCCCCTCAAAACCAAGCTGCACAAGATGCCCATGGAGCTGCTTCCCATGCTTCAGTGCCCCAAGTTCACCACATGCAGCTATAGCACCAGCATAGGTGTAATCACATGGCTTTACATCCTCAGCCCTCATCCAGTTAAACAGCTTAAGTGCATCTTCTGCATGCCCTCCATGGACATATCCTGAGACCATCACCATCCATGACAACTCATTTTTATAAGGCATCTCCTTAAATACCTCAACTGCCTTGTCTAAACAGTTGCTCTCAACATACCCTGACAAAATGGTGTTCCAAGAAACGACGTCCTTCGATTTCATACTGTCGAATATCCTTTTGGCAACAGCAATCTTCCCACCCTTCGAGTACAAGGTCACCAATGCATTGTTAACAGGCAAAGCTGCCTCAGGCACAAAATCTGGCTGCAACCGAATGATCAGACCATGGACAGACTTCCCAAGCACAAAGAACCCAGCATTTGCACAAGCACTCAGAACACTAGTAAATGTGAACTCATCAAGAGGCACCCTTCCTAGCACCATCCTTCTGAACAGCTCAAATGCCTCCTCAACCAATCCTGATTGCACATATCCTGAGATCATGGCATTCCACACGACATCAAACTTCCCATCAACCTCCTCAAAAATTGATCTCGCAGCACAAATATCGCCTCTCCTAACATACCCGACGACCATAGTAGTCCACGTCAGTTCATCCTTAGCCGGCATTTCGTCAAGCAACTTCCGTGCGTCTCGCGTCGCTCCGGGCGCGTCACATTTCATGTACAGCGCAATGAGCGCGTTGCACACCGACAAGGCACTCCCGGCGCCAGACTTGAGCACCGAGCAGCGTAGCTGTGCACAGTGCCGGACAGAGAGGTTGGGCAGGTGGGCTGCTGCGCTCAGGAGCGCGGTGAATGAGTAGTCGTCGGGCCGAAGGAAGCCGGAGGCGAGCAGCGAGCGGAACACGGCGACCGCGGGCGCGGCGCGGGACGCGCGGGCGTACGCCGAGATCACGGCGTTGTGGAGGACGGTGTCGCGGCGCGCGGGCGGGACGGCGTCGAAGAAGGAGACGGCGGCGGGGAGGCGGCCCGCGGCGGCGTGCGCGGCGACGAGCGAGGTGGCGGCGACGGGGCACGGGTTTGAGTGGAAGAGGAGCGCGGCGGCGGGGAGGTCGTGGGCCAGGGTGTAGAGGTGGATGAGGCGGAGCGTGGGGTGCAGGTGCGACGGCGCGTGGAGGAGCCCGGAGGCGAGGAGGCGCGCGTGGAGGCAGCGGAGGGCGCGGAGGAAGGAGGAGGGGGCAAGGGAGCGGCGAGGCGCCGCAGGAGGACGGAGCATTGGTAGGGCAGCGAGGTGACGGCGGGCGGCGGTGGCATAGCGTCGTGGCGTGGTTGGGCAAGCCGGGCGCGCTCCGCGCCGCGCCGCCCTGGGTTCAATTGGCCTCGGGGGTTTTACATTTTTACCATTATAACGAATGACATTTATCAGATTATCATCTTTATATTAGCACCTACAACTATACCAGCAGAGAGAAGTTTAACTTACAATTTTACCACTTTTGCACATGTGGCAAGCCACGCAGGCATGACACGCTGGCACCCAGTCAGCTCGCTGGTGTCAAATGTCCTTTCTACCCCTGACCTGCTCCTCTCTCTCCCCCTCTGACATCTGGTCCTACACATCGTCTCACTGGCAGGTGGACCCCACTCATCAAATTCATCTCCCACCTATGGTAGGAGACACCTCGAAGGCGGCGGCCATGGCGAGCGCGGCCGCCAGCTGCGCGCGCTGGCCTCGCGCTCGGCGGCCACCATGGTGTCGCGTCCTCCCAGACCTGCGGCCGCTCCACCGGCCTCGCCTCCTTGGCCCGCGGCGCGCCCCTCCGGCCTCGACTCCTCGGCCCGCGGCGCGCCCCTCCGGCCTCGACTCCTCGGCCCGCGGCGCGCCCCTCCGGCCCTCCTCAGACCTTCCTCGCCGGCGCGCCCCTCCGGCCCTCCTCGATGGCGCCTTTTCCCTCCTGGCGGCGGAGGGACCACGGCGGCGCTCGGCTGCGGCAGAGTGACTCGCGAGGCGGAGCGGAGGCCGGCCGGGCAGTGCGAGGAGCGGCGCGGCGGACGGCCCGCACGGCGTCCGCAGCGGCTCGGGGTGGCCCACGCGCGCGCGGCGGCGGCGGCTCGGCGTGCTTGTACTCCCTCGTTCCTCCCTCTCTGGTGGCTATGGCGGCGGCCGGTGACGGCGGCCATGGCGGCACGCAGCGGCCAGGCCATGGCGGCGGCCAGGCCATGGCGGCGGCCAGGCCGCGGGGCGAGCGTGCGGCCGCGGCGGCCTGCGCACGGCGGCCTCACGCGGAGGAACCGCCCCTCCACGGCGGCCCTCCTCGCACCGGCAGAGGACGGCGCGCGCGCAGGGCCCCTGCAAGGCCTCGTGGCGTGCGTCCGCGGCGGCGTGCGCGCGTCTGCGGCGTACGGCGGCGAGCGGTGGCGTGCGCGCGTCCGCGCGGGGCCATGGCGAGCGGCGGCGACCAAGGCGATTGGGGAGAAGGGGAGGGCGGACGGCAGCAGCGCGCGCGTCACAAGGGCGGCCACCATGGTGTCGCGCTCGGTGGCCACCATGGGGTCGTGGTCGGTGTCGTGGGGGATGAATCTGACGAGTGGGGTCCACCTGTCAGTGAGACGATCTGCGTGACCCAGCTGTTGGAGAGGGAGTGAGAGAGAGGAGGTTAGGGGTAGGAAGGACATTTGACACCAGCGAGCTGACTGGGTGCCAGCGTGTCATGCCTGCGTGGCTTGCCACATGTGCAAAAGTGGTAAAATTGTAAGTTAAACTTCTCTCTGCTGGTATAGTTGTAGGTGCCAATCTAAAGATGATAATCTGATGAGTGCCATTCGTTATAATGGTAAAAATATAAAAACCCCATTGGCCTCGCGGGCCCGCGGGGTCTTGTCGAGGATTCAGTCAGGTTTGAGAGGTTTTCTGAACTTCCATGGCTGTGTGAACGATTTCCTTTTTCTCCCCAGCAGCTCAAAAGCAATGTTATCAAATCTAGTCTACCGATGAGATGATTAATCATCGATCAGTTCGATTAGTCAACCTCAGTCGGTCCTGGTCGTAGTCTAGTCGTCCCGTGTATTCCAGAACCGATAGTATGTTGTTTAAATCAAATATCAAGATACGTTGCTTCTATCAAAGAGCGTCCGGCGACTCGGGCGATTCAGGAACCCTAGCCGCCGCCCCCTACCGACGCCTCCGCCCGCCGCGCCGCCGCCCGAGCGGACCGCCGGAAGCCCGTGTGGCTCGCGAAGAAGGCGGCGGGGGGCCCTTCTCCTCTCCTTCCGGCGGATTCGGGCGGGCGCGGCCGTCAATTCCGTTCGTGGCAGCTCGCCGGTGCGGGCAGTGCTCCACGGCGGCAGAGCTCGAGGGGCCACGGATCCAGCACGGCGCCAGCCGGATCTGGTGGTGGTGCAGCCGGGGCGTGCGCGTGGTGGTGGGGACATCGGCCGGCGACGCTGGTGGCGTGGGCTAGCGGTCCGGTGCGGCGTCGGCGCAGCTGCGGTGTGGGGTGCGGCGACGGCGGCGCGCTCGCAGGTTTGCGGCGGCGGAGGCGGCTGGGCTGCAGACCGGCGCTCCGAATCTCGCCTCCCCTGATGCTGCGGCTGGTGCAGCCCTTGCGGCTGTGGTGGTGGCGGCGGCCTCACGCCAGGGGCCAGGGGCCGTTGCCCTGGCGGCCGGGTTAGGCGCCCTGATGGCAGGGGGCGATGCCCATGGGTGTGGCGCGCGCCTGTGGCTGCTGGCACGTGGTCAACGAGGGCGGCGGGTGCTTGTGCCAGCGGCGGCGGTCGGCGACGGCCTCGACGTGCGGCGGTGTCACACGAGCGGTGGATGCAGTTCCGTCCCCATGTGCTGCCTGGTCGGAGGGGGTGGCGGTCGACGCAACTGTGCGGCTGCCGCGTGCAGCCGACGCGTTGTTGCCCTCTGATAAGGCCTCCATGGGGCGGCGGGACAGCGGCATTGGAAGGTGATGGATTGGGAGGGGTCCGGCTTCTTGGCCCGACATTGGCGCTAGTGGGATCTTGGGCGAAAGCCTTAGTGACGGCAACGCCATTGGTGCCGCTTTCCCTGTTAGGGGCGTCACATATCCCCCTAGTGTCGACGTCCATGGGTGAAAACCCGGTCCATTGTGGACGTGTGACGGCGATGGCCCTGCTATCGCTCCCTTGTTGAAGGCGTCGCATTTGGACTTCGTCGTGGCTGGGTGGATGCTCTCGCTTCTCGGCGCCCCTCGACGCGTGGGGACGGGTTTTGCAATGTGAAGTCGGAGCTGCTGCGTAGGGGACGCGGCTTGGCAACGATGACACGCGGCGACCTCGCCCCTCCGCAATTGTCTGGGGTCTCTGCTGGGGTCTTCATCTGCTTGGGTGAGGCGTGGGTTATGACTAGAAATTGGAGCTGCTCTTCACGTTGAGCTGGGCAACGATAACCGGTTGTGGCCGCTTGCTTTGGAACCATCGGTGCGTGGTTCGTGGGTGGCCTGCCATAGGAAGTCGGAGCTGCTAGCGGCTTTCCTTCCATGCTCGGCAACGGTGACCTATGGCAATGTGTCGTGTTTGTGCTCAACCGTGTCGTGTGAGTGGGTTAGCCTTCGGATTCCTTTGGCATCCTGTTGTGCTAACCTTTTTTGTAAATATTTTTCTATCGTCTTAATTGAGCAGCAGAGCTCCTGCCTTTTACTTCAAAAAAAAAGATACGTTGCTTAGATGGTCACTAATTTTGTAATTTGTGAATTAGACTAAAAGAGCACTAGACTAAAGCTAAAAAAACAACAAAAAGATAGATGAGATATGCTAACCGTCACGAAAATTTTGCTGCAGAATCCAAATTCTAAAGTATCCAAACACAAATCTAGGTTGGCAAGTTGTTGCTGCTGAAATAACAAAGAAAGAAATTCAGGTTGTGCACGTGCAGATGTGTAACTGAAGTGTTGTTTGTCTGGAATGTATTTAAACATTTTGAATTGACGGCCACAATTGACAAACCAATGGAGTTTTGTAAAAAAAATATTTTAAAACCCTGAATTTCGTGGTGAAAGAAGATGACCGGCCGGGAATTCTCCACGAGAAGGAACTGTGGGGTCTGGAGGGGGAGGGGGAAGGAATTGGTGGGTTGGGTCTAGGGATGGCAACAGATAAGTATCTTACGGGTAATGTCCATTCATACCCGCGTACGTGTTAGAATTAAATTTTACCCTTTAGATTACTTGTACCTGCGCTTGTAATTTGTACCTGACAAGTAACCTCCACCCGAAAGCATACCCAAGAATTACATATAAATATTGGATATTCACATGAAAAATAAAATCATTCCAAACTAAAATTGGAGGGTGGAGTAAAACTTTAGGGAGGGTTCAACAATATATATACTAGAAGGGTTTAATTGGATTTGAACCAAATTCATGGATCATATGAGCTAAAATGAGTTAGGCACTTAGGTAGTCTTGTTTCTTTTCTGCGGGTGTTTCTTACGCATGGGTAAGTGGGTACGAATAGTCTCCATGCACACTCATACCTGCTATACGCAATGGATGTATGATTTTTGATCAATAATATACCCATAGATAAAAAACTCATTTATACCTATTTTTTATCTAGTAAAACCCATCGGGTACTCCTCGAATCTCGGCGATGTGAAAAAGGGACTAGATCTGGAGTCGGACTGGCAAGGTTCTTCACATCTGAGATGGGCCTACATAGCTATTGGGGCGATCTAAATTGCATAAGTCTGGTCCTTCAGGCATTGGGCCTCTCCAATTAGCTATTGGGCCTAAGGCGTTGTCAGCTAGAGGCAATTTCGGTTTAATAAAAATATCATTTCCGTTTTCTTAAAAAAGATGATTTTCTTATGGTTCAAACCAGCAGCTGTTACTTGTTACTGCATTCTACGTATACCGCATTAATGATCTCAACGCAACACCTTGGAACTAAATTATATGAATTCTTTTGTTAAATCGCGTAAGCAAACACGTGAAGATATCATTGTAGCTTGAGATCCAAACAAGGTTGAAACTCTTTTGGTCAATTTGTATGTGTCGCGTCGTTTGCGGCTGAGATTCCAACCTTCCCCTCGGGTTTGTGGCAGACAAGATCTTCACGGGATATGGACGATAATGAATCTTGTGCTGGCCATCAAAGTTTGTTTTGATGATGATCGTCAGTTAGTTTTTTTAGGGATAAGTCTATTTTACAACCTCGAACTAGTCAAGAAGTCTGTTTTTCAACCTCCAACTACGAAACCGGGTAACATAGGCCCTCGAACTGGCAAAACCGTCCGAATCACCCCCTCGATCACTGTAGCAAGCTGTTTTGAGAGCGATTTTGCTACAGTAATATTTCCGAATTTCTGGAATTTCACACCTCTCAATTAAATAATAAACAAAGCATAGTTAATATTGTCTAAAAATCATGATATTTTTTTGGGAGGTAGATAAAAAGACAAGAAATTTATTTTGGCTAGATGTGCTACATTAAACATAATGAAATTTGAATTATAAAATTTTAAAAATGGGTAGAATTCAAAATTCCTTGAATTTTTGGGTTAGCTAAACCTTTGATAAAAATGAAATAAAAATATGATAATTCATAATTTTTTATTTAGTTTAATAAGGTATTTTTTATTGGCCCAAGTTTTTATGAAAGTTTTTGAATTCCTTCGCAATGCTCAAATTTGAATCAAATTTGATTCCTCAAATTTTAATTTATAAATATTCTATAGAACTTGGGCCAATAAAAAGTACCTAACTAAACTAAATAAAAAATTATGAATTATCATATTTTAATGCATTTTTATCATAGGTTTAGCTGACCTAAAAATTCAAGGAATTTTATTTTACCTATTTTTAAAATTTTATAATTCAAATTCCTTTATGTCTATTGTAGCACATCTAGCCAAAATAGATTCCTTGTCTTTTTATCTACCTCCCAAAAAAATATCATGATTTTTAGACAATATTAACTATGCTTTCTTTATTATTTAATTGAGAGGTGTGAAATTCCAGAAATTCGGAAATGTTACTGTAGCAAAACCGCACTCAAAACAGCTTGCTACAGTGATCGAGGGGGTGATTCGGACGGTTTTGCCAGTTCGAGGGCCTATGTTACCCGGTTTCGTAGTTGGAGGTTGAAAAACGGACTTATTGACTAGTTCGAGGTTGTAAAATAGATTTATCATTTTTTTTTAAGAACAATTTCAGGCTCCGCTTCAATACACCCAGATGTTATAGAAGTTCTGCTCCTATTCCTACTACACGAGACAGAACCATTCGGGCTCCTAGTGCAGGCTGCGATGATCAGGCCGAGGACTCCCGGAGCAGGGAATCGGTACCGAACAGCAGAATCGATTCGGAGAACAAGACGAGCGTCGGAGAGCAATCCTGTCGCCACTCAGCACCGAACCAAGCCATGTCTCGGCGATGCACGAAGCCAGGGCAGGTCCTCCTCCAGCCACTCGCGGTTTGTGATAACTGAGATGGATGAATGTGATGCAGGAGCGCAAAGCGACGGGTCCTGCGTCGTCGCCTCTGATGATGCTCTGAGCGACGGAGATCACGAGCAGTAACTCACTGTCGGCGCCAAGACGACCTCAAACCCAAATCCCAACTCCGTCGCACGCTGCAGCCGTTTACCGCTGGAGAGCAGCGAGGAGCGCGTCGCCGGCGTATGGTACGGGTGGTCCTGGAAGGGGCGAAGCCAGAAATTTTTGGCGTCGGGGTCTGATGCATTTGGCGCTGGGATCCACCACACATATGAATAGTACCAAATAGTAATTTCCCCTTGATTTTGATTTTGACGAAATCCGTCGGGGTTCGACGACCCGGTGCCTCCATGCAGCTCCGCCCCCTGGTCCCGTGACAAAAAACGCCACGCCTTCAGTTGTCGCACGGACCACCGGTCCACTGCACAAGCTAACAAGCTCCAGGTCAGTCCTTCAGTGCCCTGGCCTGCAGCCCTGGCTGGACAGAAGCGGCGCTCCGGCCGCCGGGCCTGACGAAGCGGTCGCCAACTCGCCATCCACTCGTGCATCTACATCCCATCCGACGGGAGGGCCGCGCACCGGCGACGGCGCACCGTCGGTCGCTCGTCTCCCGACGGCGAGAGGCGCATTAACGGAGCGGGCGCGGTCGCGGACGTCACTCACCGATGTGCCATGTCCTGGTCCGGCGCTCGCCCCCTCTTCCGAGGCCCATGATTCGGGAGAACAAATGATGTGGCCGGACACCAACGAGTTCAGGGTCACTTTGGCAACGTGACGGCGCAGCTAACCGCCGGTCGGGGTCCCGAAGCAACGCACATTCCATTCCATTCCGAGCAAGGATCCGCACACATGGGCGCAAAAAGTTGCAGGCGAGCGCATGCAGCAAAAGGAAGGCGGCCAACAGTGAACGCCGAACGGGCACAGCAGTAGTACAGGTACAGCCGCCCTGCTGCAGGATGGCCTTTCCGGGCAGCGGCCAGCGGCATTGTGCTTGCTTGCTTCAGAGGGCGGCTATGCATCCTCTGAAGGTCTGTAAAGAGGAATTGGAAGGCTGAAGGGGACGAAATGAGACGCAGCGTCAAAAGCTGGAATGAATGTGTACCTGGAAGGCTGGAAAGGAGTTTTCGGACAGGACTGCAACTCTGTTTCCTGGCGCATGTGTGTGGATGATAGGGCGTGTTTAGTTGGTGAAAAAGATTGGGTTTGAATACTGTAAGTATATTTTATTGTTATTTGGTAATTAATATTTAATCATAAATTAATTAAACTTAAAAGATTCGTCTTGTGGTAATTAGTTAAACTATGTAATTAGTGATTTTTTCAACTACATTTAATATTTTATGTATGTGTTCGAAAATTTGATACTGTGCAAATTTTTTCACAAACTAAACGCAGCCATAGTCATAAGCCCGTTTGGATTACTGCAGCAGATTGATAGCGGCGGTGGTTTTTGTTGAACGAGTCCATCACGTTCTCGCCTCCTCCGTTGCTTGCGCCTGGCCGACGGCTCCGCCAAACGGCCTCGCCACGCATGCACGCGCGCATCTCGCGCACGGCGCGCACGACGCGCATCTCCCGCCCGGCTCTCGCTCCACGTAGCTCGCTCGCCCGGTGCACTCGCTGCGCAACCGCACGCACAGGCGCTGCCTGATGTAATCTATATATTGACTTGAGATCAATACAGAAGATTGTGTTGGCTCTCTCACTCTTTCATGGTATCAGTTGCTCAATTCTGATCCTCCTTCTCGCCCTTCCTCGCCATAGCCTCCTCCGTCAACCCACTCTACCGTCTCGACGGCTTCGTCCGCGACGATGATTCCTCCTCCTCCTCGTCTTCCGCTGCCGACAGTGGCGCTGCTGCGGCGCCGCCTCCTCCGCTCTCGGCTAGCACGCTGCAGACGGTGAACATCCGCTCCCACGTCCCGGTGGTACTCTGTAACACCCTGGGTGTTAAATCACCTTGTAGTAGGGCTAAGCACACAATTAACTTCATCATTAGCATTGATTAGGCATACATAAAATTACTGATTAAAAATTTTCTAGCATTTTAACCCACATGAAAGTTAAAGTCTATTTAATAAATTTTGGAGTGGGTTCACTGTGCGAGATATTTTGATCTACTCTCTCATCAAAATGCAAAAATATCTCCCTGAACCTCTCTCGATCTTTCTTTCTCTCTCCGTCCAACAGGCGCACAGGCGCCTAGCTGCCTGCTTGCCTGCGCTGCCGCGCATGCGCCCCGCACCGCCCCCGCGCAGCGCCGCCGGGCATGCCTGCTCGCACCGCCGCGTAGCCGCTCGCCACGCTCCAGCGCGCATGCCAGCACAGCCGCGTGCTTGCCGTGCCTGCGACGCGCCGCCATGGGAGCAGAGCTCCGCCCGTCGGTCCGATTCGACGGGACCGAACCCTTGTGGTTCGATTCCTCCGTCGTGGGGCACTACGTCGACCTCTCCGACCACCTGGCCCTCGGCCTCGTCACACAGAGTCGTCCCTCCACCATTGACGCCACCGAGCCGAGCTCGAGCTCCTGTCGCCGGGCCTGCCGGCCATCCCCCGCCCGATTCGAGCAAAGGTGAGCCGCTCCCCCTCCTGTGCGCCGCCCCCTGTTCCTGCGCGCCGCCCCGGCCACCACCTCGCCGGCTGGTGCTCCTGAGTGGTGCCTTGCTCTGCGTGTGTATTCGTGGACCGAGTAGATGGGAAGACAAGGAAGTTCGAGGGCTTATTTGCAAACCTTGTGACCCATATGAATAGTAAAAACAGTGTTATCTAGAATAGAAAGGACAACGGGGGCTTAGATGCAAAAGCACCATCCCACGCTGGGCTCTGGCCTGTTGGACCGGCCTGCCTCGTTTCATGGGCCTGGCTGCGCGTTGTTGGGCCTAACTGGGCCAGATCAAGCCCGTGCGCCCTTTATTTTTTTTCTGTTTAAGGCTGATAACTTATAGAATTTGTATTAAATCAAATGAAAATCGTAAAAATGCAAATCAAATTTTGTGGGACTCCATGTAAATATATATATATACAGTGAACCCATAAAACACACCACTAAATTAAAACTTATTTAAATTAATAATTAAAACACAGTTTGTTTAATTAAATAAAATAGTTCGTGTGCTTAGAAAATTTTGTGGTATGCTATTCATAGCTGTGGTAAAAGTTTAGAATTATTGGTGCATGTATGCATGAGTTAATGATTTAATGTTGATGCTTTAGTGTTTATTCTATTAAAATAATTCTTGTGGATAAAAATTATGCTACTTAGTCCAAATATTATGAAACCAATTGTGTTAGCTTACAGTTATCATTTATACTTTAGATCTGAAACTTGTATAGGTGGAATATAAAGTTTTCATACTATTTTTGATCTATTGCTTGTTTGCTGTCTTATTCTTGTAATTTTTATAATATATAGCAAAAAAAAAATGATAAGATATTGGAACCACTTCTGTTGGTTTAGGTTTTCTGTATAGGATTTTTGAAACATGATATCCATGTGCCTCTGGATGATTTACATGCCTCTGGTGAATTAATGTGTTTTGTAGTAATTTATCTTGCTTAAAGTACATCTCATTAATGGTAATTACTTTTGATATAAATCCAACTCTTATAATCTTATTCTGTTGTCCTTTATCATGGAAAAAAAAGGGGAATACATGATTGTTCGGAGTCTGTGAATTTAATCTTACAATTCTTTGTGCACTTAATAATGAGTGTTGCATTCATATCATTAATGCATTGTGCATTTGCATACATGTAGATTTTGGTACATGCGAGCTCGTGACCGTGGAACAGGCGTAACCATGAAGCCCTGCGAGAGCTAGTAAAGCAAGCCCGGGAAGGAATTCGGGAAGACCCGGCCCAATGGTCGGAAGGGCCCAAGGCCTTGCTAGTATTAACACTAACTTAGTGTTACCCTCAGGCAAGCCCCGGTGCACATCCTATTATTTGAAATTATGACACCTATATATGTATTTATTACTGGTGCATTACGTTTCAGGAGTTGATTGGAACCCTAGTTGCATGATTCCTAGGTTTCCCTAAATTATACTAGCATGTATAGGACGATAGAAATGCTATGCTTAATACTTCTCGATAGAAGTCGAGTGACTTCCTGTCACTCGCGAGCTATAGGGCAAAAGTCGAGTAATTTCCGGTTACTCGCGAGATTTATAGTTATCTTTATATTCCAGTATATGAGATATGGAATGCAATATGGAATGAATGGAAATTTGAGACCGGACGGGGGAGTGATGATGTTTAGGTATGACAGCAGGACAGGGTTCCTGGTTGTCTTAGCCCCGCCTGTGTCGATCAAGGACCGGTCGTTGTGGCAGTACTGATCGGGGATTGAATTGTACTAACCGCATGCCGGAAGTAGGAGGTAGTCGAAACCGGTAAGCCGAGTACTGCCTTGCTTCGAAAGTACAGGAACCCGCACCCAACTCCTGGGGCGAGTCGAGTAGTCGCGGAGAATTGGGTTGCATATGTTTACTTTTGGTGGTCTCACGTTGAGCTCGGCTGACCATATGTCGTTGGGCTGGTTCCTGTAGTTCGAGGCGGGGAGGGGAATGGTTGGCATGTATAGTCCGACGGGGCCAATACGTGCCGTGTTGGTTAGGTCCACCTTGCAAGGTTAAATCGGATCGATTCGCCGTGTCTCGCGGTTATGAGGGCCTTGGTCCCTTTGTCACACCAGTAGCAAAAATGTAGAATGTGAGTTAGGTATGTTTATATAAAATATTGATCTCATTGAATTATTTTGCTTGCATCACCATGATTGCTATAGTAGGTCTATGCAAATATTAGATGAGAGTTAATTTATATAGAACCTGGAGCTAAAATAATGAAAGTAAGGAATTATTTTAGTTGCTTTTTCTGCAAAATAAACCACCAGCCAAATGTCTTGCATGTCTAGATATGTGGGCTAAGTTATATCCACTGGTCGGGTAAGTCTTGCTGAGTAATAGTATACTCAGGGTTTGTGGTTTACCCTGTTTCAGGTATAAAAGCTAACCAGGATTCGCATCAGTGGGCTCGATGTGACGTCCTCACGTGTTCATAGTTATCGTTTTGTTTTATTGGTTCTCAATCAAATTTCCTTCTCTCAGATCATATTCTCTTCCGTTGCTGTCATTTATTTTATGTAAATTCTAAATTTAAAGTTGTTTTGTAAATATTTATGTTATTATCTATTTTGTGAAAATATATTATGCTGGTACCGTCTGTGCTCGCCGTCGCGCGAGACTTCTGGTGTGTTTCGGTCGGCCTGTGGGTTGGAAACAGGCTGTCAGGTTACACTTAATTAAGCTAATGCACCTGATGCGTTCAGATGATGGCCATTACGCTTAATTAAGCCGTTTAACTTGGCGGTTCTGTCACAGCTGGTATCAGAGCTGAAATGTACCAGGGGGGATACTAGCATGATTATTTTAGTGTTTTCAAATTTTAAAAATGAGTTTTAGAAAGATACGCTTCTTTGCGCTTAAGGGATTAGGGAAGATTAGTACGTAAGCCCTATATATTGTAAGTTGTATCAGGTGGCTCTATATAATATCAACTAATTTCCAGCACATTACATTTATGTCAAAACTTACTTTCTTGCACAACCTTTATTTAATATTGTATCGACGCATCTACGCTAAGGTAAGCAAGATAAGCATTCTTCGTAGTCCCTTAGAATAGCCCACGTGTTTCATACGTGCGCGGGTCCTGTATGATGAGCATACGAGGAGGTGATAAGGCTCCATTCAAATGAGCTTGTCACTATCTGCCGCCTGATATGGAGTGCGGACTTCCCGCCGTGTGATTGCAATCACGGCCATCTCGTAAGGTAATGTTACGAGATGTAAATCTGTCATGCGATTGGCCATGACCGTGTACCTTGGGACACGTTTACCCTTGGGTGTCCCGTAAGGCGATTTGTACGGGAAGTGAATACGTTGCCTCGGTAACGTATGAAGCGCTGTCCATGCAGCGTTGAACGCATGGGCGCCATCTCTATAGTAGATGGTGATGTATGTGTGAATATGTGGGCAACTGCATATGCGTTACCCATGTGGCGTAGGACACATGGGGGCCGTTCGTGTGTGCTGGCACGAAGGGTCTAGTCGTGGATATATGTATGTATATCATGTGATTTTCTGCAGGTACACTAACAAACGATTGCGTGAGTTAGAACGAGTACAAAACGACTAGATATATAATAGGGAGAGTACGTATATATGCCACCGAGTATTCACGTATATTGCCATATAATTATATTGGCAAATTTTGGAGATGACGAAATTAGACGAGCATGCATCATCATATCATCATGTGTGGAGTTTTGGGTGGTTTTTCTGGTGCATCCAATACTCACTCATTCACTAAGAGCATATATCGCTGTTTTGAAATTTTGCGATGCACCAATATCGGTCCAGCTTCTAGCTATCCAAATAATTGTTCCTGAAAAACTTAATTATGAGAAAGGTGTGAGAAATTATAGATTTACATATTATAGAAATTTTAACGACCTTAGGGGAATGTTCATATGGACCTCCAGACTAAACTTGGCCCCTTGATCCAGTGCCTTCTATGCTTATAGTTACGACTCAGTAGTAATGGTTAGGTCTTTCTTAACATTCTCATTATCTTTGAAAGCCCAAATAAGGATATTATACTAAGAAGAATCTCCTAGCCAATTTTTCTTAACATACCATCGCATGAGCTAAAATTTTCCTATCTGTGGCTCAATGGTCCTTCCAAATTATTCAAATATTGGTGTTTTCTACATTTGGTCAGTGTTAGTTGGGAATCGTATGTCCTCATCTCTGGACCATTTGTTCGATCAGAAGCGTCCGATCAGCTTCTGGTGCCCTAGTTTTATTTATTTGAACGTAGGTCAGGCCTCAGCCTCAAGGTCAGCACTGAAGAGTGAGCTAGTAGTTCTAATAACTGAGTAGTAGAGTACTAGTATTTAGTATTATTATTTTTATCTCTTGGGATGGAGTAGGTAGTTTATGCTTGTGTAGATACTTGTACCTGATACGTGGGCTCGGGCCCAGCTGTCATGGACCAAAAGCTCATTGCCATGTCTGAGACCAACCGTCTTGCTTCTCTCATCAGTGACTCTAGTAGTGATCCATTTGTTCCACAGCGCACCTCCGGCTATTCTTGATGATCAGAAGCATCATATTGTTCTTCTAGCGTTCATATTCGTTCAATTCTAATCGTCTTGATTCATACACCTAACTCCGATCAGCTTACATTCTTGCTCAAATAAACATGAATGATGTCGCATATTTGTTGCATGGCAACCACACTATTGCATGACATCATGTTGCATTGTTGAGCCAGGCAGGGTTAAAGAAACATCGGTGGTAGTTCGGCTAAACATATGTATTCATGCTTTTAAGTACGTTCTCTGGTTGCTTTCGACTTCTGTAATCTCGTTCGATCTATTTGTGATATTCAAGGTGTTATTTTTGGTTCTTATGTGGTGGAGATTTGTCCCATGACCTCTAGTGCTGCGACGGAACCTAGGGCCTCGCGTGTGTGGCCACCATGCGATTGTGCTACTAGGTGCGCGCTGGTGCTTGAGTGCATGTGGACGAAACTACATCGCCAATTCTTTTTGTGAAATCTTTGGAATCATTTTTCTCTGGTGTGATCTTTTAAGGGGGTAGGTCCTAGACAAATAACGACGCGAACGCGCTGTTTTAGGTTTGAGTTTCTGGGATAGTAGTACACTAACAGTCATGGCAACATATGCATCTTGTATCATGCAACTTAGTTAATAAACAATATTGAGCAAGAATGTTCTCGAGCACAAACTTTTCCTTGATCCCCAATGATTCATGTTCCCAATCAAGAGAGTTCGATTCTTTCAAGAACATCCTAGTGTACGAGCCTAAACAGCTTAGACATTGGTGTTAAGTTTTCTGCTAATCTTGTACAAGCAACTTGGAGATGATTTTTTTTTCTTTTCTCCCTCCAAATGTTCCCTTGACTTTCTTTGGATGTCCAGAACTACGCTTGAGCAAGTGCGCAAGGTTTCATAGCCAACTCTCATTAGTCCTATACAGTTCTTAGAAGTCAATCAAGGTTTCATAGCCAAATCTAATTCTTGCTATTCATAAGGAAATTTTAGAAACATCTCCATCTCATTACTAGTGAAATTTCATAGATATTAATGATGTACGACTTGATCTATGTCTCACATAATCCCAACAACTAGTTTGAAATTTTAACATAGACACCACCTAAGTAAGGCGGAGTTAAGCAGAGTTAATTGTTGGATTTGACCTCCCTTTTAATACCAATATCCGTGGCCATTCAGCTACATACCATAAAATAATAATAATAATAATAATAATAATAATAATAATAAAATTGAACTCATGAATTAGGATATATAAATTATTAAATCTCGTTGTCTTGAGAATCAAAATAAGTACGTTATCGATAGAAGAATCTTCTAGCCAATTCTCTTGATGCACCATCGCCTGAGCTAAAGATTTTTCTAGTCATGGCTCAATGATCATAGTTTCATCCTAACATTGGTACATTTCCCTTACTAGCAAACTTTAGTTTCAATATCAAAATCATATATGACCATCCTTCTCAGTTAGACTCGGTTTAATAAAGGATGAATCAGGATAGCTGTAACTTATTGCCTATGACCATTGGTAGGATAATCATGCATGGCATAAGTTAACAACATCACACAGTGCATGTTGATGAAATCATCAAGGGGTTACATGCATCAAATGGAACAATAAGTCGAAGTAGGATTTGTGGTTTATCCATGTTCCAGGAATCTGTTTTCCAACTACGTATGCTACTTGGGCTGCTATCTTTGATTTTATTGTGGTAGAGTTTTGTCCCACAATCTATGGTGCCGCGTTGGAACCTAAGACCTCGTGTGTCCACACGATTGTGTTGCTAGGGGCGCGCGGGTATCTAGGTGGATGGGGACGAGACTCCGCTACACTCTCTTGTTGCAGAACTCTATGGCCATCTTGTTCTACTTTACAAAATAGGGAAATGACTAGGTGTCGTCTTAAATAAATTGATTTAGAATTGTCGCTCAAGGAACGCTGACTGCTTGCAGCATGTGTCCATAAACTCCTCTGCATAAGTATCAGGTCACATGCATCAATTCTCACATCCGTTATTCCATTGGTGCATGGTATAGTTGCAACCATGCCTCACATACGTACATTACGTCATTGCATTAAAGCATTTGCACAATCAGTTGTAATATTGGCATGGCCACGTTCGCGTGATGCCTTGCAACATTGGTCCCAGTTAGCTTTCCTTCCAAACAGGCATCCTGTAACTGAATTATAGGATTAGTTCATAATTTGAGGGAGAAAATTTTTCTTCAAAATTATCATGCCGAATTTTTATAGGTATAATAAGAATACTTCACCTCCGTATCTTCCTTCTAAATCTCGGGACGAGATTTCTTTAAGGGGGTGGGATTGTAACACCCTGGGTGTTAAATCACCTTGTAGTAGGGCTAAGCACACAATTAACTTCATCATTAGCATTGATTAGGCATACATAAAATTACTGATTAAAAATTTTCTAGCATTTTAACCCACATGAAAGTTAAAGTCTATTTAATAAATTTTGGAGTGGGTTCACTGTGCGAGATATTTTGATCTACTCTCTCATCAAAATGCAAAAATATCTCCCTGAACCTCTCTCGATCTTTCTTTCTCTCTCCGTCCAACAGGCGCACAGGCGCCTAGCTGCCTGCTTGCCTGCGCTGCCGCGCATGCGCCCCGCACCGCCCCCGCGCAGTGCCGCCGGGCACGCCTGCTCGCACCGCCGCGTAGCCGCTCGCCACGCTCCAGCGCGCATGCCAGCACAGCCGCGTGCTTGCCGTGCCTGCGACGCGCCGCCATGGGAGCAGAGCTCCGCCCGTCGGTCCGATTCGACGGGACCGAACCCTTGTGGTTCGATTCCTCCGTCGTGGGGCACTACGTCGACCTCTCCGACCACCTGGCCCTCGGCCTCGTCACACAGAGTCGTCCCTCCACCATTGACGCCACCGAGCCGAGCTCGAGCTCCTGTCGCCGGGCCTGCCGGCCATCCCCCGCCCGATTCGAGCAAAGGTGAGCCGCTCCCCCTCCTGTGCGCCGCCCCCTGTTCCTGCGCGCCGCCCCGGCCACCACCTCGCCGGCTGGTGCTCCTGAGTGGTGCCCTTGCTCTGCGTGTGTATTCGTGGACCGAGTAGATGGGAAGACAAGGAAGTTCGAGGGCTTATTTGCAAACCTTGTGACCCATATGAATAGTAAAAACAGTGTTATCTAGAATAGAAAGGACAACGGGGGCTTAGATGCAAAAGCACCATCCCACGCTGGGCTCTGGCCTGTTGGACCGGCCTGCCTCGTTTCATGGGCCTGGCTGCGCGTTGTTGGGCCTAACTGGGCCAGATCAAGCCCGTGCGCCCTTTATTTTTTTTCTGTTTAAGGCTGATAACTTATAGAATTTGTATTAAATCAAATGAAAATCGTAAAAATGCAAATCAAATTTTGTGGGACTCCATGTAAATATATATATACAGTGAACCCATAAAACACACCACTAAATTAAAACTTATTTAAATTAATAATTAAAACACAGTTTGTTTAATTAAATAAAATAGTTCGTGTGCTTAGAAAATTTTGTGGTATGCTATTCATAGCTGTGGTAAAAGTTTAGAATTATTGGTGCATGTATGCATGAGTTAATGATTTAATGTTGATGCTTTAGTGTTTATTCTATTAAAATAATTCTTGTGGATAAAAATTATGCTACTTAGTCCAAATATTATGAAACCAATTGTGTTAGCTTACAGTTATCATTTATACTTTAGATCTGAAACTTGTATAGGTGGAATATAAAGTTTTCATACTATTTTTGATCTATTGCTTGTTTGCTGTCTTATTCTTGTAATTTTTATAATATATAGCAAAAAAAAAATGATAAGATATTGGAACCACTTCTGTTGGTTTAGGTTTTCTGTATAGGATTTTTGAAACATGATATCCATGTGCCTCTGGATGATTTACATGCCTCTGGTGAATTAATGTGTTTTGTAGTAATTTATCTTGCTTAAAGTACATCTCATTAATGGTAATTACTTTTGATATAAATCCAACTCTTATAATCTTATTCTGTTGTCCTTTATCATGGAAAAAAAAGGGGAATACATGATTGTTCGGAGTCTGTGAATTTAATCTTACAATTCTTTGTGCACTTAATAATGAGTGTTGCATTCATATCATTAATGCATTGTGCATTTGCATACATGTAGATTTTGGTACATGCGAGCTCGTGACCGTGGAACAGGCGTAACCATGAAGCCCTGCGAGAGCTAGTAAAGCAAGCCCGGGAAGGAATTCGGGAAGACCCGGCCCAATGGTCGGAAGGGCCCAAGGCCTTGCTAGTATTAACACTAACTTAGTGTTACCCTCAGGCAAGCCCCGGTGCACATCCTATTATTTGAAATTATGACACCTATATATGTATTTATTACTGGTGCATTACGTTTCAGGAGTTGATTGGAACCCTAGTTGCATGATTCCTAGGTTTCCCTAAATTATACTAGCATGTATAGGACGATAGAAATGCTATGCTTAATACTTCTCGATAGAAGTCGAGTGACTTCCTGTCACTCGCGAGCTATAGGGCAAAAGTCGAGTAATTTCCGGTTACTCGCGAGATTTATAGTTATCTTTATATTCCAGTATATGAGATATGGAATGCAATATGGAATGAATGGAAATTTGAGACCGGACGGGGGAGTGATGATGTTTAGGTATGACAGCAGGACAGGGTTCCTGGTTGTCTTAGCCCCGCCTGTGTCGATCAAGGACCGGTCGTTGTGGCAGTACTGATCGGGGATTGAATTGTACTAACCGCATGCCGGAAGTAGGAGGTAGTCGAAACCGGTAAGCCGAGTACTGCCTTGCTTCGAAAGTACAGGAACCCGCACCCAACTCCTGGGGCGAGTCGAGTAGTCGCGTTGAATTGGGTTGCATATGTTTACTTTTGGTGGTCTCACGTTGAGCTCGGCTTGACCATATGTCGTTGGGCTGGTTCCTGTAGTTCGAGGCGGGGAGGGGAATGGTTGGCATGTATAGTCCGACGGGGCCAATACGTGCCGTGTTGGTTAGGTCCACCTTGCAAGGTTAAATCGGATCGATTCGCCGTGTCTCGCGGTTATGAGGGCCTTGGTCTCTTTGTCACACCGTAGCAAAAATGTAGAATGTGAGTTAGGTATGTTTATATAAAATATTGATCTCATTGAATTATTTTGCTTGCATCACCATGATTGCTATAGTAGGTCTATGCAAATATTAGATGAGAGTTAATTTATATAGAACCTGGAGCTAAAATAATGAAAGTAAGGAATTACTTTAGTTGCTTTTTCTGCAAAATAAACCACCAGCCAAATGTCTTGCATGTCTAGATATGTGGGCTAAGTTATATCCACTGGTCGGGTAAGTCTTGCTGAGTAATAGTATACTCAGGGTTTGTGGTTTACCCTGTTTCAGGTATAAAAGCTAACCAGGATTCGCATCAGTGGGCTCGATGTGACGTCCTCACGTGTTCATAGTTATCGTTTTGTTTTATTGGTTCTCAATCAAATTTCCTTCTCTCAGATCATATTCTCTTCCGTTGCTGTCATTTATTTTATGTAAATTCTAAATTTAAAGTTGTTTTGTAAATATTTATGTTATTATCTATTTTGTGAAAATATATTATGCTGGTACCGTCTGTGCTCGCCGTCGCGCGAGACTTCTGGTGTGTTTCGGTCGGCCTGTGGGTTGGAAACAGGCTGTCAGGTTACACTTAATTAAGCTAATGCGCCTGATGCGTTCAGATGATGGCCATTACGCTTAATTAAGCCGTTTAACTTGGCGGTTCTGTCACATACTCGACGTCGCCGAGCCCAACCACGCAGAATGGCGGTGCTTCTTCGACTCCGTCATCGGCAAGTTCAGCCTCGCCGCCCACGTCGCCGTGCCTCCGACCCGCCGCCAGCGCCGTGATCCGGAGTGGATGCTGGTTGATCAGTGCATCGTCAGCTGGATGTACAACTCTGAGTCCCGGGACGTCCTCGACTTCGCTCGCGCCCCCGACGCCATCGCGTACGAGGTCTGGGAGCGCATCGACATGTTCCGCAACAACCAGCTCCACCGCGCGGTCTACCTTGAGGCGGAGTTCCGCGGCCTCTACCAAGGAGACATGACGATCGGCCAGTACACCTCCCGGCTCAAGCAGCTCGCCGACGCCCTCCGCGACATCGGCCAGCCTGTCTCGGAACCAAGCCAGGTTCTGAACTTGATCCGCAGCCTCTCCTCCAAGTACCGCCACACCGTCTCCACCCTCACTGCCAAGCACCCGCCCCGCATCTTCCTCTCCGCACGCTCCTACCTGCTCCTCCTCGAGGAACTCTACGACAAGGAGCAGACCAAGATTACAGAAGATTGTGTTGGCTTTCTCACTCTTTCAGTTTTGATCTCGATCTAGCACGCCCAACGGCCCAAGTCAATTGGTGCCAAGCTAGAAAATGTCGGGGCCTTCCTGCGGTTAATCTAGTCAAATTTCTTCTCGAATACAGACAAGTTTCAGGCAAAATTTTCTTGGCCATGCTGGCCCCAAAGTCTTCGTCGAGATGTACTGCTACTGAATTATGCACTGGATGTCAATCTGGAGGTTCTGGATTCCCGCGCCACAGCTTCCCCTCGTCAAGTCGCCATGGCACTCCGGCGATCCCACGATTTCGCACGAGCTAGCTGTACGTGGCTGCCCCCACAATCGCTGTTCAATGCTTCCGGTGGTTGTAGGGGAAACTGGAGCCGGTGGCGAATCTCCGAACAGTAAAAGAAAATTCGCAGTCATCTTTTGCCCTCACCGCTGAGCTCAAGCTGTTGCAATAGTCCCGTTTATTTTGTAGCGTGCTAGTAAACAGTAATATTTTGACAGTTAATTATGGTGTCAAATAAAGCCGGTTTACAAAACCAACTTCAGAACCCTCGCGCTAGTGACCCTAAAAAAATCTAATGAGGTCTTTGACCGCGCGATTAGATAATGGTCACTGTAGCATCACTGTAGCAAATCATCGATTAATTACCGTTATTAGATTCGTCGCGAAAAGTTACACCTATCTTTAAAAAATTTTTGCAAATAGACTTTATTTGTTCTTTCATGCGGAGACTAAAAGAGGCACGCTAGAATCCTAGCGTGCGAAACCAAATGAGGCCAATGTCTTGCCTTGACTCTACACAATTTCTCTTGATCAGATTTTAATTGAACTCCGTTTCTATTTTTTAAAAAGAACGATATCTTTTATGCATGAAGTAGTAAATGAAGTCAATTCGCAAAATCTTTTCAACGATGGGTGTAACTTTTCGCGACGAATCTAATGACGGTAATTAATCAATGATTTGCTACAGTGATGTGTACGGGCAGACGCTCGCCATGCTCTGCAGGTCCTGAATCTTTTTCCTTAGCTAGCTCGGGGCTGCGTGATGCTTCACATCCACCGCCCCCCTGACAGCCAGTGGCGGAGCTAGCATTGAATCCGGGGGGAGTGCTACAGTGCCGAGCACGGAAGACAAGGAGCTGCAGAACCGCCTCACAGTGGCTACCTGAGCAGCCTCTGGAAAGGAGCTCTCGAGGAAGAAGAAGAAAGGCAAACTATCAAGGGACGCGCGCTAGAAGCTCCTCCACTGGTGGCAGCTCCACTACAGGTGGCCCTACCCCCTTGGTATGTAATCGAATTATTCACACGTCGGCAGATCTCGATCATGCCGGCCGGCCCAACGAGATCATGTCCGCCGTTGCAATAACAGCTTGGAGTATCACGGCCTCATTGTTTTTCCTGGGCCAAGGGGGGGCCATGGCCCAGTTTCGCCTCCACAGCCCTCCGCAGGTGGTGACAGCCGCTCCATCCAGAGGCGCGAAGCCGCCGCGGCGTGCCACGTCACGTCCACCCCCACATCCCGAGACGCCCCGCGAGTTAGATCTTGTTCGGCTGATCGTATGAATAATAGTGAGCTTGTAGAATAAATAATATTCTATGAAAAAAATAAATCGAAATAAGTTGAAACAAACCAAGAATAAATAAACCAACAGCCTCTTGACCCCACTGAAGTTCACTGACACGCACGGGCACACTGTACCGCCCCGACTCGAGTCTCCCCCACACCCCATCACCGCAGGCGACGACGAAGGCCGGCACTGCCCGTGCGCTGGCGGGGGGAAAACAGGACGAGGAAGTCACCGTGTCCCACCCCACGTCATCCCGCTCCCCAGCCAACGCCTCTCCGCCACCGCCACGCGGGCCCTAGAAGTTTCGGCCCACGCGGCAGTGAGAAGTCGATGTATGGGCTGGAACAGAGCAGGTATGAAAAGGGGACCAAAGCAACCAGGGCCGTACGAGTAAGATTTCCACGCTGGGCCCGCAGTGGCTCCACGCTCTCTCGGTTCTTTCTGGACTGTCGAATGCCACTTCATTCACTGCTTCGCCAACGCGACGTGCAGGACGCCCTGATGCTGACGCGGGTGGCCCAGCTTTGGTGGGTCCCACGAGTCAGTGGAGCATTGATGGTTCCGGGGCAGCGTGGTCCTCTCGTGCGACCGACCGATTGAACACGCCGAAATGGCGGCTCGCTCGCTTCCACCTCCACCCCCACCTGAACCGCAAATCACCCCCCGTACAGTTATTCTCTGACTTGTGGGGACGGCTGCTTTGCACCTTGAAGCAGGGGCCCAGATGTCAGTGTGTCTCTGAAAGGAGCAGCCGCTCCCTTATGCGCGTGGAGCGTACAGCACACTCTCGTTTGCCACTTCGGTGACGCGGCGCGGCCCCCTCCCTCCCCTTCTCCTTCCGAAGGCCACGCCACAAACAGAAACTGAAGCGACGACACCGAAATTTTGAAAAAAAAAATCGGAAGAGAATTGGGGGGTTTTATTAGAGAATTTTGGGTTCTACCAGAGCTTGTTTCCTGATGCGAGGAAGAGAGGAGGTTGTGAGGGCGCTGCTCGCTGTGGTGGTGGTGGCTGGACTGTCGCTGTTGTCGGCGGGGGCGGAGGCTGATGGCGGCAGCCTCCGGCGGAGGTCGCTCCACCAGCCGTTCTTCCCCATCGACTCCACGCCGCCCCCGGGGTCCGATGACTCGATCGTGCCGCCTCCTCCCCCGCCGGATGCCTCGGCGGCGGCGGCGGCGGCCAAGGGCGGCGGGCGGTCCTCGCCCAGCGTGACGAACGCCGTCGCCATCGCGCTCGCCACGGGCCTCGTCGCGCTCGCGGTGGCGTTCTACTCGTGCTTCCTCCTGTGGCGGCGCCGCTCCGGCGGGGCCGGCGACAGCGGCAGCGTCCTCCGTGCCGCGAAGCCGGCGCGGCCCGACGCCGGCGCCGCGGCCGTGAGGGTTGCCAGCGACCTCGGGAGCAGCGCGCGGCACCAGAGGTCGCCGCCGCCGAGCTCGACGGCGTCCGACGCGATATACCTCGACCCGCTAACGACCATGGTGGAGGTGGGCCTCCACCGGCCGCCGAGCCCGGACCTCCGCCCGCTCGCGCTCGTGAAGCAGCCGAGCCCCGACCTCCGGCCGTTGCCGCCGCTGAAGCGGCCGGCGTCGCAGCCCCCGCCCCCGCCGGCGTCCACGCCTCCGATGACCACCACGGGGGATTCCTCCGATGAGGAGGACCAGGCCACGTTCTACACCGCGCCGAAGACCGCCAAGTCCTGGTTCAGCCGGAGCACGAGCCAGCGCAGCGCCCTGGAGCAAACTGCTCCTCAACCGCCCGCGCCTGTTCCCGTGCCCGTGCAGTCCACACCACCGCCTCCGCCACAGTCCAATCCCCCACGGCCTGTTCGTCCGCCGCCGCCCCCACCGCCGCCGAGGCAGAGGCTGCTGCGACCGATGCCCACGGAGTCCCCGTCTCCCGCCGTCCTCGCCAGTTTGGCGCTAACCAATCCCCCTGAGCCCTCTGTTGAGGACAGAGGAGGCGAGAATCCCGACGGCCACGGTGGGAAAGCGCGGCCGCCGAAGCCCCCGAGCCTGAAGCCGCTGCACTGGGACAAGCTGCGCGCCATTTCCGGCCGCACCACCGTCTGGGACCAGGTCAATAACTCCGACTCGTTCCGGTGAGCCCCTCTCCCGTTCGTGTTTCCATAACACTTCATCGTTTTGCACTGAGCCGTGGTGATTGGTGCAGCGTGGACGAGGCGGCAATGGAGAGCTTGTTCCTGAATAACACCGGCGGCGCGGGGAATTCCGATCAGACGGCGAGGAGGGGAGGCGCCGGGAAGCAGGAGAGCCGGTTGCTCGACCCGAAACGGCTGCAAAACGTCGCGATCATGCTCAAGGCGCTCAATGTGACGTCGGATAATGTGATTGGAGCACTCATGCACGGTGAGTTTGTGTTCTCAGTTTTTTTACAATCACAGTTCTAGTCTGGTCCCCTGCTGAAGCTTGGAATTTTCTAAAGCCTTGTGCAATCCCAATGCTCACATGTCCTCACAGTACAATCTAGTTACTGCTAAACAAAGTACGCACAACAACTTGACAAGTGATTGGGTTGGTGCTTCTCTTTGGTCCCAGGAAAATACAAAGACCAAATTTTCAATTTTCAAAATTTGTTTAGTACCGCCTTCCCGCGCTAGCACGACCGTCGCAAATAGGCGATTTGGCATTTTCTTTTGTTTGAATGGCTGACTAGAGCTTTTAAAATACTGCCAAAATGGGTACCTCATATTGTTGTTGGTTAGTTAAAGGGAGGGTGTGATTAATTAGAGATTTTGTCTTGGGAGTTATACTTTGGTAAATTTCAGGCTAATAATAATAGCTTCTAAGCGTCTGACGAATCTTGCTGCCAACCTATACACCTCTGGAGCTGTTCTGGTATAGGGTTTGCATCATACGTTTTGCACTGTTCACCAGTCCACATTCCTGCCGTTCATATGTTATTAGTCTGCGATTTGTAGAGTTGGGTAGCTAACTCCTATATTCTCAGGTTATGCCTGAACACAATTCTTAGACATGGGAGACTGTCGTATTGCTTACCTAATAAATAAAATTTCTTAGTATACCAGGGAATCTCTCCTACATCCTATAAAGCACCTTTTCTTTTGTTTAGATATGCACTGATAGTGAAGGCTCCTATACCTGTCCTGCCTTTTGACCACAATCGTCATATTCAAGATTTTTTTTGGTGGAGGGTTACTTTCACAATCACTTAGACTAAAATGCAACGCGTTCCAACGAGGATCGTTTTTGCATTATTAGTTCTGCAGCCTTTGAAACACACCATATGTTCCAAATAAGCTTCTGTTGTTGATAGTTCAGCTTGGGTTACTGCATCCAAAATAAAACTTTGTTCTTATTTTCTAATGTAGTTATGGTGTTAATATTTGATTAGCTGGAGTGGATGTTTGTGTGAACCATCAGGGATGTAGCGTCATCAATCATGTCATGTAAGGTCATGGTTAGATCAGGAGTTCAGGACAAAGAATAAGGCATGTATTGCCGTATTGGAGAGGCAAGAGCATCTTTCAAAAAGATGCAGGTTATTTAGTATTTACTTTCTGATGCTTCTGGTTTCTCTTGTGATTATGTTATGTCACACATATGCATTTCCAACTTGGTAACATCTGTAGTTACAAATGGTAAAGTGGTAAATGCGGCCCGAACTTTGCATATCCAATTCAAGAATTTTTATCACTTCCACCATCCTCTTCTTGTCGGCTTCTCTCTCGTATTGTCCAAAAGATGTGACATATTCATTTGTTGCCTAAAATCTTTATAGAAGAAGGAAATCTGGCGGATAGTAGATGTAGATGATGGCGGGATTCCTATTATCTACTTATCTTTGCAATTTGTTAACTAATGTTCTTGGAATTTGTCATATGCATTTCATCAACTAATATGTGGTAGCCCTAAATTTTTTTTCAGCTATCTGATAATTTTTCAACAGTTACTTATCAATTATGAAAGTAATGAAGAGTTTATTTGATAAATTAATTTGTGAAATAAAATAACAGGATACCTATGAGAAACTAGGTACTTTTGCATTAAGAAGAACAAATAGACCTCTCACCAGCTCAGTTCCTTGTAGAAGTAGTTGCAATAGGTTCACTAATTTCATGATTGTCTTGACATCATGGGGTATCCATACTAAATTTAGGTGTTCTATTGCTTGATCTTAAGTTGTTGATTAGTTGATGTGCTTTCTTATAATAAATAAGGGCATTGATCTTGTTAATTGACCTGGTTATGAGTTAACCAGTTTTTAAAATTTTGCCTGAACAGCTTTCTTACATTCAACTCTGAAAATTCTGTATGTTACGTGCAATATATAAGATCACAAGGAGGGTGAGAAGTGGGCTCACTATTGTATGCTAATGCTAACTTCTGTCAGCATAAGAAATAACAGTTGGCAGTCGACTTATCTAAATGAGGGCATGTGTTCATATATCTTGCCACGGTTCAAATAATTCTTCTCAACCAAAATTACTGTTTCATGCGGGATGCGCAATTTGATGTGTTATGCCAGTCTGGGGTTATCTCTTGGATTAATTAGTGTAGAGGAGTTGTTAACCACCAAAAAGAAAGTGCTGAGGAGCTGTTGGATATGATGGCCACTTGATCCATTATCGTTGCACTAAATAGATTTATTATTTATTTTTGCTGTAGAACATACATGATTAGCACCTTTATTGGTTTTGGAATTGACTTCTGTGACTTATGCCCTAGATTTCTTCTTACTTTACCCCTTATGTGTCTTCCTTATCCAGCATACACTAATTAGAATTATTAGCACTGTAAACCTTTTGTTGATGATTACGTAAACAGCTATGATAGGAGCTATTTGTGCGGCTTCCTTTCATAGAGTACGGTGCTGCTGTTCATGGCATGGTAGTGGGCCTATGGTTCAGTTGTTTTCTTATGCAATCACATGGAAACATTGATTAGCTGTTTGTGTTGGATCTGACAAACATTAATTCATGTCCCTTGTTTATTGTTCACAACCAACATATCTCATCTATACAGTCTGTTTCAGTTTTGATTTCAAGGATGCTGTTTACAGTACTGAATTATATCTGTATATACTGTTGACGTGATACACAAGCCACATAATTAGAAATCATGGACAAATGGAAACTGTTGTGCAATGTGCATTAGTGTTCCCAGTGCATTCATGATTTCAGGACCTGCAGCAGCAGGTCTGTATACAACACATTACCATCCTAGTTTAGATATCGACATGCACGGTCAATCTGCGGCTGCTGTTTTCTTGATATCTTCTTCAGTAGTTTGAGTCATCTTTTGTTGTTGTGGTAACAGTTTGGAGTCACAATATGCCTTTTGGTTCTTTTTAACTAATACAGTTTGAAATGTGGTCCAACAGGAAGTGGAGATTTGGGGTCTGAGTTCTATGAAACGCTAGCTAAGATGGCACCCACCAAAGAAGAAGAATTGAAATTAAAAGATTATACTGGTGATATATCAAAACTTGATCCAGCAGAGCACTTTCTGAAAGACGTACTTGATGTTCCTTTTGCCTTCAAAAGAGTAGACGCATTGCTGTACAGAGCAAACTTTGATACTGAAGTGGATTATTTGAAGAATTCTTTTGGTACCCTGGAGGTAAATAGCTATGATGATTCGACCTTTCCATTTGAATGTTATAACACTTCCTCAACTACAAACTAGTATGCTTTGTTTTTCATTAAATTCATGTTACGTGTGTCCATTCTTCAGAAAATAATTTTGTTTTCGGTAACTACAAGTATGTTACTAATTGTTTGAAATAGACGCTTGGTAACTTCGCATTTGTTGTAGGGTTTGCAGATCATATGTTTATAATCAAATGATGGATTTTCAGAAAACATATGCAGGCTTGGTAACCTGCTGTCAATTCAGTTAATTTTAGAAACTGAAAATAGGTACATTCAGGCCAATTATCAAAACGTAATATTTTTTCAGAACCTTTTCAGGCAGCCTGTGCAGATCTGAGAAGCAGCAAGTTATTCATGAAGTTGCTAGATGCAGTTCTGAAGACTGGGAACCGCATGAACGATGGAACTAATCGAGGCGAAGCCAGGGCCTTCAAACTTGACACTCTCCTAAAGCTTGCAGACATCAAGTCGACAGATGGAAAAACAACAGTGCTCCATTTCGTGGTACAAGAGATCATCCGATCAGAAGGCTTAAGTTCTGATCAAACAGCAGTAGTAAATTCTGGCATCGCCAGCAAGGAGCAGTTCAAGAAGGACGGCCTTAAAGTACTTGCTGGGCTCAGCAGTGAGCTCTCAAACGTGAAGAGGGCGGCCGCATTGGAGATGGATACGCTGATTGGCAATGTCTCGAGGCTCGAAACCGACCTCGAGAAGGTGAAGCTTGTCATGCAGCTCAAGGAGACATGTCCTGATCAGGACTCAAGCGAGAAGTTCTTCGACGAGATGGACGCGTTCCTCGGAAGATCTCGGGTGGAGATCGAGAGCGTGAAGGCGGCCGGGGAGAGCGCGCAGCAGCGCGTGAAGGAGACCACAGAGTACTTCCACGGCGACGCCACCAAGGAGGAGCCTCATCCGCTGAGGATCTTCATGGTGGTAAGCGACTTCCTGTCGACGCTGGACCGTGTGTGCCGGGATGTCGGTAGGACGCCGGAGAGGGTGATGATGGGGTCCGGCAAGTCGTTCCGTGTCTCGGCGGGCACGTCCTTGCCGCCGCGCCGGCACGAGCAGCGGAGGGAGCCGAGCTCTTCCGACGAGGATAGCTCGTCGTCTTAAGCAGAACTACTAGGAAACCATTTTTTTGATGCATAGGATAGTTGTCCGGATTTGAGGGCTGTGATTCTTGCAGAATTGAGCATGTGTAGTCGATGTCAGAACTCAGGACATAAAGTCACTGTGTAATAGCTTTACAAAGGTTAAAAGATAGACATACAGTATATAAGACAGAGGCTTCTCACTCTATCATGGTATCTGTCATTCTCTTACTTTTTACAACTGTGAAGATGCACATGCACAGACGGCAATGGGATAATGGACCGAGAGTGACGTAGTGTGTCATGGTCTCATGGAATCATAAACAGTTCATTGTAAATCCTCAGCCAGTTGAGTTTGCAGTGTGCTGATTAAGTAGGGCGTTACTACTACTTCAGAAAGAAGCCTGTTGGACATCTGCATCTGGACCAGAAAATGTAGTAGTCATGGGATACCTCTGCACTATCATGGGCCTGCACACATGGCTGGCCGCTGCCAGCATGATCGCTGAGGGCCCGACGCTGCGAATGATGGAAAGGCTAACATGATGAATGAAGTACGAAAACCAGAAGGATACCACAGTGGTGACAGCGAAGTGAAAATGGGGAAGATTAATTAATGCACAAAGCGTTCATCACAAGATAGGAAGAGTGGCTCCAAAGCGATTCTTCTGTACTTTGATGTCGTACATATAAAAGAGGACTATTTTGTATTTTTTGCAGCTACAGACCACATTGCAACTATTTTGTTTTGGAAAAGTTAAGACATGACTATTTTGTTAGTGTTAAGCAATGATTGTGTTCCTTGAATATATATATGATGAATCTCTTTCATATTTTCTACATAAAGGATAACCTAAGGCACGCACGGAGTCGAACGCTCGCCCATAAGTTTTATTCATTTTTTTTGGGGGGAGAAGCATATAAATACACTTACTCTGACATAGAACATAGCTATTTTTAAAAAAAATCCAGTCAAACCTTTGAAACTTTGACGTAAAAAAATCAAAACGATTGACAACATAAAAATGATACTATCATAATAAAACCAAATATCATAACATGCATATAACCTCTTCTATTTAAAAAATTTTATTTTTAAACATATATTGATAAAAAAAATGAAAATGTTTGATGTTGATCAAGTTCAAAATTAAAGCTGCTATATTTTGGGACAGGGGTAGTATTGAATTTGACTAGAGGGTTTGAGAGAAGCATATAAACATATATCATTATAACATCATAGAACACAGAATTTGTGGAATCGTCTGGTACTCTCATTTTCCTGCAGTATACATCCACATTGAAATCTGACTCAACGTAACGGCTCAACTGGAGTGGAGAACTTTTATCTACCACCACAGCACATGCAAGCAATTTTGAAAATTTAAAAATATTGTAGTTCTTGAATCGCCCATCAAATTCAAATTCTAATTGCACAAGTGTATTTCTTTTCGAAAAGATCTTCAAATAAGACATCACTTGAATATGTTTCGACAATATTTTTCAAAGACACATAAATTACTTACATAAAATAGAAAAATACCAACATAAACTAAGTAAAAAAAAGCTCAATTGACTTGCTAAAGTTTCCTATCACTAATCATTCAATAAACATCAACCTACTACCCAACACAATTGGTTGCCATCCTCCTCTAATCACACCATCTAATCTATCTTCTCAATATCAACATCAATATCACTTCATTAAAAAATATCAATATCACTTAACTGAACTTAGACGAGTCAAGCAACATTGTAAAGTCACAAGCAAATTTTGTAAAAGTCTTAAGCAAATTAAAATGCAATAAAAAGTATTTGCCCATAAAAAAATGTAACATTGAAACATAGTGGTTTGGGATCTTGTTTTGAAGCTCTTATTGAAACAAGCGCAACTATATCACCGGATTTGATTTGTACACTCGATTTTGAAACTATGATTTTCAGTGTTTGAAATTGTATCCATTTTCTCCTCACATATGCATGCATGTGCTGACATCATTTGTCATTTTTCTTTTCTCTCCCTGCCGCTCACATACAACATCCTAGTTTGTATGTCCGAATCTCCGAGTGTTTGTCCAAGTCTCCAAGATGATATTGTCTGTAGAAAAGGAAAATTGGTTGTGTAAATTATTATTTTTTAAATGGTCTTGCGAACAATTTATAATATGGTCGGCCGTAAATTAGCCGTATCCTTTTTATTCAATATTCATTACAAAATCATCCCACTTTCATAAAATAATTCTCTTAATAATATCAACTAAACAATCATAGTAAAATAAAAAATTAGTTTGGATGCTCCGGGCGATGGTGCATGAGTGGGTAAGCAGCGTGGTTTGGTGATGAAAAAAATGACTGAATTAAAAAATCATGCTTTCCCCTTCAATCTTATACTCCCTCAGTTTCAAATTATAAGTCATTCCAGCTTTCTTGGATAGTCAAACTATTTTTATGTTTGACCACAATTATAGAAAAACTACAAATATATTTAATAAAGAATCTAATGATATTTGGTATTATAAATGTTAATACTTTATTGTGTATGAATTTGGTCAAATTTGAGATGTGTTGACTATTAAAAAGATTGAAATGACTTACAAATTGAAACAGAGGGAGTACTTTTACATTCTCTATTGATTATCGAGCACACTGGGTCCATGAGACCTCCAGGTGGATATTCTTGGTGAAAATATTTTCTAAAAAGCTCTCTCTGTATGGTGTAAAGAACTAGTGATATAGATATAGATATAAATATAGATATAATATCGGTAACTAGCGATATCACACCTAATCTAGTGTAGAGAACTAGATTATGATTGATACGCAGGCAGCAGCACAAACATCATCGTGTCCATCGTCGGCACTGACAATTATGTATTCCTCTCACCAGTCATCAGCGAGGCCCAACAGCAGCAACAAGACTAACCGCGGTTTTTTTATTTTTTTATTTTTCATTTTCGTTTTTTACAAAAATGTATTTTTATTTTCGAAATTAACAAAAATATATCCCGGCCGCCCTGCTGCCGGCGGCCGGGACCTGGTCGCCCCGCTGCGGGGCGGCAGAGACTTTTCTGCAAAAAATTTCATGAAGAATTTGTGCTAAGACCCGTGGAGGACCAGTCGCCCGGCCCCCCAAGCCGCCCGACAGCGGGGCGGGCCCAGGCCGCCCAGGTCCGGTCACGCTGTACATGCGCGCCTGGATATAATTGCAACCCTTCTCCTTGTGCGCAAGGACGGACGTCCTCAGCACGGGCGAACGTGCAGATAAGCTGGCCATGCACTGGTGTGCCGACACGTACGAGGAGTGTAAGCACACGCACTAAATGCCTAGTACTCCTTTATGTAGTACGTGCAGACAGAGTGGACCAGCTACTACTATTTGTCATTTTGACTGGCCGCTCTACTGCCTTGCGTTGCACAATAATTGGTGCGTACTTCTACTACTGCCAGTACTAACAGTATATTTCTTTTCTCCTCGTGGCCTAGACGCAGCTCCTAGAGTCCTACTAGACTAGTAGTCCTAGCTACTACTCTGAAGTCTGAACAATGGCGCGATTGCTCCCGTACATTGCAGGAGGACTGGGTGCTGTGCAGGGTGTTCGAGAAGACAAAAGGCAACGGCGGCGATGGCCAGGACGGCGACTCCGCCTCCTCGCCCCCATCTTCGCCGGATCGTCACGCGTCGAGCCGCCGCCGGAGTCGGACCACTCCGCATCGTCAGGCGGCGACTGCTACGGCTACCTCCCGTCGCAGCAGCAGGAGGTGGCCGTGCTGCCGCAGTATTATTACTACGGCGGCGGCGGCACGGACCTGGGCGGCCTAGGCGACGGTCCTCCAGGAGGCTCAGCGAAAATTTTTGCAGAAAAGTCCCTGCCGCCCCGCAGCGGGGCGCCCGGGTATATTTCTATAAATTTCGAAAACAAAAAATATTTTTGTAAAAAACGAAAATAAAAAATAAAAAAAAATCGCGACTAACCAACCATACATTCCCAGCCCATCCCAGCCCAGTCGGTTGAGAATTTGAGATCGCCGATCTCCCGTGAGCCGCCCGAACCGCCGCCGTTCAAATCCACCCCGCATCACCCGCACAAATCCAGCTCCGCCTCCGCCTCCCCCCTTTCCATTCTCTCTCCTCCTCTCGCCACCGCACATCCCGCACCGGCTTTCTCTCTCCTCTCCCACCCTCCTCCGCGAATGGCGCCGCCGCCGACGACGCTGCCGTCGTCGCGCTCGACTCCTTCTCTGCCCTCGTCGCCGCACAGGCCGGCGCTGCGCCCGGGCAGCCTGCAGCGGCTGCTCCGCCCACCCGACCCCTCCGAGGACGACGACCCCGCCGCCCCCACGCCGCGGTCGCGTCCGCGCGCCCGCGACCGCGTCCTGCTCCAGGTCACCAACATCACCCCCGCGCTCTCCGGCGCAGACCCCTTCTCGGGCCACCATGGTTTCTACCTCCGCCTCTCCGACTCCTCCCACTCCTGCTACGTCTGCCTCCACGCCGACCACGACGACCTCATCCTCGCCAACGGCCTCCACATCGGCCAGGTCATCGAGGTCGACAGCCTCATGCCGTCCGTCCCGGCCCCCGTGCTCCGCAACTTCCGTGTCCTCCCCGGGCGGTACCCCTGCGTCCAGCAGCAGGACTCCGGCGACGACGAGGTCAAGGAGGTCGTGTCCGAGCGCCCGCGCCGCCCGTCGCCAACTCCCCCGCTGCCGGAGAGGAGGACGCGGCAGGGGGGATCCCCCGCCTCGATCAGCCACCGCCACAGGTCCAAGTCGATCACGAACCTGTCCGACGCTGGCTCGCCGGCGTCAGCGGCGAGGAGGAAGGAGAGCGTGCTGAGGTGCTTGGACTCCCCAAGGAGCCTGAGGAAGATCAGTGTCCCGTCCGTATATTGCAACAGCAGTGATGACGACGACACATCGGACGTCTCGTCATCGTACTCGTTGTCCACGGCCAGGAGGAACTGGGATTTCACCGGCAGCAGCAAGGACATGAGACCCGTCGCTCCTCGGAGACGTAGCAACAGTGTAAAATCTATCTCTTGCAGTTAGCTCATCTAATCTATAGAAGTGTTCAATTCATCAAAGCAACTAGTAGAAATCAAGCTAATTCAATGAAGTTTTATGTGTATCATGCAGGTTTCTCCAGGTAAATCCGGCCCAAAACCCACCGCACACCAGAGCGACGTGGTGAATGATCCACTGGAGTCGGTGAGGAGAAAGGCAGAGAAGGCGTTCAAGGTGCTCTCCAGGAGGAACAGCATGACGCCCAGAGACAGTTCCTGTGCCACAACGATGCCGCAGAGCGCTTCGTCCAGCGGCATCAAGTGGTGCGAGAACAATGTGATGTGGAGCTCGCTCTCTTCAAGCTTGGTGCGGCATGGGAAGGTACACTGCTTCATCATTCTTTTCTTTTAACTCCTTGAATCCGTTCTGTCAAACATTCAAGTTAATTTTGACCTGCTACTAGTACAATATTGAATGTACACGGTATGCTTTTCTTTTCTTTCGTTACATCATGAAGCTAACGCTGCCAATTTCCCATGGCAGGAAGCAATGAAGCAGAGAGACGTGGCGCTGCAAGCTGTGCTTAATGGATTGCTAGAGGCAACTGCCACTGATAAGTTGATAAAGTGCCTTAGGTGAGCCACACTTTTTTTCGCGAAGGTGCTTGAGTACGTATTTCATTAAGTGGAAATAGGTGAGCCACACTGAAAGATTTGGTTAACTGGATTTGAATTATGGTAGAGCTTATGAAAAAAAATTCATGTCTGATTGTTCTTTTTTTTTTTTTGAAAAACAGTGTCTGATTGTTCTGAAAACAAGCGTCCATAGCATCATCTCTTTAGAATATTCAGAAAAATATGTACTGCAGCTCAATGTTTGTTTCTCTCTCTTTACAGCAAATACTCTGAACTACAATATGACAAGGACGACGACCCAAAGGAGCTCATCGACAGGTTCCTGAAATTCTCTCAAGAGCTCGATCGAGCTATCTTCATAGCTCAGTCGCAGGCCAGATTTACACGAGCAAAAGCATGCCGTTGTTCAACATCCTTAGCTTCGCCAAAAGCTGCTACCAAGACTGCATTGGACAGGAAGCAATCTGCCATCTCGTGGGTCAGAGCGGCTATGGAAGCGGACCTGTCACCCTTCTCCAGCCACACAAGAGCCTCCTCTGAATCTGCAAGGGCACCAGTGTCCGAACCAAAGCCTGTAAGCCCACTGTTCTGTTCCAAGCCGAAGTGCAACTGCAACAGCAGCAGTAGGCCCTCGAAGAAAACTGCAGATGCTTCCACCGAGGGAAGCAATCTGAATGCAGCCCTGGACCTGGCTGCTGCAATGCGGTCGGACTGCAACCGGTGGTTCCTCAAGTACATCGACAAGTTCCTGGACGACATCGAGAGCGAGACCGCCTATACGACGTGTGATTCCCAGGTCGCAGGGCTTCTTCAGCAGCTGAAGAAGGTGGATGACTGGCTCAACCGCGTCGTGCGGCACGAGAGGATGTTCCCGATCGACAGAGGCAGCAAGGATAGTGTACTGTCGGAGGAAGAAGAGAGCGATGCGTGCGAGAGAGTACGGAGGAAGATTTATGGAGTGCTACTAAGACATGTGCAGTATGCAGCAATGGCGCTCGAGGGTATCAGTAGTGTAACCGATGAAGATAAAGAGCAGGAATAAATAGGTGACAGTAACTGAGCAAAGATCTGTAGCTACACATGTACACAAAAAAAAATAAAAACATAAGAATGAGCAAATGAGGTAATTCTGCAGTAAATTAGGTCTGTCGGGTGCTTTTTTATGTTAAGTGAATAGTACTGTTGCAAAATATTAAAAGCACATAGGATATATTGGTCCAGTTTGAGTTCCTGGGTGGCTCGCCAAAATTTTGACATGGATTTGCTGATGGGCATCCGGTGCGCCGACATCCACCAACTGACTATAAACTTGTCCACGCATGCGCCGCGCTGCAAAACCTGCACTCTTCCCAGATTTATTTATCTACCGGCCCGGCTGGCGGCCCATTATCTGGCTTTCGAGCCCAAATAGTTGGTTTTCGAATCACCCTAGACTCGGCCCATTATCTAGGAGGTAAAAACAACTTTTTCCATACTGGTCTATCAAGCGAGTACTGAGCCCATGTAAACGCAATTTTCCATAAAAAGAAAAAGGCAAAAAAAAAAAAACGTACACGTCATGAGCATTGTGCAAGTCGTTCCAAAGATCAGAAACCCGAGAGGAGACGGAACCAAAAAACTGAGATTTGTCAGATCCTGCACTGCAGCATATCTCTTCAATCCTAATTCCTAACGCAACACGAGTACTAACGGACAATCTGTTTCGATTACGCACCAGCACCCACCCATGTAGCGGATCTCCATATGTGACCTCGCCGACGATGCACCCTCCAAGCTAGTTTTAGGAGTAAAGTACACGGGCGGTCCTCGAACTTGTCTTAAGGTGTCATCTAGGTCCCTAAACTCTCAAAATGCATTTTCAGATCTCTAAACTTGTTTCAAGGTGTCACATAGGTCCATAATATCTGAAAATATATTTTTAGGTCCATAAACTTCTCTCGCGGTGTCATGCAAGTCCCTAAACTCTCAAGATGCTATTTTTAATTTAATATAAATATTGTTTTTCTACTTTGAGTTAATGAAAAGTTATTTTGCTACTTTAAATTTAATAAAAAATGCTATTTTAATTTTTATTGAGAATAAGAACACATTATCTTAATAAACTTATACAAAGAGCATACAAAATATAAAATAGTTAGTAGAAAATATTCAGAATTAGCATTGATATCTCCATGTTAAACAGGAAAACTATAATATACATCGTTGCTATCAATTGATCTATATTAACCCCCGATGTATGATTAATAAGCAAATAATTCAGAATTAAAATGGTCTTAGTCGTAAGATTTATAAATGAATTGGCTGAAAAAATAGCTTAATAAACAATCCATACAATTAATTAATGGTAATTTTTAGGAATTTGAAAATTCACCGTGAGAGTTTATGGACCAAAATGATATATCAATACAAATTTGGGGACTTGAAGATGCATCTTGAGAGTTTAGGGACTCTGAATGACACCTCCGGACAAGTTTAGGGATCTAAAAATACATTTTGAGAGTTTAGGGACCTAGATGACACTTTGAGACCGTTTTACTCCTAGTTTTAGCTACCGGCCGGGCGATGACGTCGGCGGCGGTCGTACGAGACGCTGACTCCCTTGGTGCCGCCAACAACGCGGAGTACTAGGTCCTCCTCCGCGTCCCGGCCAAGGCGCTCTGCCGCCTCCGCCTCATCTGCCGGGCGTGGCGCTCCCTCACCTCCGACCCGCGCTTCGCCAGGGCGCGCTTGGCCCGCCACCCTGTGCTCGTCGCCCTCATGCTCGGCGGAGATGCCGAGATGTAGGTAAACGGGGTAGGCTACGCTAGCATCACTACCGCTTATACCCAAGATACTTGCGAGTAGAAGATCATAGATCGTTACCACTAGACGCGCAGCGCAGCGGAAGAAGTCGCGCGTCGATGTAGAGGAAGTAGTCGATCACGTCCCACGAACCGAGCTCCTCGTACTTGATCCCAGCAGCCGATCAGCGCAGCAGCGCCTCCACGGAGTCCACACGTACGGGGATGAAACGCCGGGCGTCGGTGTGCTAGCACCGCACGCACGGCAAGGGCGGCGGCCGAGAGAGTGAGGGAGGGGCGGCGGCTAGGAGGTGGCGCGGCTTACACGGTATCGCCCCCTTAGCCCCTCCCTCGTATATATAGGGCGTACTAATGGGCTTCTATCTCATAGGCCCATTAGTAACTCTAATCCATCTTGGATCAATATCCTTTTGGGTCTTTAAACCGTATTGTGATGATGGGCTCTTGGGCATATCACCAACAATCTCCCACTTGCACTAGAGACAATCATACATGCAAACTTTCCAACATTCCAAACCCCTTAAATGTGTGACCCGTTAGGTTCATGTGTAGGTGGTCGTGATCGGAAATCATTTCCGAATCACAAGTCAATAGAGGCACCTAGCAGGGCATAGTGACTCACAAATACACATAAAGATCATATCGGCCGAACCTTAGATATACTCATACACCGATCCCTTTGCCACACGATACCAGTCAAGCTCAAAGCGAGATGCGTGCCACCTTTGTGATAGCTCGACCATTCTCTCGATCTAATAGTGGATTCTATTCATAACTAACCTTTAGTCATCATGATTAACTCTTTAATCACTTTGGCATGGCCACGCACTTTCAAATCCAACTATCTCGAGGGGCCCAGAGATATCTCTCCCGTTATCTAGGAGGGGTAAATTCCATATTGATCCGCTCACATCCCATTCCATGTTTCATGACACACCTGTAAGGTACTTTTGTAACTACCCAGTCACGGAATAGCGTTTAGTAGCCCCAAGATGCACCACTACACATAGTGAGAAACAATGGCGATCTCAAGTCTAAGGATCCAGTAGGTATAACACTCAAGAACAACTGATGGCACATACAAAATAACAATCCCAACATTGTCTTGGAATGGGTCAATCCAACACCATGTTCACCAACATGTGTCCACATCATTAATCCGATATCTCCATATCTGATCCGTGAAACATGATCATCAATTAATGCATGTGCTAGTCTCAACGTCGTTGTTGTCCCACACAACGACATAAACTAGGGATAATTTAGAATCATATCATTGTCAACAAAGAGTTTCACGAACAAGTCACATACTTGATAATCAATGTAAAAATAATCATCCATGGAACAAATAACAGTTATTTATCATTACATAAACATACTCATGACACTAGATCTAATACCCATAGATCTCATGTGCGACTCATGCTTTGGTTGTGGGAGAGGCTTCGTCAACGGATCAGCAACGTTTGAATCCGTGTGCACCTTGCAAACCTTCACATCACCTCTCTCAACAAAGTTACAGATGAGGTGATACTTCCGCAGTATATGTCTGGACTTCTTAGTTGTTCTAGGCTCCTTTGCTAGTGCAACGGCACCACTATTATCACAATAGAGGTCCACTGGACTGGACGCACTAGGAACAACACCCAAGTCAGAAACAAACTTTCTGATCCAAACAGCTTCTTTTGCAGCTTCGGAAGCTGCAATATACTCGGCCTCTGTCGTCGAATCAGCCACCGTATCTTGCTTGGAACTCTTCCAGCTCACTGTCCCACCATTGAGGCAGAAAACAAAACCAGATTGCGATTTGGAGTCATCTTTGTCTGTTTGAAAACTAGCATCGGTGTAACCCTTTACAAGGAGCTCATCTTTGCCTCCAAATATTAGGAACATATCCTTAGTTCTTCTCAAGTACTTAAGGATACTCTTTACAATTGTCCAGTGAGCTTCACCGAAATCTGACTGATACCTGCCTCGTAACACTTAGAGCAAAGGAAACATCTGGGCGCGTGCAAAGCATAGCATACATGATCGACCCTATGGACTGAAGCATAAGGAATCGTACTCATCCTCTTTTGCTCATCAGGTGTCATAGCACACTGACTCTTGTTTAGAGTAATGCCATGTGACATTGGCAAGAAACTTTTTTTGGAATCTTGCATATTGAACCGATTCAATATCTTGTCAATGTACGTGTCTTGGCTTAATCCAATTAACCTTTTTGATCTATCTCTATAGATCCTAATACCCAGAATATAAGCCGCCTCTCCTAAATCCTTCATCGAAAAACTCTTTTTCAATGAGGTTTTAACGGCTTCAAGCATTGGAATATCATTTCCGATCAGTAATATGTCATCCACATATAGGACCAGAAACACAAGTGCGCTCCCACTAGCCTTTTTGTAAACACAAGGCTCATCTTCATTCTTGATGAAGCCAAACCCTTTAACTACTTTATCAAAACGAATATTCCAACTCCGAGATGCTTGCTTCAATCCATAGATGGACCTCTGAAGCTTACATATTTTCCCAGTATTTTTAGGATCGACAAAACCTTCAGGCTGTGTCATATACACATCCTCACTTAGATGTCCATTAAGGAAAGCGGTTTTGACATCCATTTGCCATATCTCATAGTCATAATATGCGGCAATTGCTAGGAGAATCCGAACAGACTTTAGCATTGCGACGGGCGAAAAGGTTTCCTCATAGTCAACACCTTGAATTTGTCGGAAACCTTTCGCCACCAATCGTGCCTTATAGATGTGAACATTTCCATCCATGTCTAATTTTTTTCTTAAAAATCCACTTACAGTCGACAGGTCTCACACTGTCAATTTGATCGACCAAGTTCCAAACTTGATTATCATGCATGGATTTTAACTCGGATTCCATGGCTTCAAGCCATTTGTCGGAGTCGGGTCCCATCATTGCTTCTTTGTAGGTCAAGGGCTCATCATTTTCCATCAATAATACGTGGCGCTCCTCCGTAATAAGGAGGTTGAGCTTGTCAGTAGCACGACGTACCCTTATAGACCTTCGTGGGTCTGGTGCCTCAACTACGGGTTGTGCAACATCTTGCACATCCCGTGGATGTTCAGTGGTTGCTGAAATAGTTTCGGGTGTTTCCTGAATTTCTTCAAGTTGCACCTTGCTCCCACTAAATCCTTTTGAGAGAAACTCCTTTTCTAAGAAAACACCATTACGAGCGACAAACACTTTGCCTTCCGCCTTATTGTAAAAATAATATCCTTTGGTTTCCCTAGGATACCCCCACAAAGAAGCATTTGTCTGACTTTAGAGTGAGCTTATCTGACATCAAACGTTTGACATAAGCCTCACATCCCCAAACTTTGAGAAAAGATAATCCGGGACGCTTCCCAGTCCATATCTCATATGGTGTCTTCTCAACAGACTTACTTGGAACCCTATTCAGTGTGAACGCAGCAGTTTCAAGAGTATAACCCCAAAATGACAATGGAAGATCAGCTTGGCTCATCATGGACCTAACCATGTCCAACAAGGTTCGGTTCCTCCGTTCGGATACCCCATTCCATTGAGGCGTTCCGGGCGGAGTTAGCTGCGGAATAATTCCACATTGCTTCAAATGATCACCAAATTCAAGGCTCAAATATTGTCCTCCACGATCAGATCGCAGAAATTTAATTGTCTTGCCTAATTGATTTTGTACTTCATTCTGAAATTCTTTGAACTTTTCAAACGATTCAGACTTGTGCCTCATTAAGTAGATATAGCCATATCTACTAAAGTCATCAGTGAAAGTAATGAAGTACTGAAAACCACCTCTGGCTATTGAGCTCATTGGTCCACATACATCGGTATGTACAAGTCCCAACAAGTCACTCGCCCTTTCACTATGACCAGCGAAAGGCACTTTGGTCATCTTTCCAAGCAAACAAGACTCACATGTGTCAAATGATTCAAAATCAAATGAGCTTAACAATCCATGTTTATGGAGTTGTTCAATGCGCTTCTCATTTATATGACCTAAGCGACAATGCCAAATAATAGTGGGATTCAAATCATTTGGTCTAAGCCTCTTAGTATTAATGTTACAGACAGATTTATCCTCAAGATCAAGAACATATAATCCATTCACCAATGGACAATGAGCATAAAAAATACCATTGCAAAAAATAGAACAACGTTTGTTCTCTATTACAATCTTAAAATCACCAACTTCTTCCAAACATGAAGAAGAAATAATGTTCTTGCTCAAAGCAGTAATGCAATAACAATTATTTAATTCCAAAACTAATCCGGAGGGTAGAGACAAGTGGTAGGTGCCGACTGCCAACACCGCAACATTTGCGCCGTTGCCGACACGAACGTCCAACTCGCCTCTTGCAAATCTTCTAGTCTCACTTAGACCCTGCAACGATTTGCAAGTGTGAATCATCGATCCAGTATCAAAAACCCATGATTCACTAGAAGATAATGCAATATTTATTTCTATAACATTTATACCTGAAGTGGAAGTCTCACTTCCCTTCTTCTTCTTCTTTTCTTCCAAATACTTCTTGCAGTTCCTAGACCAATGTCCCTTTTCATGACAGTGGAAGCATTCATCCTCAGAAGTAGGGCCAGATTTGGCCTTAGGATGCTGGCTTTAGCTTAGAGCCCGAGGACTCACCACCGGAACTCTTTTCCTTGCCTTTGCCTTTGGGATTAGGAGGCGTCCAACGCTTCCTCTTTTTGTTCCCCTTCTGAATCATCATCACATGATTGGGATTCTTCTTAATGCTCTCCTCTGCTGTCTTTAGCATCCCATGCAACTCACTCAATGTCTTATCCAAGCCATTCATCTGAAAGTTCATGATAAAAGGCTCATAGCTCGCCGGGAGCGACTGGAGAATAACATCAGTAGCCAAGTCTTGGTGAAGTTCAGAACCAAGTCTGTCCAAAGTCTCAATGTAACCAATCATTTTGATCACATGAGGACTGACCGGGCTACCTTCTACCAGCTTGCACGCAAACAAGGACTTTGAGATATTGAACCTCTCAGTCCTGGCTTGATTCTGAAACATCCCACGCAGCCCCTCGATCATGGTATGAGCATCCGCATGCTCATACTGCTTCTGCAGATCAGGGGATATGGTGGCGAGCATCAGATAGCTGACATTAAGTGAGTCATTGCAGTGCTTCTCATAAGCTCTACGATCAGCAGCAGTTGCATTGTCAGGGAGATCATCAGGATATGGCTGCACAAGAACATACTCCTTTTTCTCTTGCCTGAGAACAATTCTCAGGTTGCGGTACCAATCAATAAAGTTTGTTCCATTCAACTTTTCTTTCTCAAGAACAGAACGCAAATTGAAAGCGGAATTGTTACTGGCAGACATGATCTACAACATTAAAGTAAAGCAAGATTTTAGCACTAAGTTTATGTAAAAGACTTTCATTAACTGATTTAACAAAAGACAACCTACTATATCAAAGTCATCTTCCCTCTAATGACATATAGTGGTTCAAGATCCATAATCACTAAAATCCTAGAGAGCTTTAGCATCACGGCTAGAAAAATAGTGATACAGGTAAGCAACAAATTACTAATCACATCTCTATGCGACTCTTGTTTGTTGGGTGGCATCCAATGCCCCGGCCCCAACCTATGCCTTAAAGCCCAAAACTGTTTTGATAGCTTTGCTGAGTAAACCAATACTATGCTTGTGAATGTCCGACATCCACCCTATACAAAAGTGATAGCTGAGGGTACTCTACTTTGGTAAACCTACCACACAACGATCAAAATTTATAGGTGCAGCTATTGGTAAAAGGCATCAAAACTCAACCTTTTCTGAGGGAAGCTATTCTATCATGATTAAAGCATCCATCATATGTAAAAGCATGAAAGAATAGTATGACAGGAAAATAAACATCACAAGCATATAATCATATTATATTGTGAATAGTATGGCCTCTTGCATCACAATGGGCTCCATCGCCATGGCTCCAAGGTGACCTCCATTGCCATCCGTTCTGTCTTGTGGTGATCATCATCGCCATCATGATTGAAGCCTCCATGAAAAGATACTAAGCTACTACATCTAATAGTTAGTGAAATAATTACATAAGGATTCAAACATCACAAGTCGACACGCAGGTCGTTATACAATAATGGTGCAACCTCAACCCGGTTGTGTTAACTTGCGACACGCAGGCCGCACAAATCATCACATGACATTGAGGCCATACCATTCACATCAGACCCTGCAAAAACAAGTTAGGCGTATGACGTGTTCTACCAAAGTAGCGCTTGGGAAGCCGCTACAGCGAGAAAGCAACGGGGGGTCGAGGGGGGAGCCCCCCCGCGGGTCTCAGGGCAGCGCCCTGAAAACCTCACGGAATTACACAGATCGCATCTATGGAATCCCTATGAAAATCTCACCAGAATGATCGCATCACCTCAAATCCGAGCCATTCATAATGCCTCAATTTTCACTAGGTCAATCACATTGACCGTGCAAACTTTGCACTTGAGAAGACTGCATCTACACATGACCTCGATCTGTTGGTTCAATCTGCTGACTATGCACACAGTTAGTCCCGATGGTGATTCCAGCCGGTAGGGACATGTCGTATGCATAACAGAGAAAGAACACAAACTAATCTTTTGTCACATGCTGCGCAATCAACTCGCTCCAGTTTTAACCCCTTATGACCAATTGATCTAATCAAATCGTGCAAAAGTAATAGATCCAATCTACTACAACAACATATCACCTATATGCAAAAGATCCAGACCAAAAACTACGCAAGATGGCTCTGGTACCACTGTAGGTAAACGGGGTAGGCTACGCTAGCATCACTACCGCATATATCCAAGATACTTGCGAGTAGAAGATCATAGATCGTTACCACTAGACGCGCAACGGAAGAAGTCGCGCGTCGATGTAGAGGAAGTAGTCGATCACGTCCCACGAACCGAGCTCCTTGTACTTGATCCCAGCAGCCGATCAGCGCAGCAGTCGCAGCAGCGCCTCCACGGAGTCCACACGTACGGGGATGAAACGCCGGGCGTCGGTGTGCTAGCACCGCACGCACGGCAAGGGCGGCGGCCGAGAGAGAGAGGGAGGGGCGGCGACTAGGAGGTGGCGCGGCTCACACGGTATCGCCCCTCGTATATATAGGGCGTATTAATGGGCTTCTATCTCATAGGCCCATTAGTAACTCTAATCCCTCTTTGATCAATATACTTTTGGACCTTTAAACCGTATTGTGATGTTGGGCTCTTGGGCATATCACCGACACGAGATCCACATCCTCGATCTCTCCGGCGACATTGTCAAGCGGATCCGTGGCCTCGGGGACCTCAGCTCTTATCTGACCACGCACGCCGGCCCGGTCTGCGTCTCGACGATGGCTTTGGACGCCGCCGACGCCGACGACCTTGTTCTCAACCCGGCCACCGGTGGAGTCAGCATCTTGCCCGGTGGAAACAGGTCCCCTATGGTGAACGCGTGCGTGCTCGGATGCGTCCCCTCCACAGGAGAGTGCAAGGTGCTTCGCCTTAGCTACTACCATAAGGCCGAGGGGTTCGGGGTGGCTTGTGAGGTCATAGCACTCGGCGGCGCCGGCGACCAAAGGTGGAGGGCCAAGCCGAGCCCTGTCGACATCTTAGCGGATGCCGAATACATAGCTGCTGTTGATGGAATCGCTTACTTCCTGTCGTCCTTTGGCCCCGGCGGCGGCTCCAGCAGGGTGCTGCTGGACGTCGCCTTGTTCGACCTAGCGACCGAGGAGTGGAGGCCGGCAGTTCTCCGGGGTCCGCCGAGCAGCCATGTTTTCCAAGAAACGGACAACATCAAGTTCGACGCTTTGGATGGCTGCTTCGCCGTCATCCATCACAAAGACCGGGATTGCTCGACGGATCTCTGGTTCCTCGTGGATGTGGACACAGGGTCCTGGACCAAACGATGCTCCATGCGATGCGTCATGCGCGTCCCACTGGTTCCATGCAGTCCTTGCTACATCTTATTCCCGTGGCCGTTGGGCGTCTTAGACGACGGGAAGATACTCGCATGGCTACAAATGCAAGATCTCCTAACAGCGTATGATCCGAGAACAGAAACATGGGCATATGTCGGCTCGTTGTCAGAGTATTATCATACCGTGGTAATGCACCAAGGAAGCCTTTTGTGTCCAGATCTCCAGGGCTGAGACTTGCGCCTTCCTCTGGCAAACAATAATTGGTCTGTATGTAATTGATCATGCGTTGGATAACTTGCTACGTTGATCACAGCTTTAGGATCTTTTACGTACATGTTTGTAATTGATCATGCTTTGGGTAGCTTGCTACGTTGATCACAGCTTTAGGTTCGGATCTTTTACATGTTTGCAGGTTTCCAGGTACGAGTTGTGTCCAGGGGCGGGCCCACCTGATATTCAAGGGTATTCATTGAATATTCATTATTTCTAAAAAATATCAAGCATATGTAATCATATATACGACACTAAAATGCAACAAAGTGCATTTGCTATAGCAAATGCACAGACCCTCCGCCGGACTCGCCAACCAACCACAGCTCAATCCCGCCACCCACCAGGAAGCCGCATGCAGAGAATCTTTTATTGATTTGGATAAAAAATACAATATCTCTTAAACCGTAGCTCCGATTTCAGATCTATTTGCATTAGGTTGTTGGAAAAAATGTGCTTAACAAAACGAGATCCATGAGACTATATTTGATGAACTTTTTTTTTCAAGTATGTAATTGCAACATCACGATACTATGAGTTGTTATCATAGCTACATTACAATTGCAACTTGGCTGTAGCGTAGTTAGCACTAGTTGCGATCACTTAGAACCTTGTTTTTGCACAATTGCTACTGGTTTCAACTAGTTACAACCTAGTTGCAAGTCTAGTTAGTGAACGTTGCAACAAGATGCATGCACTTATACCCTGCAATTGCAACTGAGAGACTACATCAATTGCAACAAGAAGAATAGACCAACTGCAATTAGACGAAACTAATTGCAACTGGACACAATCCGGTTGCAACTGGACGCGAACCGTTGCAATTGGACACAATCCAGTTGCAACTAGAACAGTCACATTAATTGCAACTGAGAGAGAATGCACCCAGGTGCATTATACTATAACACTACACACACTAGCAGAGATGCACGTGCGACACGCACATGACACATGACATATAGATACTCAAATAGCTCATAATACGATAAGAGTACTAAAAATATATTAATTTAAAATTTAGATAATATTCTATCTTTTTTATTAATTTAATAGGTGTCTTGATGAATTTGCATTTTTTACTCGGGCTGGGTTGAAAGCTTGTAATAATTCTAAAAGGTTTTATGTGAATCAGCCAAGACACAAAAAAGTAGTGAAAAGTTACATGCTACTCTCGGAGCTTTAGTGCAAAAGTTCCGAGAGTTCCTACGGCCTCAGCTGTTCTCCTCACCAGTGGGTTATTTAACTATTTTTCATCCTTATTGATGTATGCTCATTTGCTATCTTTATTTTGGCAATTATATTTTTGCGACCTCTACACGTGAAGCTAATTATTCGTCATTTTTACTGACGTGGAATGCTATGTCACCTGGCTAACACGGAGAGAGCACGTGAAAAAAAAAATCATTGCACCTATTACCTTTCTCCTTCCGCCATACCGAAGAAAGCAAGCCACAAGCCCACAACCATGGTGTCTGCTTCTCCCTTCTCTTCTCTCTCTGCACTAAAGCAAGCAAGTCACGCCCATCAAATTTAAGCTCTCTCTAAGCCATGTATCTCTGCTTCTCTATCCTCTGTTCCAAGAAAAGCTGTCCGCAAGTTTGCTATCTACCTCCTTTCCTTTCCAAAGCTGCAGCCTCGAATGATTACACCACCACCCCAACAAATCCATCAATCCGAGCATCAGACTACCTCTTCCTATTTCCCACACGAGCATGACCGAAGCAACGATTTGGGCGGCCGGTTCTCATCACGGGACAGCGCTGCGACTAGGGAAGGTGGAGGACACGCGGACCCGGTGTTGCAGGATGCCGGGGTCTGGGGTGGGTCTGCTCGTGGCAGGCGGCGATGAGCCACGAGAAGGGTGGGGGTGCCCGGTCGACGAGGCGGCAGCAGCAGCGCCGCCAGGAGCGGCAGACGATGCGGTGGGCGAGGCGCTCGGCAAAAGCGAAGGTGGGGTGCCAGTGAGGCGATGATGTGGTTGCCGCTCCTGGTGCTCTCGAGGTTGGGCGCCGCCGCCGTCGCCATTGCTGCGCGTCGTGACGTAGGGGATCGCATAGGAACGCCATTCGTCTTCACGTCGGTCTATTCAAACGCCGCATGTGCGTATACGTGCCCCTTTTTATTCGCGCGGTGGTGCCGGGTACGGCGGGCTGGGTAGGAATCGGCGTGGTGACGAAAACAATCTTTTTTTTTTGGTAAACTCGCAATTTTTATGGTTCTCCACCCCTCCCACCTCCCTCAGGTCTGATATGTGGGTTCAGCGTGAGGGGTATGATGGTCCTAATTTGGGCAAAATAAGTTTTTAATTATTTTCGATCTTTATATGATATATATATATATATATATATATATATATATATATATATATATATATATATATATATATATATATATATATTTAGAATCACACAGTACAACGAAGACGCTCACAACACGCACGCACACTCACACCCTATGAATACACGTACGCAAACCCTACCCCTATGAGCACCTCCGAAGAACTGAGCACCGGCAGATCTGAAGATTCCCGAAGCGTCCCACTGGACCGTCTTACCATTGGACTACAAGCCAATTTATATATTTATATATATATAGATAAAAATAAAAAAAACAACACCCAGATCACGTTCCTTCTTTAAATAGGCCAAGCAGCCAAAAACTCCCCACTAACGGGCCTGCCCACAGCCCACTCGAGCCTCTTCTCCCTCACCAGGCTTGTCCCTCACGGTGACTCACTCGACCAGGCCTCCTGCACTTGACTCTCTGACCAGGCGACCATCACAGCGGCAGGCGGCGGCGGCAAACAGAGCTGCAGTGTAGAGGGCGCGGTGGGCCGCGGGCGGCGGCGACCGGCCGGTGGGTCCGCGGCAGGCTGTAGGCCAAGGTACGCGGCAGGCGTCGGCGGCAAACAGAGCTGCAATGTTTAGGATTTGTGTTATTGGTATTTAATTATATGCTACTAGTATGTACTTGATCTGTCAAAAAAAAAATTGAACAATACTTCAAATTTCGAATACCCACCTCCCAAATCCTTGTACTAATCTTTTGATGAAGTGGATCATACCACTGCGGTATTTGATCATTTACATGATTATGTTGGCTTCCTTGTATGGATGGTAGGCGATGCCAAGAAGCAGAACAGGCAAAGAAATTGAATAAGATTGAATTAATTTACAAGTATGATACAGGGGACTGCATATGAACCAAAACTAACTGATTAATTTACAAGTATGATACAGGGGACTGCATATGAACCAAAACTAACTGATCCTTATGCAATTCAGTGCTAAGAGGCATAGCTCCGGAGAGATTTATGTTTTCATATGTTCCAAGAATGGGTATATGGTCAGATCTAGCCACATTGGAATACGATTTTGCCATCTGCATGTATGAAGGAAGTCTCTTCTGATTTGTAAGCCTGAGCTTCTTCCTCCGGCGTTCAACTACCTGACAGCAATCGATCATATAGCATAGCTAAGCTGCTTAAATGCAAGACCATGCATGGATCTAAGTTGGATAATCTAAATTGTGGACCGCCATCTTTCTTGGATAGTAAAAGTATAAAACGATAGTATTCCATCATCGCATAACTTGCTAAATTATTGTTCATCGCATAGAGAGCTGCTTGTATCTCACATAGGATGCATGGTTTTCTTCAGTAAATTCGTGTTGCTTTGCATAGTGGTGATATCAATTGCCTACACTCAATATATTGTTTTGTGCAAATATTTGAAAACTATGTATTTGCAAGTGTCCAGGTATAAAAGCAAAGTGTGATATTTGTTGTCTCCTGTCGGCATGCTATTATATATGTGCAGAAAAGGTTTTCAGAAAGAAAATAATTTATTTTCAATGAAGTCAAGAGGGCAATTTATACCAATGGAACAAAGATGGCATATTGCACCAATATAATAAATTACATAAATACAAATGCCAACCTTGTGGCATGAAAAAATTGTATTTTAAATGTGAAGTTAATCGTACCACTGCGATCTTTGATCGAATAAATGTTTACGATGACTTCCTTGGATGGCTTGTTGAAAATGCCAAGAATCAGTAAAAAAATGAAACTGAAAAGGTGCTCCATTACAAGTATGATACAGGGGACGACTATACGAACCACAATAAATTGATTCCTATGCAATTCAGTGTTAGCACTATAGCTCCAGAGAGATTTATTTTTGCAGAGGAGAGATGTTGAGATCAATGCTGCTGATGTTAATTCCATTATATGCGATTGGGGCGTACATCCACATGTCGTCAGAGCTCAACAACTGCACATAATTATTTGACATAAAGTTAGTGAAGTTCATTTTTGCAGTATATGTCACAATTATTTGATTATTACATATTTTCAGTCTGCTGGCATGGAATTTTTTATTACTGACCTTAATCTGAAGCTGCAAAAATTTGACATACTGTGCTGCTTCCTCGAGCATCGTACTAATGTCAACCTGTAAGATAATATTTATGCAAGTTAGAAACGAGTTTGTATTTACCAATTTATATTAGGCAGAAATTAATTTATTGAAAGGAACTTACTTTTGTTCCATTGGGAACCAAGTTCTGCAAGATTCTGAGTCTTTCATTGATCCTCTCTCTCCTCTTCTGCAGAATTCAAATATAATAAAACTCGTCAGAATTCAGAGAGAGTTCAATGAGTCACTGTATATGACTTGTTTTTGTTCCCATAACTTCAGGGAAAATGTTCTGAATTTTTTGTTCTTACCCTTGCGTAGAGGCTCTGTGGATCAGTTGCTGCTCCACGGCTGGCCCTGGTGCCCGTCTTCTTTGAGCTTGAATTCATATTGCCTTCCAAACTTCCCTCCTCGGAGGTGCAGCTGCTGGAGCATTGTGCATCAATATAGGCGTTGGTGCCATCTTCGTTGCAGACAGAATCCTTTTTGCCTGCCTTCTTGGTCTTCTTTGATGCCTGCATCAGTTAATACTCTTAAGCATTTTTGCAGAAAAAAATAATAACTCTTAAGCATGGATCCCCAACATTGCAACTGAACTAGTAACTGATCCATAAGTATTTCTGTGTTCATTACCTTTATGGCGGCACTAGACTTCTGCTTCTTAGTAGCCGGTACATCGTTGGCTGCTTCTTCCTCTATAGATGATGAATGGTTTTGCAGGGGGCTCAGGTCATTACTAAAGTACGGGACATCAGAAAGCGAGTTGAAGTCGGTAGGCTTGAGAGGATTCGTAACTGGAAACTCAAAGCTCTCAAAGTTCTGTGCTGGATCAGGCAAACTGGTAACACTAGAACTATGACCTGGTTGAGGCCAGCACAGTGGAGGGACATCATAGTTGAGACAGCTAGAAGAGGAGTTGGAGTCATTGTCGAGGCTAGGCAAGAACAGAGCTACCAATGCCTCCATGGACTCATCCACATGCTCATAGGTGAAGCAGTGATCATCAGCTCCAAGCAACTGCGCCATCATGTCAGTTTCCATTGATGGCGCAGACGAAGTGTAGGAGCTCTCTGTTTCAGTAGAGTTGGAGGGCTCAAGGCAAGGAGAGGCACTAGCTTGGAGAAGTGCTGATGGTACAATGTCTGAAGCTCTGAATGCTCCTGCCGTGTGCTTGCAGACGGTATTTGTAGGGTGCAGCAGTGCAGGTGGCCCCCATTTTTGACGATATATTGCTTCACAATCAGCACCAAATTGTCTGGCTCTTGTAAGTTATCTCCAGAGTCAACCCAGTTGGGACGGTGTTAAGTTGTTGCAGCCGAATTCTTGATCTTGATACCGACAGGATAATAAAAGCCGCATGCGCAATTATGTCGAGATAGGCAAGCGATGGTATTGTTTATCTTCCCGGCAAGATTAGGAAGCTGATATTGTTTATTTTGGGGAGGAGATTGGCTTGGCCATTTGAGCAATTACTCGCATTGTAGATCGTGGGGAGTGGTGGTGAGCTGAAGGCAGGAGGGATTATGTGAATTAAGTTCTTCTGGTTGTTGTAAAAGTTAAGACCAGTCATCAATGGCTGTGTGATCATGTCATTCTGTGCTTCCCATGAAGGTTGCAGAAACAATTGTTCCCATTTTCAGCAACTTGAAGAGCTGTCAGATCCCAAAAATGGGGAGAAAAACAGATTCCATAGCACAGAACTGCCGGTGCAACACAAATTTGTCCCTTCATTTTTGCTACTATAAAATGCAAGTGGGGTCAATTATAACTTCAAACGATTATGGGTGTAGTCAATTGTTTGTGATCACAAGATTAGATTATTGTCAGCATTAATTAGTGAAGATTGATCTTGGTACTATGAACTTCACAGCACTAATTAAGTATAGGCATAAGTGTTCTTTTTTCTGTTTTGTCAATGCTAACCAATTTATGGAAGCACATGGTTGCCCTCTCCAAACTCTGTATGAGAGCACAGAGCAGTGAAAGGTGATGCGCGCCTTCCAGGCAATATTATTGGAAAGAATCATTCATAGAAATTGAATGAAAGTGCTAGGTTTTCGGATAGCAAACACTAATTACTCATCATTCATCACATACCTGCAGCTGACTTGCTTTGTACTTATCATTAGAAACTATAGGTTATTATGAAACTTCTTTTTCATGTATTTCTGTAGTTATCCATCAAATCATGTATTTCTTTTTCATGTGAAACTGTTTTCGTTTTGCTCATCGCATACCTCTTTCTAACTGGTGCTCCGGAATTGACTTCTTGCGTACAAACTTAAGTTTACAAGATAATGTATTTTAATTTAGTATGTATAGTGTGTACTTTTTAATACTCAGTAGTACAATCAATCTTGAACCGCCACTCACCTGACTGCCATACTTTCTTTTACTTAGATTCCAATTTAACCGTACAGTTTAATTGTGTTCTTATATGAGAGACTAGCATATGCTTTATGTACTTCTGGAATTTGTCTACACTGGAAATTGCTGTTCTTACAAGACACTAAAGGCAGCTCTAAGAAGTCAATAAGCACTGTTTGAACATCATACAGCTATTCATAGCTGACTTGCACCATGTGTACTTGGGAATCTTAAACCCATAAGATTTGTGCTTCGGGTTGTATTTAGCCAAAATAAAGTTTGCAGCAAGACTCATGCTTTCTTAATTAAATTTATTCTACCGAAATTCAAGTTTTATCATACTAACTGCTTAGTAGTGTGTGTGTGTGTGTGTGTGTGTGTGTGTGTGTGTGTGTGTGTGTGTGTGTGTGTGTATTTATCTAATTTGGAGCAAAACCTTCAACAGCCAATTAACTGGTCAATAGTCTACTGATCTGATTGCCCCCATATTGCAGTTATCATTGGACAAATGGTTTGTATCATCTGTTCCTGTCCTAGTTTATGCACTTCAGTCATTGTTGGCGCAATAGGGGCCATATCATATATAATTTTTTTAGAAAAAATCAGCTAAATAATGTTATTATGCGTACACTCTTAAGAAGATATAATACTTCATTTTCCTTACAACCCAACTTGATCCAGACTTTATGTGCCAAAAAAACAAAGGATCAGAGAGAGAAATTTCATGATGAATTGTGTCGGCAAACTGAAAATGCATAACGCCTTTTGACTTATTTAAGTCTTCTAGTTCGAGCTAATTCAATGTCAGCTAGGACTGTTGACATTTGCTTGACACGGTATATATAACACTAACAATAGAGCAGTTGATGAAGCATTGAATATTTACTAATACTGGTTGACTTGTGGTTCATAAAAAGAGAAGGAAGTTTCCTATATGTCATTAAAGTAGGTTAATGGGGTAATTAAGATAATTTAGATTTAAATTTAATTAGACTGCCCCTCGTGTGTGTGTGTTCCTCCCGGCCTTTCTCATGCACTGAACCTGCCTTGATTATAACCATCTTGCCAGTTAATTGCAAAAAAGAAGGCGATAGTGAAGTTTACTTACAAAAATTATGTTGTGATGCACTGTACACTCCATTTTATACAGCTCTTACACAGTAGGGTATGATATAGTTCTTTTTTTTTGCAAAGTGAGGATTAAAGATAGTTGGGGTTAATGAAAGAATTATAAACGCTTGATCTTGGCTGTCAGTGTTGTCACCCATCTAGGCAGCAAATCTTGTGTTGGAATAACACCACACAATTGGAATCCGTCAGGATTTGCCAGCACTCTTGGTTCACTGTATTGGGCTAGAACTATATCAGTATTATCTCACTACCTACACACCACTAAACTAAGCTGTTTCATTTAAAAATTCCAAGCAAACGTGTGGGTTTCAAATCCATTAGAGTGGCTATTTTTTATGCTGGTTTGCCGAAACCTAATGCAACACTCCTCCTTTACCCGGGCTTGGGACCGGCTATGCTGAGACGACTCAGGAGAGAGAGAGTCTTCCAGACAGCATAGGCGGAGTTCCAAGCAAATGTGTCCTTGCTGAAAATAAGGGATAATCACAGTGGTTACTTCACTAAGATGCACCATTGTAGAGCTGAGCTTGACTGCTCCTTAAACATTAAAAGCACCGCATTATATAATAACACATCAGTCCTATGAAAAACTAGTGCCAAGTTCTTTATTGAATATTCGATCCTTGCCATGGATGTTTGAAATGATTAAACAACCTAACTACCAATCCCTAACCACCTAGCATCCATATTAACTCCTTGTCTGTACTAGTAACTAACTGGATCAGATAAACTAAGAACTCAAGTACAAGTGTATAACACTCCATGGACCCAAACAGAAGCGCTGGCCATTTATTTAATCCCATGAGAACACTATGCTAGCGCTGCTTGCAAATCATAGCGTAACACCAAGTCACTGAATAAAAAAATGTTCCATACCTTTTTGGCGATCTTCTTGTTGGGGTATGGTTCTTCAAGAGACGCAAATTAAATCTTGCAACATTCTAAACTACAAAATTACACCTTGGCTTAAGACCTTATATCATTATATGTATAAAATATAAAAATTGCTAGATTAGGGTACCAATAATAATCCTAATTAAATCAGAGAAAACGCAAGGATAAATTTATGAATTTATATCATAAGTTGATGGGAAAAATAAAAAATGTGTATAGTATGATTGCAACTATACAATCAAATGTGTGCATGAGTTATATATATGGCCAACATGCAGCTCTCAAGTCTATTCATACGGTACCTCCAGGTAGTCTGGCTAGTTTTAAATAAGGCCCTGTTTAGTTGGTGAAATTTTTTGGATTTTAGAACTGTAGCACTTTCGTTGTTATTTGGCAACTAATGTCCAATCATGGACTAATTAGGCTTAAAAGATTCATCTCATTATTTACAGCTAAACTGTATAATTGGTTATTTTTTAAATTACATTTAATGCTCCATGCATGTGTCCAAAAATTCGATGTGACAGAGAATCTTGAAATTTTTGGTAACTAAATAGGCCCTAAGGAGTATGGTCAGCATCCACATTTGATGTGTGCTTATAATTAAGTATCTGCTCCATGCTGATGATGCATATGGCAATTTATCATTATCCACTCAAAGGTTTAGTACTGATATCGTGTTTCTAGCTTAACATTACTAGTTAGCTTATACTTATAGGATATTCAACAAAAATAACAATGGCATTATTTTAGAACCAACCCATCCAGATAAAAAAGCATATAAACATATAAATTCAAAAATATAAGCTAATGTAAACTCTTTAATTCATAATAAATAAGTTCGAATTTAAATATGAGTCAAACTTGATGTTCTTATTCATATTAGAGTGTGGTGAATTTTTAAAGTACCTTAGCGGTCAAAATGTATGTAATATTTTTTGCGAATCTTGATTAAACATATAAATAGCATGCATGACTAACAGTAAAGTTGAATCTTGTACATTCTTAATGTTCAGCATTCTAGAGCTGATTCATAATAAAGGAGCTTTCTAGAGTTATACGTTATTAAAATTATCACGTTAGTTCAGTGGCAGTTATAGTGGCAAGAACGTGGAAGAAGAATGTTTGGATCATCAGCTCATCACGTATCATCATCGTCGTCTTTGTGTAACTACCCAACCTAAACGTCCTCGTTTATATTTAGATGTACACGTGTTATAATGATGATTCGTAACAAATGACACTCCCAAGAAATGGAGATAGTTTTATTTAGAGCATTTGCAAAAGTTCTCTCTCTCTCTCTCTCTCTCTCTCTCTCTCTCTCTCTCTCTCTCTCGTTAGTTATGCTAGCTGTCAGTTCTGCATCACGTTGAATATCAGGGTTGAAGAAATTCACTATCACATCGTACGTCGATCTGCATTACGGAAAAAAGGCGGCACCAAATTAAATAAATATAATATAGTGCAGTCCATCTTTCAGTACACAATAATGGTATGGACTTTTTAAAATAATCAAACCGCTAAATTTTAAAATACTTCATAGCTCGAGCTGGTACGACATACATGACCTTAGACAACTAGAGCTAGCTAGCTTAGCCCTTGGGCATTCGCCGCAGTCGGCAGGGACGGCAAAACCTAGAGAGAGGCAAGCGTTGAACTCAAGGGGGACAGATCGACGCTTCCACCTAATGAGATCTCGCTTTCATCAAGTACAATACGAATGATCTCCAACTGGCAAAGGATATTAAAACTTGTTTAAATTCTTTGCGAGCAGAAGGAGTTTCATTCTCCTGTAAATTAAACAAGTGAAAGAGGCAACGCTGGCCACTGTCCACACCACGTGAAAGCTACAGATTTTATTTTGATTGGAAATCTATAGTAAATAATGGCTCGACAACATCTCATGGAGAAGTGCTTGCTGTTAGAAAACTAGGCAATTTTCGGTATATTTTAATTCCAAATATTACTAGCAATTTCATGGCATAAAAGAGTGATAATATATGAACAAAATATATTCTTGTGTTCATGTTATTCTCACTAATAAAATTGAACAAAATATTAAACCAGAATAGGTTTAGAATGTACCCCAAGGCGGAACCAATGCCAGAGGCACCGGTTGCGCCGTTACCAGCTGAAATAGACATTCTATTCGACTGGCCTTTCCTGATGTAGCCGAACGATGTCGATGTAGGAAGAGATTCGCAGTGTAGTCCCACGAACGGTCACCAGGAAGTAGATGAAGTAGTCACTCACGCTGGGATGTAGACGAAGTAGTCGTTCAGGGAGCGAGCAGTCGCGTCAAGACGCTCCCCAAAAACCTGATTGCCCGCGCCCCGTGCAGGACCTTCAGCGAGCAGAGGTTCCAGAGGCCTGCTCTCGCTAGAGCTGTGCGGGCAACGCTAGCGATGGGAATAGCAGAAAACAGCAGAGGGAGAAGGGAGAGGTCTCCTAAGCAGGAGTACCTGAAGCAAGAGCGCTTGTGGTGTGAGGATGAGTGGAGGAGGGCCTAGTTTATATAGGCGTGCAGGTGTCTTAGATTCAACGAACCTGGATATCATAATGGGCTTTGATGAGCAGCAATTACTGGTGCAATTGAGTCACAGGAATCTCATTAACCGCAAATGTTTTATTCTGTGTCATCATTCACATGTTAATACCAATGTTTTATTGTCTCTATTTTAATGCTTTCAATAGTAAAACATCCTCTCATCTCAGCACATCACGTCGCACCGCACCGCACCTGCACGTCACGTCACGTCCGGCCGTGCCACGCACAAGCACACGCACACGTACCGCCCGTCCGGCCGGCCGTGCCTCGGCCCGGCCCGGTGAGGCGAGCGAGCGCGCGTGTGCGTGTGGTTCACCGACCTCCTCTTACCGGCTTCACAAGTGGTGTACGCAAGGTCCACCCTTTAAGTCGGTTGAGATCCTCCTCAAATCCCGGTACGGAATTAAGCAATTGATTTCCTAGCATTTAATGGTGGACTTTAAATTCTTTTATTGCATTGATTAGAATAAATGGGCCAAGCCCATAATTCCAACAATCCCCACCAAGAAATTCAAGCCACACTAGAAATGCTCTCATTCCCTCATTGATATACCAGTATTTGACAGAGACTGTTAAGTTGAACTTCCATCTAGGACAAAGGCTACATTTATTCACAACTGTACAATGGACTATGCCTTGAATTGCCAGTCTTGTGCAAACAAGTTTGACCAGAACCCTACACTGGTACTAGGCTGCATAAGCATCCCTGCGGTTTGGAGCTTATAAGTCATACTTTAGGCCATTCATGAGTTTCTAGAGAATACCTAGTTCTCATAGACCATGACCAGTAGTCAGACTCATATAGATGTGTTCCTTTCAGATGTTCTGTAGGACAACATCTTTGTTTTAAGAAAACAACTCATTTATTTTAAAGAAACCACCTGGAACACATTAAGGTATAGACCAACCTGCCATACAGATTAGAAGAGAAATGCACCTTATACACGGAATGAGCCTTTTTCACAAAGGTTCTCTTCTCTCAGTCAGACTTTAGTTTATTTCACCATCCTATTTCACGGGATCTCCGATCACATAGGACATGTTTCCACTATAGAATGACTCACGTGGGTCTCAAGCCCAATTCCATAGATGCATTGTCTATCACATTTCGTGAAAGACCCTTTATAAACTGATCTGCCAGATTTTTAGCCGTCTGAACATAGTCCAAGACTATAACTCCAGAGTTTCTCAATTTTCTGACAGATTTCAACCGCCTTTTCACATGTCTAGATGACTTCATGTTATCCTTTGAACTGTTCACCTTGACAATCACCGTTTGATTGTCACAGTTCATTAGAATTGCCGGTATTGATTTTTCAACTATCGGCAAGTCCATAAGGAGCTCACGAAGCCACTCAGCCTCAACAGTGGTGGTATCTAATGCTGTGAGTTCTGCTTCCATAGTTGACCTCGTTAAGATGGTCTGCTTGCAAGACTTCCAAAAAACAGCTCCACCACCAAGTGTAAACACATATCCACTTGTGGCCTTTATCTCATCAGCATCAGAAATCTAGTTTGAATCACTATACCCTTCTAGTACCCTTGGGTACCCGGTGTAGTGAATTCCATAGTTCATTATCCCCTTTAGATAGCGCATTACTCTTTCAAGAGCCTTCCAATGATCATCTCCCGGGTTTGTGTAACATCCCGAAAATTTACTAAAATAAATCATGCGCTAAAAATTTTGTTTCGTCGTTGAGCTCAATCCCCTTCTTGAATCATCTCCCGCCTGATTTCCTGATACCCCCGAGGAATCGAGCCGACATCCAAATCTCTTGCCGTCCCATCCCTGTTTTCCCCCCGACCCGCGCATCGCGCTCGCGCGCGCCCGGACGCCACGCGTGGCCGACCGCGGCCGCGATCGGCGCCGACGCGCCCGCCCCTCTCCCTCTTTCTCTCTTTATTTCTCTCCCCTCCTTTTTCCTTTTTATTTTTCCCATTTTATTTTTCTTTTTCTTTTTCTCTCCTTCCCTCTCTTTCTTCTCCTGCCCCGCGCGCTCGGCTCCCCTCCCTCTGCTCTGCCGCTCCCGAGCGCCGCCCGCTCGGCCCTCCCTTCCTCCCCACCGAGCACGCCCCCCCCCCCCGTCTGCGCCACGGCCGCACCAGCTCGGCGCCACCCCTGCCGCACGCACCCACGCTGCAGGGCAGCCCCACGGCCGCGCGCGCCCCGGCCGTGCCTAGCCCGCGCCCGCCGCGACGCGCACACCGCCGCCCGGACCCGCTCGCCTGCGCCCTGCTGCACCCGAGCCGCTCCCTGGCCGCATGCCCACGCCCCGGGCCGGTCATGTGCACGCGTGCGCGTGCACGCGCTCGCCGAGCCGCGACGCGTCGAGCCACGGCACCGGCCCGCCTGCCGCGCGCACACCGCCGCCATTGATGCTGCACAGCGGCGGCGACTCCGGCACAGCACCGCCTGCAGCGGTCGCCGCCTGGCCGCAGCGTCGCGTCACCTCGCCATGCGCGCCCGCCCCCCCGTTGACGGCCGCACAGCGCCAAGCCATCCCCACCGCCATCAACTCGGTCGCCGGCCTCCGCCGCATTCCGCCAAACCTCCACCGCCTCTCACGCCTATAAAGGCCTCGGCGCCGCTCCTCTGCACCACATCCCCAGCCCGAGCTCCGCAGCCGCCTCCCTGACCTCCTAGCACCACTCCCGCCATTGCCGCCGCCGCGAGCACAGGCCACCGCGGAGCCCCCATCCCGCAGCACCGCAGCTCGAGCCGAGGTAGGCACTGGGATTCCCGAGCTCCCCATCTTCTTTTTCCCCGGATCCGGGCCGCCGTCGTGCCTTGCGGTGCCGCCGCCACACTGACCAGGGTTGGCCGCCACCCGCCGCCATCGTACCACCTCCTGCGAGCCACCATCTCCCAAATCAACGGGAGGGATCGACCTCCCACGGCGGCCGCCTCCTTTTCCCCCTACTCCGGGCTGCCGCCGTGCCCCCAGGCCGCGGGCCCGCGAGCTCCGACGAGCGCCGGCCCCCTTCCCCTGTTTTCCAGTGTAGAGGGAGGAGGAGGAAAGGGGCCATTTAGCCCAAAACCCCCTCCCTTTCCCTTGATTCAGAAAAGAAGCCCTCCACTCTTTGCAAAAGAAACCCCGTCCTTTGTTTTATTTATAAGAGAAGACCCCCATTTCATGAAAATATTTATAAATAGGCCCCTGACTCTTTTAGATTAACCCAAGAAACTTCTAAAATGCAAACCAAGCCCCTGCCTTCATAAACTTAATTACAATTAGGCCCCTGGACCCCTGTTTAGGGCCTAAACACTCCTTTGACCTATCATTTTATGCACCTAACGACCTCGGATCTACCCAAAACATTACCACGCCTCTCTTAACTCAATTTTGGCCATACCATTCAGAAACCATTCAAAAATAATACTCTATGCTCTATATTTCATGTGTTTCCGTTTCGAGCTCGACGACAAATCTTTATTTTCTGTGTTTTGATTGTGTGCCTGTTGTGTGCGCTGTAGACCACGGAGTGAACGAAAGAGAGCCCGTCAACGAGCAGTACTGTGAGTAGGAGAACGAGGACCAGTTCCGCGACCCCGAGCCCGAAGGACAGGCCTTCCCTGAAGGCTACGAAGACGGCAAGTTCAACCCCATCCTTTGATGCATGTTTTTGTCCTAGTTTTATAAACACAACCCAATGGCCTGTTTTAAAAAGTTGCATATGTTTTACTTGCATGAAAACACGGTTGGATAGCCACCCCTTGATTTGTGATGACCATTCCTTGACCACCTAGATTAATGTCTGATTTTGCTTGGACGTTAATCGATATTAGAACGCTTATGACTTTACTCATAATATAATTTATTTGATAAAGAAAATGTGTGCGTGTGGGAAGGGATAAAACGTGGATTTTCGAAAGATGAGTATGGACGGGATGGACGGCATCTCTGTGTGAATTGCCGATTGGTGTGCTTATGCCTGTGTGGCAGGGCAAAGAAGGGAGATATCCATATTGTCGTGTCTAAGGACCGAGTTGGTGTGTCATCTCACCTAACTCCACTATCGTGCAAACCACTCGACCGTTGAATGGGCAACGGCGTAGCATAAATCCCACTAGTTGGTGTGGTAGCCATCAGGAGAGCTAAGAGCAACGGGTGACTAAGGAAAAGGGATAAGCCCCGAGTGACTTATGCCCGGTTATACCTAAGTGAACGGTCAATGACCCCTTGGTGCATCCCGTGATGGCTAGTCAGGCTTAGCTATGGTGGGTAATGGCTATGTTGGGATCTACACCGACACGACGGTGTTCGAGTTGTGGTATCCTACTTGTGGGTAAAGTTGCACACCTCTGCAGAGTTAAGAATCTATTCGAATAGTCCGTGCCCACGGTATTGGGCGAGTTACGGTGTGGTCACATAACTAGTGTTTCTTTGGGATGGGCTGGTGTGAGTTGTTTTGAAATTGTGTCCGGCAGTTGTGCCGTGTGCTACGACAGACGGGGAGTCCGGTAGCAGTTTTAAAACCTAAACTCTGTGTTACTGCAAAAAAAATTGATTTCTAAAAGGTTTCCGTAAAATAAACCCCTGCATAAAATGTTGTTTTTCTGCAAAGTAAACCGTAACCTTATCCTTGATTTACCTATGCATATTATTCTGTTATAACCCCCTCCGTGGGTGTGGTTGGACTTGCTGAGTACGTTTGTACTCACCCCACTCTTACTTTTTACAGAAGAAGACCCAGACTTCGTACCTGACGACACCGAGTAGGGTTATCGTTCTACACCCAACCTTGCCTGTGGAACCGGCCCTGTTGAGATGCCTCCGCTGTCGCAGTACTCTGAGCCCGTAGTAGACCCTATGTGGTTCGCGGTCTGGTGTTATGTCGTAGCCTGGTTAATTATTATTATCATCTGTATCGAGTGTCCTCTAAGGTTTGTACGGTTTTGAACCATCTGATGTAATAAATGTGGCATCAGCCTCCTGGGACTGGTGCTTTGTATCACATTTAAGTCTTCTCTTATGAGGGGACGCTTCAGGTGGTATCAGAGCCGTAGGTTGGCCGTAGGACGTGACCCTAGGAGCGAAACCCGTTTTCAGGACCAATCACCTCAGGACTTTTCTATCCTTAATCCTTTCCTCACACAAACACTTACCTTTGGTTCTTGCCCTGTTCCAGATGGCTGACGATGGATGGATCGGCGGAATCTGTTTCGCAGAGCCCGGCCTTCCTAAGTTGTTGATACTCAGCCTGGAACGCATTGGAGTTGTGGATCCGCCAGAATTTCTTTACCGGGAGTACGACTCCAAGGGCACTCTTCGGTGTGACCTGATGATCTTCATAGCAAGAAGCACCCGCTACCCTGATGTGGACCCTTGGTTCATCTCCACCACTGGATTCCGTTTCCCAGATACCTATCGGAAAGCCGCCCGTAAGGCCCTGCGACGGCTCCGAGTGATCTACAGGCATCACCTCCAGCGGACTCCTATGGGATTTTTCCCGCCGACTGAAGGAAGGGGACGCACATGGATTGCTAGGATGAGAGGACTTGGAAGAGAAGAAGAAGACCTAGAAGACACGGTCTCTCACCTATCCATCTATCTCACCGGCCTGGATGAGCTCTATCGCGAGCAAGCAGCACAACTGAAGTAGCAAGTCCACAGAGCAGAAAAGGCAACCCAGGAGCTGGATGAACAACGGTCGAGGACCGTACATGCCGAGTATTCCCTAGCCGCCCTCCAAGTCCAAATGGATGAAAAAGAGGAAGAACTGGAAGAACAGCGGGCAAGAGCCACACGCGCCGAGGACTCGCTAGCCGCTCTCCAAGCTCGTATGCGGAGGTACGAGGCTCGCTGGGGAATAGGCGGATGGATAGAAGAAGACGCAGAAGAAGAACCCGAAGAGGCTCAATGGGATGTAGGCATTCAGGCCGAAGAGGAAGAGCGCATGGAAACCCATTGGGATGTTGGAACTCAAACTGAAGAAGAAGAACCTGAAGAAACCCACTGGGATAAAGGAACTCAGACCGAGGATGACATGATGGATCAGTATCTCCCACTGAAGAAGCGCCCTCTTAGGATCGAGGAAGAGTCTCCATGATAGGAGTTGTCTCCAAGCTAGGACCTTTGCTCTAATAATAATCATGTGCCCATGAAGTTGTACCCCCCCATGATGCCATAAATAAAAAATCATCTACCCCTTTTGTGTACCTCAAATAATCGTGCAAGATCTTCACCCTATCTTTGTTTTCAGATGGCTGAGGAAGGATGGACCCAGGGCGACTGCCAAGCTGCACCTGGTTTCCCCAGCCTCTTGATCAACGCCCTGGAGAGCCTTGGCGTCACGGAACGCCCAAGGTACTACAGCAGAGAGTACGAGCATCATGGCACTCTCCGCTGCAGGGTGATCCTAGTGGTCACCAGAAGTGACCGCTACCCCGACATCCTGTCATGGCGAGTGGCTGCTACAGGGTTTAGGCACCAGGACACCTATCCCCTAGCCGTCAGGAAAGCACTTCGTTATCTGTGCCGGATTTTCGAAGGACACCTCACCCCCACACCAATGAGGTTCTTCCCACCAGCCATCAGGACACCAGTTTGGGAAGCTCGAATGAGAAGCCTGGAACGGCGCCGCCTTGAAGAAGGCCTCCTGTACCAAGTGGCTACCTACCTAGCCTCCTTGGATCAGCTCTTTGACGAGCAAGCCAACTTGCTGAGGGAACAGACCCATCGAGCCGAGCAAGCAGAGCTCGCGGTAAGACTGCAACAGATCCGAGCAGTCCAAGCCGAGGCAAGAGCCGCAGCCGCGGTCAGCAGTGAAGCAGTTGCTCAGGAGAGCCTCAGGCAAGCCCGGGATCGGCGTATGCAGGAATGGACTAGAAGTGGAACCCCAGTCCCAGCAATTGGAGAAGACCATGTTCTGCTCGGAACGCCCATCGTAGGATGGGGACCACTCTTTGGAAACCCACAAGCCTCACCCGAGAACCCTGGAAGGTCTACGGCCGCCGCCGCCAGAGAAGCCACAACGCAACCCCGGGAAAACGGAGATCTAGAGAATGGCTAGCCAGGACCACTCATTTCCCCGGAGGACGCGAGTTCCTTTCCGAGGGAGGAACCCACACAAGCCAATGAGTCTGCCTGAAGTGCGAGCAACCGACAAGGAATGAAGCCGTGTGGTCCGAAGAAGTGCTGTGCCCCTTTTTCTTTTAAAGTTGTGTACCCGGACGTGTAGTACGCGTTCTAGTCGTGTTCCCGTGTTGTACCCTGCCTCGCTTTAGTGAAGGTTGCTTGTTTGCCTTGTTGTGTGCTTGTTGTGTGTGCCCTTCGGCAGAAGGTTAATTCTGCCTTTTCAAAAATACGAGTTAAACAACTTAAACATCACCTAATCCCAATCTCACAAAAACCCTACCCAATCTGCAGATGGTTTCCCGGAGCTTCACGAGGGCCTCCCGCGTCAGGGACCCTGCAGCTGCTGATGCAGGAGTACACCCTGACGGGCAAAACCATCCTCAGGAAGAACAAGAAGTGAGTCAGGGCAGAGGAGAAAATCATGGTGCACAGCTGCCACCACCACCACCTTTCGTGGACCTGGCACAAGTAATCCATAACCAGACTCTCATACTGGAGACACTGGCCAATGCTCTAGTGAACAGGCAGCCACGAGAGCAGACCTTTAATGACAAGCTGACAGCTTTTCTGAGGGCCAAGCCACCCACTTTTGCCGGATCCAGCAACCCCTTGGATGCAGATGACTGGCTCCGCGTGATCCAGAGGAAGCTCGAGCCATTTGGGTGCCAGGATCGAGATAAAGTTCTTCTGGCTGCACATCAACTCACCGGGACTGCCTTAGCCTGGTGGGAGAATTACTGCACTGCTGCCAGAGATGCCTCCACCATCACCTGGAATGAATTCGTGAGGGAGTTCCGCCGTTATCACATTCCCTCGGCCACCATGAAGCGCAAGGCAGATGAGTTCCGCGCACTTCAGCAGGGGAGTATGTCGGTGGAAGAATATACTCACCAGTTTATGGAGCTGTCTCGATATGCGCCAGATGAAGTGAACGACGACGAGAAGAAGCAGGACATGTTCAAGAAGGGACTAAACCCAGAACTCAGGACCCTGCTCACTCCTCAGATCTATCCTGATTTCAACACCTTGATGAACAAGGCGATCCTCACCGAGAAGGCTAAGATTGATGAAAGGAAAGAGAACAAGCGCAAGTTTCTGGAGAGTAAGTCTCGCCAGCAGGATCGTTTTCAGAAGGCCAGAAGTCTCAGCTACAACGCACCAAGGTCCCAAGCCCCAATGCAGTACAAAACTCAGTCTCAAGTGACAGGGCCACGGGCCCCTAACACACAGCCCAGAAGCCAGAACACCATGAGGGCCTCACAGAATAATGCGAGCCAGGTCACCAACAACAACAGCAACGTGAGAGCCTGCTTCAACTGCCGTGAGATGGGTCACTTCATCGCCGACTGCCCCTATGCCAAGAACAAGCCTGCTACTTCGGCTTTCTCCAACACAGTGAACGGACCCAAGCCAGTTCTGACCGGTGCCAACCGAGTGCCCCTCCGTGGCAACAACAACAACAACCAGCAGAGGCAATCCCAGCAGTCTTTTGGACGAGCCCGTGTCAACCACATCGACGCACAGGAAGCTCAAGGAGCCCAGGGCGTAGTACTCGGTGAGTACCTAGTCAGCTCAACTCTTGCAACAGTACTGTTTGATTCTGGAGCATCACACTCATTCATATCCTCGAGCTTTGTGGAGAAACATAAAATACCTACGGTACTACTAAAAACACCCCTATTAACCCGGACGCCCGGAGGAGACATCAGGTGTCAACTGGGTTGTCTACGGGTAAGGATCAATTTAAGTGGGGTAGAGTTTTTAGCAGACCTAGTAGTGCTTAAGTCAGAAGGGATAGATGTGATCCTCGGAATGGACTGGCTAAGCAAACATAATGGCCTCATAGGTTGTACGGACAAGGTAGTACACCTAACAAACCCAGAAGGAGTCCGAGTGACCTGCCACACCCGGGAAAGTGGAGCAAACCCGATGGTATTCAGTATGGAAGCCAAGAGCTTGGAAGAAGTCCCAGTAGTGAATGAGTACCCCGATGTCTTTCCCGAAGAACTTCCCGGTATGCCACCAGACAGGGACGTAGAATTTGTTATTGACCTTGTTCCTGGAACCGCCCCCATAGCCAAGAGACCGTATAGGATGGCCGCCTCCGAGTTGGCGGAACTAAAGAAACAGCTGGAAGAACTACAACGGATTGGCTTCATCAGGCCAAGTTCGTCATCTTGGGGAGCCCCGGTTCTATTTGTCAAGAAGAAGGATGGAAGTATGAGGTTGTGCGTTGATTATCGAGCACTGAACGAAGTCACTATCAAGAACAAGTACCCTCTTCCCAGGATCGATGACCTTTTTGACCAGCTAAAAGGAGCCAGGTACTTTTCCAAGATTGACCTAAGGTCCGGCTATTTTCAGCTCAAAATCAGGGAGAGCGACATCCCGAAGACAACTTTTGTCACCCGATACGGATAGTTTGAGTTCACGGTGATGTCTTTTGGGCTGACAAACGCACCTGCATATTTCATGAACCTCATGAACAAGGTATTTATGGACGAGTTAGATAAGTTTGTCATAGTCTTCATCGACGACATACTTATTTACTCGAAGAGTATTCAGGAGCACGAGCAGCACCTAAGGGTAGTTTTGGAAAAGCTAAGAGTGCATAGGCTATACGCCAAATTCAGCAAGTGTGAGTTCTGGCTGGAGAAAGTAGCTTTCCTTGGTCATATCTTGACCGCGGAAGGAGTAGCAGTGGATCCCGAGAAGGTCGAAGCAGTCTCCAATTGGCAGCAACCAACTAATGTCAGTGAGATCAGAAGTTTCCTCGGGTTAGCTGGGTATTATCGGAGATTCATTGAGGGATTTTCTAAGATAGCCCGGCCCATGACAGAGCTGCTCAAGAAAGAGAAGAAGTTCACCTGGACGGAGTCGTGTGAAAGAAGCTTCCAGGAGTTGAAGCGAAGATTGACGACAGCCCCAGTGCTAACCCTGCCGGATATTCATCGGGATTTTGTCATCTATTGTGGTGCGTCCCGACAAGGATTGGGTTGTGTGCTGATGCAAGATGGGAAAGTCGTTGCATATGCTTCCCGTCAGCTCAGGACCCATGAGCAAAACTACCCAACTCACGATTTGGAGCTTGCAGCCATAGTGCACGCACTTAAGATTTGGAGGCACTATCTGATTGGAAATAAGTGCGAAATTTTTACCGACCATAAAAGTCTGAAGTATATCTTCACCCAGCCAGACTTGAACCTGAGACAAAGAAGATGGCTGGAATTAGTCAAAGATTATAATTTGGAAATTCACTATCACCCTGGTAAAGCCAATGTGGTAGCCGATGCCCTAAGTCGGAAATCCTACGGGCCCAAGAATGACCATTTACGAGAGGAAATGGCACGATTAAATGTGCACATTGTCCCTCGAGGTTCCAGCCAAGTGCTAAACGTTCAATCTACTCTAGAAGGAAGAATCAGAAAAGCCCAAAGAACGGACAAAGGACTGATGGAAATCCGGAGGCAGACCGGAGAAAATAAGGCACCAGACTTTAGGGTGGATAATAAGGGAACGTTATGGTATAAAGATAGGATTTGTGTACCCCGGAAGGGAGACTTCAAACAGATAATCATGGACGAAGCCCATAACTCGGCCTACTCCATCCACCCAGGATCCACCAAAATGTACATGGACTTAAAACAGAAATATTGGTGGAATGGGATGAAGGCAGATATTGCACGATTCGTCGCCCATTGCGATACTTGCCAGAGAATCAAAGCTGAACACTAGAAGCCGGCAGGATTGTTGCAACCCCTACCCATTCCGGTTTGGAAATGGGATGAAGTAGGAATGGATTTTGTAGTGGGCTTGCCCAGAACCCAGAAAGGACACGATTCCATATGGGTAATAGTGGATCGGCTTACTAAATCAGCTCACTTCATACCCGTACGGACCAATTACGGCGGAGAGAAGCTAGCCAAGCTCTATGTGGAAAACATAGTGAAGTTGCATGGTGTGCCCAGCCGAATTGTTTCAGATAGAGGGACCCAGTTCACCTCTAGATTTTGGAAAAGTTTGCATAAAGCTATGGGCACCAAGCTGGACTTTAGCTCCGCTTATCACCCACAGACAGATGGTCAGACAGAAAGGGTGAATCAGATTATGGAAGATATGCTGAGAGCGTGTGTCCTCACTTATGGCAAAGATTGGGAACAAAGCCTACCCTATGCCGAGTTCTCATACAACAATGGATACCAAGCAAGCTTGGGCATGTCACCGTTCGAAGCTCTCTACGGAAGAAAATGCAGAACCCCTCTGATGTGGTCAGAAGTTGGAGAACATGCCCTAGTCGGCCCCGCACTCATAAAGGAAGCAGAGGAAAGAGTCGCCGAGATTCGAGAAAAGCTAAAAGCAGCCCAGTCCCGACAGAAGAGCTATGCGGACAAGAAAAGACGGGAAATAAGTTTCAACCCAGGAGATTTCGCGTATCTCAAGGTATCACCCATTCGAGGAACCCGAAGATTTCAGGTACAAGGAAAATTGGCCCCTCGGTATATCGGACCATACCGAGTTCTGAAGAAAGTTGGAGCAGTAGCATACCGTCTGGAGCTACCTGAAGAAATGTCAGATATACACCCAGTGTTCCATGTCTCGCAGTTGAGAAGGTGTTTGAGGATACCCGAAGTGGAGCATGTGCCGGTTGAAACAATAGATCTGCAGCCAGACCTACGATATCAGGAAATACCGGTCAGGATTCTAGACACCGTCACCAGGAGGACCAGAAACTCCGAGGTACGAATTTGCAGAGTCCAGTGGAGCAGACATGGAGTAAAAGAAGCTACGTGGGAACGCGAAGATGCTCTGAAGAAGGAATTTCCCCACCTATTTAGGAACCAGTCGAATCTCGAGGACGAGATTCATTTTAAGTGGGGTAGGTTTGTAACATCCCGAAAATTTACTAAAATAAATCATGCCCTAAAAATTTTGTTTCGTCGTTGAGCTCAATCCCCTTCTTGAATCATCTCCCGCCTGATTTCCTGATACCCCCGAGGAATCGAGCCGACATCCAAATCTCTTGCCGTCCCATCCCTGTTTTCCCCCCGACCCGCGCATCGCGCTCGCGCGCGCCCGGACGCCACGCGTGGCCGACCGCGGCCGCGATCGGCGCCGACGCGCCCGCCCCTCTCTCCCTCTTTCTCTCTTTATTTCTCTCCCCTCCTTTTTCTTTTTTCTTTTTCCCATTTTCTTTTTCTTTTTCTCTCCTTCCCTCTCTCTCTCTTCTCCTGCCCCGCGCGCTCGGCCCCCCTCCCTCTGCTCTGCCGCTCCCGAGCGCCGCCCGCTCGGCCCTCCCTTCCTCCCCACCGAGCACGCCCCCCCGGTCTGCGCCACGGCCGCACCAGCTCGGCGCCACCCCTGCCGCACGCACCCACGCTGCAGGGCAGCCCCACGGCCGCACGCGCCCCGGCCGTGCCTAGCCCGCGCCCGCCGCGACGCGCACACCGCCGCCCGGACCCGCTCGCCTGCGCCCTGCTGCACCCGAGCCGCTCCCTGGCCGCGTGCCCGCGCCCCGGGCCGGTCGTGTGCACGCGTGCGCGTGCACGCGCTCGCCGAGCCGCGACGCGTCGAGCCACGGCACCGGCCCGCCTGCCGCGCGAACACCGCCGCCATTGACGCTGCACAGCGGCGGCGACTCCGGCACAGCGCCGCCTGCAGCGGTCGCCGCCTGGCCGCAGCGTCGCGTCACCTCGCCATGCGCGCCCGCCCCCCCGTTGACGGCCGCACAGCGCCAAGCCAGCCCCACCGCCATCAACTCGGTCGCCGGCCTCCGCCGCATCCCGCCAAACCTCCACCGCCTCTCACGCCTATAAAGGCCCCGGCGCCGCTCCTCCGCACCACATCCCCAGCCCGAGCTCCGCAGCCGCCTCCCTGACCTCCTAGCACCACTCCCGCCATTGCCGCCGCCGCGAGCACAGGCCACCGCGGAGCCCCCATCCCGCAGCACCGCAGCTCGAGCCGAGGTAGGCACTGGGATTCCCGAGCTCCCCATCTTCTTTTTCCCCGGATCCGGGGCGCCGTCGTGCCTTGCGGTGCCGCCGCCACACTGACCAGGGTTGGCCGCCACCCGCCGCCATCGTACCACCTCCTGTGAGCCACCATCTCCCAAATCAACGGGAGGGATCGACCTCCCACGGCGGCCGCCTCCTTTTCCCCCTACTCCGGGCTGCCGCCGTGCCCCCAGGCCGCGGGCCCGCGAGCTCCGACGAGCGCCGGCCCCCTTCCCCTGTTTTCCAGCGTAGAGGGAGGAGGAGGAAAGGGGCCATTTAGCCCAAAACCCCCTCCCTTTCCCTTGATTCAGAAAAGAAGCCCTCCACTCTTTGCAAAAGAAACCCCGTCCTTTGTTTTATTTATAAGAGAAGACCCCCATTTCATGAAAATATTTATAAATAGGCCCCTGACTCTTTTAGATTAACCCAAGAAACTTCTAAAATGCAAACCAAGCCCCTGCCTTCATAAACTTAATTACAATTAGGCCCCTGGACCCCTGTTTAGGGCCTAAACACTCCTTTGACCTATCATTTTATGCACCTAACGACCTCGGATCTACCCAAAACATTACCACGCCTCTCTTAACTCAATTTTGGCCATACCATTCAGAAACCATTCAAAAATAATACTCTATGCTCTATATTTCATGTGTTTCCGTTTCGAGCTCGACGACAAATCTTTATTTTCTGTGTTTTGATTGTGTGCCTGTTGTGAGCGCTGTAGACCACGGAGTGAATGAAAGAGAGCCCGTCAACGAGCAGTACTATGAGCAGGAGAACGAGGACCAGTTCCGTGACCCCGAGCCCGAAGGACAGGCCTTCCCTGAAGGCTACGAAGACGGCAAGTTCAACCCCATCCTTTGATGCATGTTTTTGTCCTAGTTTTATAAACACAACCCAATGGCCTGTTTTAAAAAGTTGCATATGTTTTACTTGCATGAAAACACAGTTGGATAGCCACCCCTTGATTTGTGATGACCATTCCTTGACCACCTAGATTAATGTCTGATTTTGCTTGGACGTTAATCGATATTAGAACGCTTAGGACTTTACTCATAACATAATTTATTTGATAAAGAAAATGTGTGCGTGTGGGAAGGGATAAAACGTGGATTTTCGAAAGATGAGTATGGACGGGATGGACGGCATCTCTGTGTGAATTGCCGATTGGTGTGCTTATGCCTGTGTGGCAGGGCAAAGAAGGGAGATATCCATCTTGTCGTGTCTAAGGACCGAGTTGGTGTGTCATCTCACCTAACTCCACTATCGTGCAAACCACTCGACCGTTGAATGGGCAACGGCGTAGCATAAATCCCACTAGTTGGTGTGGTAGCCATCAGGAGAGCTGAGAGGAACGGGTGACTAAGGAAAAGGGATAAGCCCCGAGTGACTTATACCCGGTTATACCTAAGTGAACGGTCAATGACCTCTTGGTGCATCCCGTGATGGCTAGTCAGGCTTAGCTATGGTGGGTAATGGCTATGTTGGGATCTACACCGACACGACGGTGTTCGAGTTGTGGTATCCTACTTGTGGGTAAAGTTGCACACCTCTGCAGAGTTAAGAATCTATTCGAATAGTCCGTGCCCACGGTATTGGGCGAGTTACGGTGTGGTCACATAACTAGTGTTTCTTTGGGATGGGCTGGTGTGAGTTGTTTTGAAATTGTGTCCGGCAGTTGTGCCGTGTGCTACGACAGACGGGGAGTCCGGTAGCAGTTTTAAAACCTAAACTCTGTGTTACTGCAAAAAAAATTGATTTCTAAAAGGTTTCCGTAAAATAAACCCCTGCATAAAATGTTGTTTTTCTGCAAAGTAAACCGTAACCTTATCCTTGATTTACCTATGCATATTATTATGTTATAACCCCCTCCGTGGGTGTGGTTGGACTTGCTGAGTACGTTTGTACTCACCCCACTCTTACTTTTTACAGAAGAAGACCCAGACTTCGTACCTGACGACGCCGAGTAGGGTTATCGTTCTACACCCAACCTTGCCTGTGGAACCGGCCCTGTTGAGATGCCTCCGCTGTCGCAGTACTCTGAGCCCGTAGTAGACCCTATGTGGTTCGCGGTCTGGTGTTATGTCGTAGCCTGGTTAATTATTATTATCATCTGTATCGAGTGTCCTCCAAGGTTTGTACGGTTTTGAACCATCTGATGTAATAAATGTGGCATCAGCCTCCTGGGACTGGTGCTTTGTATCAGATTTAAGTCTTCTCTTATGAGGGGACGCTTCAGTTTGAAACAAATCGGCTCAGTTTGCTTACAGCAAACGAGATGTCAGGTCTTGTAGCACTAGCTAAATACATCAATGAACCAATGATCTGAGAATATCTCAGCTGATCTCGCATTATCCTTTTGTTCTTCCTAAGAATTAAACTGGCATCGTATGGTGTTTAGACAGGTTTATAGTTGCTATAACCAAAGCGACTTAACACCTTCTCCACATAGTGAGACTGTGTAAGAATCACCCCACCATTGCTCTCTTTTACCAGCTTTATATTAAGAATAACATCAGCTTCTCCCAGATCCTTCATCTCAAAATTTTGAGATAAAAACTCTTTGACATCCTTAATCACATTAAGGCTAGTGCCAAAAATCAGTATGTCATCCACATACAAGCACAAAATCACTTCTTCAGCCCCACCATAACGATAGTACACATATTTATCAGTTTCGTTCACAACAAAGCCAGTAGACATCAAAGTTCTGTCGAACTTTTCATGCCACTACTTAGGCGCTTGCTTGAGACTATATAAAGATTTCAACAATTTACAAACCATTCCTTCTTGACCCTTTGATACAAACCCATCCGGCTGATCCATATAGATCTCTTCTTCTAACTCTCCATTGAGGAAAGCCGTCTTAACGTCCATCTGATGAACGAGAAGACCATAAGAGGCTGCCAGGGAAAGTAACACTCGAATTGTGGTCAATCGGGCAACTGGTGAATAAGTGTCAAAGAAATCTTCTCCTTCTTTTTGGGTATAACCCTTGGCCACAAGTCTGGCCTTGTACTTTTCAATACTACCATCTGGCCTAAGCTTTTTCTTGAACACCTACTTGCATCTAACAGGTTTACATCCATAAGTACGTTCAATGACCTCCCAGGTTCCATTAGACATAATAGAATCCATCTCACTCCTCACTGCTTCCTTCCAATAGTCAGCATCAGGAGATGAATATGCCTCTTCAATGGTTCTGGGTGTATCATCCATGAAGTATACAATGAAATCATCACCAAAAGACTTTACAGTCCTTTGTCTTTTGCTCTTTCTTGGAGCATCATTGTTACCCTCTTCAGGATTTTCCACAAGTGTAGGTTCATTGCGTTCTATCGGCTCAGCAGAGCTATCATCCATGATGAACTCTTGCCTAGATGAACTTGTTCCATCTCTCATGAGAAAAATATTTTCAAAAAATGTAGCATCTCTGGACTTAATTATAGTATCAACATGCATGTCAGGTACTCCAGATTTCACTATTAAAAAACTATACTCAATGCTGTGAATAGCATAACCTAAAAAGACACAATCCACAGTTTTAGGTCCAAACTTACGTTTCTTGGTTATTGGCACACCCATTTTTGTCAAACAACCCCATGTACGTAAGTATGAAAGTATTGGCATTTTCTTCTCCCATTCCTCGAATGGTGTTATCTCTTTATTCTTTGTAGGAACACGGTTTAGAACATGACATGCAGTCAATATAGCCTCACCCCACTATTCCTTGGAAAGTCCCGCTGTATCTAACATGGCGTTAACCAAATCCATTAGAGTGCGGTTCTTTCTTTCGGCAACCCATTTGACTGAGGTGAATAGGGAGGCGTCCTCTCATAAATAATACCATGTCCCTCGCAGAATAAAGTGAATAAATTTGAGAAGTACTCACCACCACAATCTGACCTAACTCTTTTGATCTTTCTCTCAAATTGGTTTTCTACTTCAGCTTTATAGATTTTAAAGTAATGTAAAGCTTTATCTTTTGACTTCAACAAATAGATGTAACAAAACCTAGTGCAATCATCGATCAAAGTCATGAAATATCTTTTACCATCTTTTGTCAACATTCCATTCAGTTCGCACAAATCGGAATGAATTAATTCTAAAGGTGCTAAGCTTCTCGCCTCAGCAGCCTTATGAGGCTTGCGAGTTTGTTTTGATTCAACACATACATGGCACTTAGAATTTTTGACAAAAGTAAACTTTGGAATTAAACTCAAATTAGCTAAGCGCATCATACAACCAAAATTAACGTGACAAAGGCTCGAATGCCAAACATTTATTTCACCAATGTTGATAATATTGTAAGCAACTTTATTACAAACATCTGTCTAAGAAAGACAGAACAAGCATTCGCTTTCATAACCTTTTCCAACAAAAGTACCAAACTTAGATAAGATACATTTATTGGACTCAAAGACAAATTTAAAACTATCTCTACACAGTAGAGAGCCGCTGACTAGATTTTTCTTGATGGTGGGGACATGCTGCACGTTCTTCAGCTTCACGGTCTTCCCCGAAGTAAACTTCAGATTTACCATACCAACACCAAGAACACGCGCATGCGATCCGTTCTCCATTAGCAAGGAGGAAGTCCCGCCGTCCTGGTAAGAAAAAAACAAAGAAGCATCAGCACAAACATGAATATTAGCACCAGTGTCAACCCACTACTCGGGTGAACAAAAACCTGAAAGAAATGTAGGTAATAAATTACTATACCCCGATGTTCCTCCAGGCTCGCTAATGACCATGTTGGCGGAGTCGTTTCCTTTGCGGTTCGGACACTTTGCAGCAAAGTGTTTCGTACTAGCACACACATAGCAAGCTCCCTTCTTCTTCTTCTTCTTCTTCTTGAAGGTGGTTGCCTGCTTAGTCGTTGGTTGGCTCTGCGGTGGCTTTTTCTTGTTCTTGTGTGAGTTGTTCTTCTGAACAAGATTGGCACTAGAAGCACCAACAACTCCTTTCCCACGTATGTCCTTTGCTCTCTCATTCTCCTCAACATCAAGAGTCCCAATGAGTCCATCTATGGTGAACTCCTGTCTCTTGTGTTTTAGAGAAGTAGCAGAGTCCCTCCAAGAAGGTGGCAGCTTAGAGATAATACATCCGGCCACAAACTTATCGGGTAACACACATGGGGACTCTTTGATACAATTTTTAAGATCTTTTGCCAGAGTATGTATTTCATGAGTTTGTTCCACTACAGAACGGTCTTCGACCATCCTATAGTCAAGGAACTGCTCCATCGCATACAACTCACTGCCGACATCAGACACTCCATATTGAGCCTCAAGAGCATCCCACAATTCTTTGCCAGTTGGCAGTAGGACATAAGAATCCACCAGGTTTTCAGCGAGAACACTAATGACGCAGCCTCGAAAGAGGGTATCAGCCTCATCAAACGCACTCCCTTCCTCTGGAGTGAACTGTTCAGGCTTATCCTCTTTTACATGCATCACTCTCAGCACTGTCAACCATAGTATAAGCCGCTCTTACCAACGTTTGTGGTTTGATTGTTGCAGCAAAGCTAGATACCGAAAGCCTATTAACAAGTTCAGGTTTTTGGATTGTTAGAAAACTAGGCAATTTTTAGTATATTTTAATTCCAAATATTACTAGCAATTTCATGGCATAAAAGAGTGATAATGTGTGAACAAAATATGTGCTTGTGTTCATGTTATTCTCACTATTAAGCATGAACAAAATATTAAACCAGAATAGGTTTAGAATGTACCCCAAGACGGTACTAGTGCCGGAGGCACCGGTTGCGCCATTACCAACTGGAATAGACATTCTATTCGGCTGGCCTTTCCTGCTGTAGCCGAACGACGTCGATGCAGGAAGAGGTTCGTAGTGCAGTCCCACGAACGGTCACCAGGAAGTAGACGAAGTAGTCGTTCATGCCGGAATGTAGACGAATTAGTCGTTCAGGGAGCGAGCAGTCGCATCAAGACGCTCCCCAAAAACCTGATTGCCCGCGCTCCGTGCAGGACCTTCAGCGAGCAGAGGTTCCGGAGGCCTGCTCTCGCTAAAGCTGTGCGCGCAACACTAGCGATGGGAATGGCAGAAAGCAGCAGATGGAGAAGGGAGAGGTCTCCTAAGCAGGAGTACCTGAAGCAAGAGTGCTTGTGGTGTGAGGATGAGTGGAGGAGGGCCTGGTTTATATAGGCGTGGAGGTGCCTCAGATTCAACGAACCTGGACGTCATAATGAGCTTTGATGAGCAGCAATTACTGGTGCAATTGAGTCACAGGAATTTCATTAACCGCAAAGGTTTTATTCTGTGTCATCATTCACCTATTAATGACAACGTTTTATTGTCTCTGTTTTAATGCTTTCAACAGCAAAATGTTCTCTCATCTCACACGTCGCACCGCACCGCACCTGCACGTCACGTCACGTCCGGCCACACACCGCCCGTCCGGCCACGCCCACGCCCATGCCCACGGCCCGGCGAGGCGAGCGAGCACGCGCGCGTGGTTCACCAACCTCCTCTTACCGGCTTCACAAGTGGTGTACACGAAGTCCACTCTTTAAGTCGGTTGAAATCCTCCTCAAATCCTGATACAGAATTAAGCAATTCATTCCCTAGCATTTAATGGTGGACTTTAAATTCTTTTATTGCATTGATTAGAATAAATGGTCCAAGCCCATAATTCCAACACTTGCTTTAATATATTATATAAACAAATTCCATGGGAACTAGAAATTCAAGTGCCACTATTGCTTGTCTTTATTTGTAGCTGTGCAACTTGATGCTATATGATGAGCTCTGAATTGGGTGTCAGATGTTACTACTAGAAATATTCGTGTGCTGTATGTATGTGTGTGGGACAAATCGCATCCTGCACATGAAAGATCCAAGTCTCATCAATCATCTGAATTGACACCGGGATTCATGGATTGCCAGTCACTTCAACTTGGCTGACTTTGGGCGGCCGGCTAGGGGAGCTTTAAAGAAAATATATGCATCATCTATTTTCTCTATGGTCCAAATAGGCCGTACGCCACGTACTTTTGAGATATGTCGGTATCATTCTCATTTTGGACTGCTGGATCAAACAGAAAGCCACACGAGTGTGGTTGGAGGGCCCAAAAGCCTCTAGCCCGTACCTAGCCCAACAGGTCGCCGTGAGCCCGTGAGCATTATCGAAGAGCAGATTAGATCAGGCCCAGACGGCGCCAAAGGCCAGGTCCGTGCAGCCGGAGTCCGGTCCTCGTTGACCTCCGTTTGGCATGCCACGCTGACCTCCGCTGTTTCGTCCTTGGGCTTTATCAGCAGTAGCACAGACAGCAGCACAACATATCAGTTTGAGATCCACCGGGATGGATGGAGCACAATGACCGGCCCAGCGTTTTTTTTTCATTTACCCTTGGTGTGACTCGGGTGGTAAAAGATTTTAATTTTTAGTTTAGATAATTTAAGAATCCGACTCTAATCTTATAGAATTTTAAGCTGCTAAGTTGAATTGTGAAAGAAACATTACGGGCATGATCCATTACCACCTCTAGTGCGACCCAACGCTTGCTTATGCCGGGCTTGCCATTCCAAATTGCCATTGCGCACCACGGTTCCACCACCACTTAGGCTCAGACGACAGCTGAAAGTGATCGGGTGCTCTAGCCTAAGAGGGGGAGGGAGTAAATTAGTCACTAATAAAAACTTAGACCTATGGCTCCAACTAGTTTGCACAAAACTTAAACTAAAACATGCTATCAATATGTGCAACTAGGTTGTTCTAGTGTAAAACCCCTATCCCAAAAGAGTTTAGCAACCTATAGCCTTTCCTACCAAGAAACTATTCTATAAAAGTAAAGACATACAAATTACTAGAATGAAATGCGGAAGCTTAAAGAGCGGGATAGGAGATAGCAAACTCTTGACGCGGGTGTTTATTCCGTGGTTCGGTTAGCCACAAAGGCACACCTACATCCACGTTGTTGTAGCACTCACTAAGAGTATTGCTACTCGGCCACCAAGTCTCTTCCGTGAACACAATTACGGTCACCTTGGCCCCGGGTTCCACTAAGGAGCTTCTCCACAAAGGATGGGGGTCTCCACGTCCCCCGCACAAAGGTGTCGTCGCCGCTCCACACCAAGTCGGAGGGTCGATGACGTTGCCGGCGAGCTTCACGCTCCAAGGTGCCGGCGCACCAAGCTCTTGTTTTGGTTCGCTAAAGAACCACAGCACAAAGGTTTAAGGCCTTGCAAACTCACTCACTAAGAGCTAATCCTTTACACAACACTCTCAAAGTGTGCTAAGGGCTAAGGATATGATCTTGATGCTTTTGTATGGCTTGGAGATGTTCTTGGGTGTGTGTGGGATGTCCAGCAACTCCAGCAATCTTCAAATGGCCGGGGTGAGGCGTATATATAGGCCACCAAGTCTTGTAGCCGTTGCTCCAACGGTTAGCTGAAAATTTGCGTACCACCGGAAGAACCGATGCCTCTTGGCGGGGTAGCGTCGGTTCATCCAGGTCACTCATAACACGAAGTAGCCGTTGGACTCCTGACGGCTGACGCAGAGACCACCGGTTGAACCGATGCTTTGCACCGATGCCTCACCGGTTCAACCGGTGCTGAAGGAATCTTCTCCTGGACACTGACGTCATTACACCGGTGGTATACACCGATGCCCCATCGGTTGAACCGGTGCTGAAGACACTTCTCCTGGGCACTGACATCGCCTCTGGTACAAAGGACGGCCAATGCACCGATGCCCCATTTTGACCCGTCGGTTCAACCGGTGCCTATAGGCTGACTTGGCTTCGACTCCCTTCTGCACCAAAGTACCATGGCGTCGGTTCTTCCGACAAGCGTCGGATGCACCGATGCCCTTGGCGTCGGTTCTTCCGGTGCTCCTGATCCGAAGAGCGGAACCCCCGTAGGGGCTGCCCTTCGGGCCTTGCTACGCCTATTTTCTCTTTCTCTTTGTCATCACTTGAACCTAAAAGCATGAGAATGATCATCTTAACAATCATATTAGTCCAAGTGTTGTGTTGTCATTCGATCACCAAAATCACTCGAAATGGCATAAATGGTGTCATGTTCGTTACAACAGCAACTCGTGGGGATTATTCCCCGGGTGGGGGAGCGATCGGCCGGGGAAGCAGGGCGCGGATCTGCTCCCCGGCCGAACGCATTCGGGCGCACTTGCTCCATTGCGCGCCGTATTCAACCGTGGCGATCCTGATCCAGCATGTGCGAGAGGATCGGAATCATCATCGGCGACGACACTAGCCAGGAGCCAAGTGGCATCTGGCACCACCAGCAGCTAATAACGCTGCCTCCCCTTAAAAATTCCAGTGCGTGGGCGATGAGCACGGCATGATCCCTGGCGAGCTCCTGAGTCCTGTCCTGTGTGCCAGTTCCACTCCCCCACGTCGAGAGTGAGTGGCACAGCTAGCTGCAGCTAGCCGACGGCAGCCGAGATCTACTACTACTTGTGCAGTAGGATCGGAGCGCACGGCGCCCCGGGCACTTGCAATAATGTGTGCCAAGTGACCAGCGCGATCGAGCTAGCTCATCGTATGATTGAGCTCGCCGGCCGGCCGGGCATCCTGCAAAAAAAGAAAGAGTCGTCGACGAGCTCCAGGACGCCGCTGCGTGCGCGGCCACGCTGGTGTTATGTACCAACCCCCACCCGGCCGTGGGCCGTGGTTCACACGCTGCTCCACGTTTCTGCTCCGATCGCCGCCCCATCTGAAACCCATCGAAACTAGTAATTCAGATTAGTGGGGGATCCTGGGGGCAAGGCGATGATTAATTGCTGAGTTTCGTACGACGACTCTGTAGTGGATAATGGATTCTGCTTGAGAACTGAGGATACTCCTAGGTGCTTAATTAGGGCGTGCGATGTGTCGGCGTACTGTACATGGGCAGGGCATGGAGAGTGTGAAGCGTTAAAGAAATGGATTTGGGTATCGCAGTCTGGTCTAATTAAAGCTGCTGCTGATGGTTTTGTTGTGGCCTACATACACAGCTACACTTGGAGTCCTTGATAATTATTGCGACAGATCCGCCCCGGCCGGGGATGATATTCGGTATGCCATCGTGTAATATACTAGGTAGGAGGACAAGGTATTAGGTAGTAATGGTGCCAACAAAATACGCTTTGTTCGGCTGGCTGTAACTGGTAGCTGGCGCTGATTTGTTGTAAAATAAAAGTACTGCTGGCTGACTGCTGATTGGTGGCTGATGCTGATTTGGTGTGAGAAAAAAAACACTGCTGGCTGACTGGCTGACAAACCAGCTGAACAAAGCGACAATCTTTTTATTTCGCTGACCAACTCACGGACCGCGGATTTCGGATTTTCAGTTCTTGTTGGATGAAAATTACCTCAGTCATCGAAGGGTGATAAAAATCGCAGATTCTGAGTGGAATTATTAGAAGTTTCCCAATTGTGCATCAAATAGTAAAAGACTATATTATTCTACTTGCTAAGAAATTTTACAATCTAACGCATTTGAATACTAATCCACTTCTGCACTTACATATATATGTACCAGCTCAGCTGATAAGGTTTGTTATGGTGGGTCGAGTCCTCGACTCGGCATTTTTCTGGATTTATTCCAGAATTTAACCAACGCTACTCTTTCAGTGGTGACTTCGTCAATCTTGTACCAAAAGGTAAGTGACATTTGCTTGTTATGTAAATAATCATGAACATAGACGTGAATACATAAAAGTTAAATTGTTGCAATTAATCTTATTGATACTACATACAAAAATTTACACTAAGTCGTCTATAATCAATAGAATAATTGGATAAGATCTTCTGGAAAAATCCACCGATAAACCGAGATTTCCTACAACCGTGCGATTTCATTCAACGTCTCAACGACTTCTACTTGCATTATTGTCTTTGGCATAAACAATTTCATAATTTGTCGAATTATGGACCATTTACCGAACATAGTTTTGTTAATGAACCTGCGCAAATGAAAATTAAATAGTGCCCAACTGCCGAACATAATTATTTAGTTTTTTTTGCAGTTCAACATAAATGTTTAGTTGAAAAGAAGAATTACATCACACGTCATGACAAATATGGTTGCATATATGTTTTTCTCGACGATACATAGGAGCCAGAACAGGAAGAGTTTCCATCCCCTTTCTCCTAGCAAGTACTACTACTAACAAGTACTATAACTACCCCCTATAACAACTAAAAATTCATAATCTTGTGAGCGGAAACCCTACATGCATGCGTGAGTTGGCGCGGACAACAGCACAGATGTCCTGACGACGCGCCCGTACTGAACCACTCAGGATCGAGCGGCCGCCCTGTGACCCACCGTACGTGGAGCTCGGTCAGCGGCGGCCGCCGCGAAGGCTCTCGTGGCAGGTGAAGTGTCTCCGCCGCGCGGCACACCTGGATGGCCCCCGTCCAATAACGTGCATGCCTCTCCTCTCCTCCCCGACGCGCTCGCCCAGGCCCTCACTAGCTCGCATGCGCGCGCTCTAGCCTACTGTAGTAGCCGGCCGGCTCCAGTCGCTGTCCGGGCAGTTGATCATCACCGGCCGATCGGCCAGTTCTATCCGGGCGGGGCCGCCCGCGGCCGCTGGCCGCGTGGCAGGTGGGCGTCGGGCCACCTGCCCCGCGGCTCTCGGTGCCCCCGAGCCCTTGCCACCTCGCGCCGCGCCGCTTGGGTGCCGTGACAAGGCATGGGCTCACGGAGACAACACGTACGCACGATGAGTAGACGCATGCAAAGCGTGATCTGGTCGCGGGGAATTGATTGGGCGTGCGGTGCAGTGCAGTCCAGTGACGGTGAGCTACGTGCGACGGCGAACATTGGCCGGTAATCCAGAGTCACTAGCGGTGATTAGTGTTTGCACGAGAGAGCTTAAGCCTCACTGTCAGTGTCAGTCGTCCCAACACACGTACTAAGTACGAGCGGGTGTATTTGGATGGACCCAGAAGGGCAGAGCCTCGTGGAGTTCCACGTGCGCTCGATGTGGTCCAGGGCTCTCTCTCATGATCGATCACCTCATCGCCTCCTTTAAACTTTCTGGTAGCTGTACAAGAGTATCTTACTAATAACCGCTCTAAAAGCTAATTATTTACCATTTCTGGCGTCCTTTAGGCGGTAGAGGTGTCTCTAGTATATGCTTGCAAATTTTTACAGCTCCCGCGTGGCCGCATATATTCCAAATGGCCGGCATCAACACCTTGTTGGCTTGTTACGTACTAGCCAGCTAAAACCACCTTGTCCCGTGTCAGTGACAGGGGGCGGTGCCGCTGCCGGCTGCCGGCCGCTTGGTGCTCGGGCACCGCGCTCTGGATCGGAAGAAACGACTAACAAATTCGCAAGGCGGTCTCTGTTAGAGAAATGGATACGCTTCGAAACACATAGGCGGCCGGTCTCTTTAACGACGAAACGGCAGCATCGATCCATCCATAAACATTTTTCCAAGGCGGGGGATAACACCATCCGCCAATCTTTCTATTATTTTAATACAATAGTGTTAAAAGATTCACCGAGAGGGTCTAGAAATTCTCACGTTAATTTAAAAAAGAGAAGAATTTGCACCGTCGGATTTTATGAAGATCTAACGGTTTAAAAAACTAGCAAGAGTCCATATCAAATACGATTACTAAATAGCTGATTTTAAAATTAAAAGAATAAGAAAAATAAGAATATGACCGAAGAGTCTACCGTGAATATGATCCGTCGAAATTAATGCATATGCAATGCGATGCTATGCCGGCGTAGCTTAGTTTAGCGCATGCAGAAATAAAAGTCGCGGAAGCAAATGCGCCCACTTCTCTCCTGCTTTCCACGCCCATGCATCATCTCCCGTGTCGCGCGCCAACCAACGCATTGTGCCACTGACCATTACGCCGCGGCCGGCCGGTCCTGCAGCAGCAGGCTCCATCAGCCTCACATATCATCCATCACCCATGTAGCAGCACTGCACCGGCCTCATGCTAATAAATCCATCCTCCATCCTATTAACATCTTCCGGAAGTACATCGTTGGATGGATGGGAGAGGATCCAATGGAGTATTAGCTATATATTGTCTTAGGCTGTGCAGGTTAGGATTAGATGTCTATTGTATATGAATTTCCGTGCAATGTACTCTCCGTCCCAAAAAAATTAACTCTCGCTTTCTAAAAAAAATAATTTTAAGTTTGAACAAATTTATATTAAAAACTACTAACATTTATATCTTCAAATAGATCTAATGATATTTTAATAAGATTATAGGATATAAATCTAAATGGTATACTATATCGTATAATTTTTTTGAAGGGCAAACTATGGAGGAGCTCCCAAAAATTTTCAATTTTCATTTATATTAAAAAGATAAAAAAAGGGATATATACGTGACATACTTACAAAGTAGATTAAATTACAACACTGTTTTGTATAAATTTAGTATCTTTTCAAGACCGTAGTAGTGAACCAGACCCAACAGTTATTTTAATATTTTTCTTTAGAAATAAAGATATGTGATTGTATTAAGAAAAAGAGAAATATGGACTTTATTTGTTTTTAACTAATGTTTATATGATATATAACTATAATTATATAAATAATTTAACAGTTGACTATAAGAGTCCACATCAAGTATGACTAATAACTAGATAAATTAAAAAAGAAAAAATTTAGTAGTTAAACTGTATAATGATTAAGAAGCAAAATATGCAGAAAAATAGCTAAAGAAATAGTATAATCTATCTATTATATTAATAAAAGTGTGTTAAAATAATGCACCACATTCGTCTAGAGGGTCTAGAAATTTTCATGTATCTAAAAAAAGAATTTACACCATTGGATTTTATTATGATCTAACGATCTAAACTAACTCAAGAGTCCATACAACATAATTTGTAAATAGTTAAAAATTATTACAATACAAAAGATTCCATATTGATATGATTAGTAGATAGCTATATTCAAAATTAGGAAAATAAGAAAATTAGACTTTAACACAATGATTAGTAGATAACTAATTTCAAATTTAAAAAATTAAGAAAAATTAGAACATGGTCAAAAAGTCCGTACCAAATACGATTAGTAGATAGATAAACTTGGAACTAGAAAAATAAGAAAATTAGAATTTAATCCAATGATTAGTAAATAGCTAATATAAATATTAAAAAAAGGAAAACATAAGACAGGATCAAAGAATCCATGCCAAATACGATTAGTAGATAACTAAATTGGGAACTTGAAAAATAAAAAAATAAAAACTTAACACATTTGAAATTAAAAGATTAAGAAGCCACTACGTTCACCGAGTGAGTCTAGAAATTAGCTCAGTCTAGAAATTACCATGTCAATCAAAAAAAAGGGAAGAGTTACACTATTGGAGTTTTATGAAAATCTATCGGGTCTACTCAACTAACCTATATCTGATACATCTAATAAATACATATGTAAATTCAAAATTTAACAAATATTCTTTCTCTTCCTAACTTAATTGGTGTCTTGATCAACTTGGAAGTTCCCACATTAATTAAAAATATGACCATCTATTTTTAGAATATTTTTAATCGTGTGACCAAGATTCAAGCCGATGCATTATATAGTTTAATTCGGTCGCTTCATCTTGCTGGTGCACCAAAACAACAAAAAAGAAAGTACATGCATTATAAGCATCCACTATATGGATTGAAAGTTGCAAGGAAAGAGAAGAGTCAGGCCAGAGGAAAAAGTAGATGCATTTGATTGCAAAAACAAACCACGCCAAATAATTGAACTCAAATTTTGCATCCAGCTTGCACAAAAGACCAAGCACCCGAGCTAAATTGTCGCTTCGATAGCTCAGCCTTGAGCAAAAGTTACCAAAGGATAACCTCATATTTATACATTTTCACTAAGATATAGTAATTCAGCAAACCTAAATTACAAATAACGGTTTGGCATAATAATTTGCTGAATGATGCTTTGATGTTAATTTATGGTGATGATGTAACAAGTGCTCCATGTTCGATTAGACATAGCATTGTCATGGTACCAGAAAGCAATTGCGGGATGTGACTAGCAAACACTCACCTGTAAAGCTGCCCTCTGTAGCAGCACCGTCCAAATTAAACCGGCTTAAATGCACTAACCATCATCTTAATACTTAATCAAGTTACTGTGCACTTAAAACGGTGTAACCTGACAGGCTGTCGGGTAAAATCCCGATTAAACTACTGTACTCCAGGATCACAATTGCACTTAGACCCGTACGAAGACGAGCACAGGTGTTACTAGCATACAGAAATCTTCAAATTAATTTACAACACCAGTTTTACATAAAAGCCTTAAATACAAACAACAGAGTTCAAACGCACAGCGGAAGTTTAAAACTGAGTTCGAAATACAATACGATAGCTACGACGACGAAAAAAGGTGAGCTCCACATCCTGCCCACCGATGTGACGCCAACCTGCCCAATCTTCACGGGGAAGACGGGGCCCACTCGACGGTCCAACCTGGAGGAAGCGGTTGTCCAATCCAGGACGCACAGATCTCCTCGAAGTCCGCCGGGACACAACCTGCTCAGAGGGGTTACAACAACAACCCTGAGTATACTAATACTCAGCAAGGCTTACCCGACTCTGGGTATACTTAGCCCATTACCTAGACATGCAAAGCTTTTTGGCTCTGGAGTTCTTTTGCTGAAAAGCTGCTAGAAGTGAATCCTTACTTTCAATATTTTAGCTCCATTTAGTATACCAAGTATTACTAAGTTCGCCTATTCATCTAAAACACACATGGTGGGATAGATTATCTTTTAGCAACTTCCAAACCAGTCTTTTCCATTCCGTTTTCATTCCACTTTCTTACTACGATGTGACAAAGAGATCAAGGCTCTCATAACCGCGAGTCACGGCGAATCGATCCGATTTAACCTTGCAAGGTGGACCTAACTCACACGACACATGTAAGCCCCGTCGGGCCACGCGCGTCAACTGTTTCCACATTACCACGGCATCTGAACTACGCCTGCTAAAACCCAGGTGATGGGTCCCTCGCAGTAAACTCCCGGAGAACCCGGAGGCGGCATCCTATCCAACACCCGCCAACTCCCATGCCCAGCGTAGCATGGCGGAATTCAAATCACCGCTGTAAGGTGGTACACAGCTTACCGGTTTCGACTACCTCCTACTTCCGGTATGTGGTTAGTACTGTTCAATCCTCGATCAGCACTGCCAACAACGGAACGGTCCTCAATCGACACAGGCGGAGCTTACTTTCCATCCATTCCATACCAAAAACCAACTCATTTCCGCCCGGTCTGCATTTCTTTTTACTCAACAAATCATTTCAAGCCAAAGCTAAGGGATCAAGATCCTAAACTCGCGAGTGACAGTAATCACTCGACTTCTACCGAAATCCTATTTAGCAAAGCATTTCTATCGACACCTGCATACTAGTATAGGCCCACGGTACCTAGGGAAACATGCATACTATGGTTCCATTCAACTCCTAGAACATAAATGCACAATACTTAAATAAACATTGAATAAATTAAAATAAGGTTATGCTCCGGGGCTTGCCTTGCAGGTCAGCGGGGTTAACTAGGTCTCCGGGGGCGTGCTCAACGGCGTCCTCCTGCTGCGCTCCTGCTCGTGGCTCCTGGACCGGCTCAGCAACTAGCTCGTGGACAGCGTCGTTCGTGGCGTCTACACGAATAAAATATGTCATGCAACAATTAGATCACAGTGCAATGCATGAGCACATAATGCGATGAAACGATTAACTCAAATTAGCCTAAAGTGCTCCCTTCCAAAAACAACTACTGACTTTGCTTAGAGCAGCAAGGATTAAAACCGGAGTTTATTTTGTTAAGGTACACATGCATGAAACAAATTAACTACCACACTAAAATAAGGAAAAGAGCATAGCTAGGGCAACTATAAGCAAAACCCTAACTTGCCTACAAGCTCTAGCTCAAGAATTTACCAGCTTAACTTGAAAGCAGTAAGCATGCCACCCAAATTTTTCTAACGTTTAAAGATATAGAAACACATTTCCTTTAGCCCTAGAAAAGGAAAACAAACACTAACAGGTAGACAACCAAGCACAAGGGCTAAGCATCTGAAAATTTTATAGTGGATTACACATGCAAGGATAAGGCCACTGCAAATTTTTTCATAATTTTTAGAGTTATAGAACAAGTGGTACAAAATAGACTAGGTTAAACACAATTTGAATTTTCACCAGAGCAAAAGTGATAAAATGCATGATTAAGTATTTTTCCTCTGAAGATCATGATTTTAGAAACCTAACAAAATTGGTTTGGCATTTTTCTCATTTTTCTGTGATTTTCTACGCAATTATAAACTTTCAGCCGAAAATAGAAATAAAATTGGGAACATAAAAGATAGGGGGGGGGGGCCGCTGACAGCCGGGGCCCACCCGTCAGCGAGACCGGCCCAGCCCCCCCTCCTCTGCTTCGCTCGCACGGGCGGCGCGCGGCCAGGCGTAGCCCGCGGCGGCGCTCCCCGCCGGCGGGGCCGACCAGCGGCGCTGCGGCGGGGCCGAGCGGAGCGCCCAGGGCGGCCGGGGTACAGGACGGCCGGCGGCGCATGGGGAGGCGCAGAGGGAGGGCTTGCGCGGCAGCCCGCGGCGGCGCACAGCCACGGGCGGCGGCGGCGCATGGCGTTCCAGGCCGCGGCAAGGCCAAGCGGCGGCGGGATGGGGCGGCGCAGGCTTCAGTGGGGCTGAGCGGCTGCGGGGCGTGCGGCGGTGGCCCGCGAGCGGGGGCAGGGAGGCCCGGCGGCGTGCGCGGGCGGCGCTCAGCCCGTCCGCGGTGGCGCTTCGACAGCGGCGGCCGCGGATTAGGGTGGAGAGAGGGTCGGGGAGTGAGATAGGGTTGCGGCCGAGCTCACCGTGGATCGATTTTGCGCGGAGGAAGGCCGGAAGAGGTAGCTCGACGTGAGGGGCGAAGCTCGGGGCGGAGCTTGACGAGGGCAGCAATGGCGGACGGCGTCTGGGCTTGACTTCGGCCGGGGTAGGGCACGGCCGCGCTCGTGGAGTGATGGAGGAGCTTCGGGGTGAGGTCGCGCAGCTCGGAGTGCGATGGATTGAGGTGGGGCGGCGAGGGTTGGCCGGAGCGACGAGCGACGGTGATTTCGCTCGGTTCTGCTCGCTCGAGCTCGACCTAGCTCAGAGGAAGGAGGAAGGAGGATTGGGACGGCACGGGAAGCTTCGAGGCGTCCGTGAGAGGAGAAGAGCGGCGTCGGGCGCGATTGCCGACGCGTGGACGCGCTCGCCGGCGACCACGGAGGCGGTATGGGTGTCGGGGCACAGTGTCGAGCACAGGAGGGGCACTGTTTGCTCGTTTAATGATTTTAGCCCGAGTTTGACAAGTTGAAACTCAATTTTTCATATATGAACTTGAAATTTGGCCAAAATAAAAGTTGTAGAGGATTAAAAGATCTACAACTTTCGTTTTGGGCGGAAGTTGATTTGAGGCTCGGATCAAGGACAGAAACGAGATCGAACACAGCTAACTAGATGTTTACTATGCAAACACAATTAGCATTAACGACGAACTTGAGTCCACGATTAGCGAGTTAAATCTTGATTAGCGAGACGATTAACACAGGGGTGTTACAGCCTTCCCCCCTTAAAAGAATCTCGTCCCGAGATTCAAGCATGAGAGAATTCAAACAGGCGGAAAGGGTTCGAAGATGTAGTACCTGGATGAGCGTTTAAAAACTCCGGATACTTGGATTTCAGAAATTCCTCCTTCTCCCAAGTCGCTTCATCTTCGGAGTGATTACTCCATTGAACTTTGTAGAATCGGTTGGTTGTGCGACGAGTAACTCGATCCTTGCGATCGATAATCTTGATAGGATGCTCAGAATAAGTGAGATCAGACTCTAATTGAATCGAGTCACTTTCAACAGCTTCCGTCGGAACTCTAAGGCACAGTCTGAGTTGTGACACATGGAAGATGTTATGAACTGCAGAAAGATTCGCTGGAAGATCCAACCGATAAGCCACAGGACCGCATCGTTCCACAATTTGATATGGACCGATGTAGCGGGGAGCTAACTTCCCTTTTATTCCGAATCTTTGCACGCCTTTCCAAGGTGATACTTTTAAATAGACATGGTCACCGACCTTAAAGACGAGCGGATCCCTTCTTTTATCCGCATAGCTCTTCTGTCGAGTTTGTGCAATCTTTAAGTTGGCTTGGATAAGGCGGACTTGTTCTTCGGCCTCTTGAACCATGTCGGGCCCAAAGATCGTTCTTTCTCCGATTTCAGACCAATTGAGAGGTGTACGGCATCGACGACCATACAGTGCTTCGAATGGTGCCATTTTGATGCTCTCTTGATGACTATTGTTATAGGAGAATTCAGCTAACGGCAAGCATTGATCCCATTTCTGTGGATAGGTCAAGACACATGCACGAAGCATATCCTCCAAAATTTGATTTATCCTCTCGGTTTGGCCGTCTGTTTGAGGGTGATATGCAGAGCTGCGAATAAGATGCGTTCCCAAGCAAGCATGTAATTGCTCCCAAAAACGAGCAACGAACTGAGTTCCACGATCAGAGATGATAGTCTTTGGCACACCATGTAAATATAGTATGCGATCCATGTACAATTCCGCATATTGCTTAGTCAAGTACGTCGTCTTAACTGGGAGGAAATGTGCCGACTTGGTTAATCTATCCACTACAACCCAAATAGAGTCGTAACCCTTTTGAGTTCGAGGTAAGCCGACGATGAAATCCATACTTATATCTTCCCATTTCCATGCTGGAATATTCAAGGGTTGAAGAGTCCCAGCTGGTCTGAGATGACTGGCTTTAACCCTTCGACAGATATCACACTCTGACACATACTTGGCAATTTTTCTTTTCATCCGAGTCCACCAAAATCGTTGCTTCAGGTCTTGGTACATCTTGTTGCTACCCGGATGAATTGATAGTCGTGAAGTATGGGCTTCGTCCAGAATTTGTTTTCTGAGCTCAAAATTCTTAGGCACCACTAATCGGTGCTTGAACCATAACACATTCTCCGTATCCTGGTGGAAGCAATTCACTTTAGGATCTCCCTCTGATAGTCTTCTTTGAATTTCCTTCACCCCTTTATCTTGCTTTTGTGCCTCTATGATGAGATCGCGAAGAGTAGGAGTAAGCTCTAGATGAGCCAATGTGCCATGTGGTACAATACTTAAATTCAGCTTTTCCATTTCAAAGCAAAGAGATTCGCTTAATGGTATAGCTGAGATGCAATGACAGTGAGCTTTGCGACTCAGCGCATCGGCAACTACATTCGCCTTGCCAGGATGATAATGCACTTCGAGTTCATAATCTTTAATCAATTCAAGCCATCTTCTTTGACGCATGTTCAAATCAGCTTGAGTGAAAAGATATTTGAGGCTCTTGTGATCCGTATAGATGTTGCACAATGAACCTAAAAGATAGTGTCGCCAGATCTTCAGTGAATGGACCACAGCTGCTAATTCAAGATCATGAGTGGGATAATTTTCTTCATGACGCTTGAGTGATCGAGAAGCATAAGCAATCACTCGGTTTTCTTGCATCAGAACACAGCCGAGTCCTGTGCCCGAGGCATCACAGTAGACATCGAAAGGTTTTGTAGTATCTGGCTGGGCCAAGATTGGAGCAGAAGTGAGAAGTGTTTTCAATTTCTGGAAAGCTTCCTCACATTGATTACTCCAATAGAACTTAACCCCCTTCTTAAGAAGTTCAGTCATCGGCTTCGCAATTCTGGAGAATTCTGGGATGAATCGTCGATAATACCCAGCTAAACCCAAGAAACTGCGGATTTCAGGAACTGAAGTTGGGGCTTCCCAATCGAGTACATCCTGCACTTTACTGGGATCCACAGAGATGCCCTCAGCAGATATGACATGACCGAGGAATGGCACTTCTTTCAGCCAGAAGTCACACTTGCTGAATTTGGCATAAAGCTGGTGCTCTCTCAGACGCTGAAGTACTATGTGAAGATGATGAGCATGTTCTTCCTCATTCTTGGAGTAGATCAAGATATCATCAATGAATACCACGACAAACTTGTCTAACTCCGGCATGAATACCGAATTCATGAGGTACATGAAGTAAGTGGGGGCATTGGTTAATTCAAAGGACATCACCAGATACTCGTATAACCCATAACGAGTAGAGAAGGCTGTTTTTGGTATATCCACCGGTCTGATTTTTATCTGATGATAGCCAGATCGGAGATCTATTTTTGAGAATACCTTAGCTCCGGCTAGTTGATCAAAAAGAATATCAATACGAGGAAGTGGATATTTGTTTTTGATGGTGACTGCATTCAGCGGTCGATAATCCACACATAGCCTCAGTCCGTGATCTTTCTTCTTTACGAACAGAGCCGGGCAACCCCAAGGTGAGGTGCTCGGTCGGATATAGCCTTTATCCAGCAACTCTTGTAACTGGATTTTTAATTCAGCTAACTCACTGGGAGTCATTCTATATGGCCTTCGAGATATGGGCGCTGTGCCAGGCTGTAACTCAATGACAAACTCAATATCCCGATCGGGAGGCATGCCAGGCAAGTCCTCCGGAAACACATCGGGGTATTCACAAACCACCGGAATTATTTCTAGAACTTTCCCCTCCAGATGGTATATGACAGTGGCTGGAATTGCATGCTGGGAAAGATGAATGTCCATAGAACCATACATGGAAGAGTTGAACTGAAGGATACGAGAAGAGGTATTGATGATAACGCCATGCTTCTTCATCCAATTCATTCCAAGTATGATATCTATCCCTTGACTTGGAAGAACAATGGGAGTGAGTGGAAAATTTTTCCCACCCAAGGTAAGGGAAACATTTCGAACTACTTGGCCAGCATTTAACCGGGTGCCACGTGTCTGAATAATGTAGGGTCTCTCTAGGCATGTTACTTGTAAGTGAAGTCGTGCCACACATGCTTCACTGATAAAATTATGAGATGCTCCAGAATCAAATAGCACAGTAACAGGGCAGTGATTAACGGAGAACGTACCCGCCATCACTTGGGTGCCCTCCGGAACTTCCTCCAGAGTAGTGTAGTTCACACGACCAGTCTTGGCAGGTACAACCTTCTTTTTCTGATCCTTCTGTCTGGAACCTTGACTCAGCGTAGGAGTCTTGTAGTTATTCTGTCGAGGTGGCAGACGACAGTCACGCGCAAAGTGCCCCAGGTTACCACAATTGTAACAGGGGTAGTTGTTGGGGCGTGGAGCTTGTAGCATTAGGGGCCTCTGCTGCTGTATCGGAAAACGGGGTGCCCACTGCTGCTGTTGCTGGGGTGGTCTAGCGACCCAACGGCCCTGCTGTGGAGGACGGTTTGAAGCCTGCTGATTCCCTGTCTGAACCAGCTTGTATCTCTGGGGTGCATTGCTGGAGGATCCAGCAGGTGTCTTTCTCTTCTTATCAGCCTTGTGCGCCAACGTGGCATCTTCCTGCGTTATGGCCTTATTAACCAGATCGGTAAAGTTGTTGCATGTAGTGAGAGCCAGTTTGTCCTGAAGCTTTGTGCTGAGTCCCCTTCTGAAGCAATCCTGTTTCTTCTCATCAGTATCCACATGAAAACCACCATACTGGGATAGCTGGTTAAAGGTCTGAGCATATTGGAGCACGGTGTTGTTCCCTTGCTTCAGAGCTAAGAACTCTGCCATCTTTCTCCTCATCAAGCTTGTCGGGATGTGGTGGGCTTTAAAAGCTGCCACAAACTCATCCCAGGTGAGACGTGTACCAGCGGGAAGTAGAGCCTTGTGATTGACCCACCATATTTTCGCAGGTCCCCGCAGCTGTTGCGCTGCAAAGGCGGCTTTGTCCATCTCTGTGCAATTGAGGATGCTGAACTTATCCTCAATGGTGCGAATCCAGGCATCAGCCTCAAGGGGATCATCGGCCTTATGGAACAGAGGTGGCTGGGTGGCCAGAAATCCGACATAGTCAGTTTCTGCTGGTGCTAGCGGGGGAGCATGTCGACCTCTGCCGGCATTGACCTGGGCTTGCACCAGTTGCCTTATCAACTCCGTCTGCTCGTTGCGGTCAGCGATAAGAGCTGCAACGGCTTGAGCCAAAGAGGGAGGTTGTTGGGGCAGTGCTTCGTGATTCTCATTGTCATGATTATCACCCATCTGCAAAAATAATCATTCCCCTGGTTAGCCATTTCGCTAGCAAGACTAATCCATGCAAGTAAAGAATGTGCATATATAATATGAACACACGGCATGAATCATTTCTCTCGCGAGATGGTTCACCAAGGGAATTAAAATTTACTTGCTTCGGTTGAAACCGTCTCACTCAACAATTTCCGTCCAGAGTAGTTCTAACGTATGCAATACTAAACCTCGCTCAACAATGTTTCAGATTCGAAGACGATCAAACACAACTCAAATCTGAAAATTCATACACTGCCAGAAAAGATCATTACGGGAGTAAAATTTACATTAAGCAGCCACGCTGCTTGATTTGAAACAAGGTTCAGTACAACCCAAGCCGTGCTACGGCAACAAACTAACATGGGAGAAGGGTTCACAAACGACCCGAGAACACACCACTACTAAAAGAAGGGTCTTGCCCGACCCGGCTACACACCATACTAGCGAGGAGTTATCCTACATGACTCGAAATACTGAGCCACAAAAGAATTCTCAACCCAAGGTTAGCCTAGAGCACTATGTTGGTCATCCTACGCAACTATCCTACAGTTAGGCTACACTGCAAGGGGAGAATCAACACTATCCCGCTGCGTCCTCACGGAGTCCCAGGTCCCGACTCGACTCCAGACACTCCCTCGATCTCCTCAGGGTCCTCTTCCTCTTCTTCTTCTTCTGGCTCCTCCTCTGCTGCCTCGGCCTCCATCTCTGCTGCTGCCTGCACCTGAGCCTGAGCGTCCTCAATCCACTCCTGGGCCTGCTGAAGCTGCCCCTCAAGGTGCTGCACCATCTGAGTCCTGTTCTCTAACTCCTCCTGCAACTCCTGAATCCTGATCTTCCTCGCTCTGGACTTGGCCTTCAGGGTCTTGATCTTGTCCTGGGTACCAATCATGTGCTGCTCATGGAGGTGAGCCTCTCGAGCCTTGCTCCTACATATCGCATTTTCCTCGCGAAGCTGCTCATACATGTTGCTCAAAGCTGAGGAGTAGCTGAACGAGAGTGCTGTCCTGACATTGTAGTCGGGCATCATGTAGTTCAGGTTGCGGTTCACCCGATCTGTATAGGCCTGAGTAGTCTCATCCCTCAGAGGAAACACACTGTAAGGAGTATCTATCACCTCTGTATTATGCTTCTCTGAGAACTCCTCAATAGCCTTCCTAGCTGCAATCTCCCAGGAGTCTGCCAGCTTCCTACCATAGACAGTGAGCTGCCACGAGTCCCAATCCAAGCGAGCGGGGCAAGCAGGAATCTTCACGATCATCTGACAGCGCTCGGTGCCCAGCAAGCTAGACTCGTGTCCGGAGTACTGTGGGGGCTCAGTGTAGTCAAACACCCTGAGCATCTGCCACAGCAGACGAGGAAAGTGGCCGGTGTGGAGGGCATTGGAGTGCGCCCAACCCTCAGCGTCCACGATCACGTGCGTGAAGCTAGCCATCTGTAAGAACACATAGCGCTAACGTAAGTCACAGATTTTTAAAAGAACAGATTTAAACTTGGTAACGCAACACAAATAAATTTTTAAGAACACATAGTAAAAATATGGTGATCCAAATAAATTTTTGTGAAGCGCAACCGAAGGTAACAAAACAAACAACAACTCAGGAATGCAAGATGCAAGATGCATGCCACGTTCTAGCGTTTCTCACCCAAACAAATACCAAAAATATGGTATACGAGAACAATCGGTGGCACAATTACGTACTCTCCCTATATATAGACAAGTCGTTCCTACGATCAAGGATTTTATAACGCGCTTACGTGGTTAGTTTCCTGCAGAAGAACACAGAGACAGATATAAATATCCATTTCTGGACCCTTCGTGCCAGCACACACGAACGGCCCCCATGTGTCCCACGCCACACGGGTAACGCATATGCAGTTTCCCACATATTCACACATACATTACCATCCACTATAGAGATGGCACCCAGACGTTCGACGCTGAATGGGCAGCGCTGCATACGTCATAACAACGTATTCACTTTCCGTACACTCGCCTTACGGAACATCCAAGGGTAGACGTGTCCCAAGGGTCACGGTCATGGCCAACCGCATGACAGGTTTACATCTCGTAACATTGCCTTACGAAATGGCCGTGATCACAATCACACGACATGAAATCCGCACTCCATATCTGGTGGCAGATAGCGACAGGCTCATTTGAATTGAGCCTTATCACCTCCTCGTATGCTCAACATACGGGACCCGCGCACGTATGAAACACGTGGGCTATTCTAAGGACTACCAGAATGCTTACCTTGCTTACCTCAACGTAGGTGCGTCGTTACAGAAGTAAGGTTTAACAAAAAGTAAAAGCTGAAAGTGCTGGAATAAAATAGATACTTAGTTGCCACCTAACTTATATAACATAATTAGGGCATACGAACTATCTATTCTATTCCTTAGCGCATCTAGCGTCAACTTTTCAAAAACCCGAAATCGTTGCAAGGTAATCACCCCAGTGCAATTTAGAGCTCTGATGCCAGCTGTAGCCGCACCGTCCAAATTAAACCGGCTTAAATGCACTAACCATCATCTTAATACTTAATCAAGTTACTGTGCACTTAAAACGGTGTAACCTGACAGGCTGTCGGGTAAAATCCCGATTAAACTACTGTACTCCAGGATCACAATTGCACTTAGACCCGTACGAAGACGAGCACAGGTGTTACCAGCATACAGAAATCTTCAAATTAATTTACAACACCAGTTTTACATAAAAGCCTTAAATACAAACAACAGAGTTCAAACGCACAGCGGAAGTTTAAAACTGAGTTCGAAATACAATACGATAGCTACGACGACGAAAAAAGGTGAGCTCCACATCCTGCCCACCGATGTGACGCCAACCTGCCCAATCTTCACGGAGAAGACGGGGCCCACTCGACGGTCCAACCTGGAGGAAGCGGCTGTCCAATCCAGGACGCACAGATCTCCTCGAAGTCCGCCGGGACACAACCTGCTCAGAGGGGTTACAACAACAACCCTGAGTATACTAATACTCAGCAAGGCTTACCCGACTCTGGGTATACTTAGCCCATTACCTAGACATGCAAAGCTTTTTGGCTCTGGAGTTCTTTTGCTGAAAAGCTGCTAGAAGTGAATCCTTACTTTCAATATTTTAGCTCCATTTAGTATACCAAGTATTACTAAGTTCGCCTATTCATCTAAAACACACATGGTGGGATAGATTATCTTTTAGCAACTTCCAAACCACCCTAACTTGCCTACAAGCTCTAGCTCAAGAATTTACCAGCTTAACTTGAAAGCAGTAAGCATGCCACCCAAATTTTTCTAACGTTTAAAGATATAGAAACACATTTCCTTTAGCCCTAGAAAAGGAAAACAAACACTAACAGGTAGACAACCAAGCACATAGGCTAAGCATCTGAAAATTTTATAGTAGATTAAACATGCAAGGATAAGGCCACTGCAAATTTTTCATAATTTTTAGAGTTATAGAACAAGTGGTACAAAATAGACTAGGTTAAACACAATTTGAATTTTCGCCAGAGCAAAAGTGATAAAAATGCATGATTAAGTATTTTTCCTCTGAAGATCATGATTTTAGAAACCTAACAAAATTGGTTTGGCATTTTTCTCATTTTTCTGTGATTTTCTACGCAATTATAAACTTTCAGCCGAAAATAGAAATAAAATTGGGAACATAAAAGATAGGGGTGGCGCTGACAGCCGGGGCCCACCCGTCAGCGAACCCGGCCCGGGCCCCCCTCCTCTGCTTCGCTCGCACGGGCGGCGCGCGGCCAGGCGCAGCCCGCGGCGGCGCTCCCCGCCGGCGGGGCCGACCAGCGGCGCTGCGGCGGGGCCGAGCGGAGCGCCCAGGGCGGCCGGGGTACAGGGCGGCCGGCGGCGCATGGGGAGGCGTAGAGGGAGGGCTTGCGCGGCAGCCCGCGGCGGCGCACAGCCACGGGTGGCGGCGGCGCATGGCGTTCCGGCCGCGGCAAGGCCAAGCGGCGGCGGGATGGGGCGGCGCAGGCTTCAGTGGGGCTGAGCGGCTGCGGGGCGTGCGGCGGTGGCCCGCGAGCGGGGGCAGGGAGGCCCGGCGGCGTGCGCGGGCGGCGCTCAGCGCGTCCGCGGCGGCGCTTCGACAGCGGCGGCCGCGGATTAGGGTGGGGAGAGGGTCGGGGAGTGAGATAGGGTTGCGGCCGAGCTCACCGTGGATCGATTTTGCGCGGAGGAAGGCCGGAAGAGGTAGCTCGACGTGAGGGGCGAAGCTCGGGGCGGAGCTTGACGAGGGCAGCAATGGCGGACGGCGTCTGGGCTTGACTTCGGCCGGGGTAGGGCACGGCCGCGCTCGTGGAGTGATGGAGGAGCTTCGGGGTGAGGTCGCGCAGCTCGGAGTGCGACGGATTGAGGTGGGGCGGCGAGGGTTGGCCGGAGCGACGAGCGACGGTGATTTCGCTCGGTTCTGCTCGCTCGAGCTCGACCTAGCTCAGAGGAAGGAGGAAGGAGGATTGGGACGGCACGGGAAGCTTCGAGGCGTCCGTGAGAGGAGAAGAGCGGCGTCGGGCGCGATTGCCGACGCGTGGACGCGCTCGCCGGCGACCACGGAGGCGGTATGGGTGTCGGGGCACAGTGTCGAGCACAGGAGGGGCACTGTTTGCTCGTTTAATGATTTTAGCCCGAGTTTGACAAGTTGAAACTCAATTTTTCATATATGAACTTGAAATTTGGCCAAAATAAAAGTTGTAGAGGATTAAAAGATCTACAACTTTCGTTTTGGGCGGAAGTTGATTTGAGGCTCGGATCAAGGACAGAAACGAGATCGAACACAGCTAACTAGATGTTTACTATGCAAACACAATTAGCGTTAACGACGAACTTGAGTCCACGATTAGCGAGTTAAATCTTGATTAGCGAGACGATTAACACAGGGGTGTTACACCCTCAACCAAGGATCCAACTAATCGAGAGAAAACCAGGCTTTTATGCTAGATGGATTGAATCGGCACCGTATTTCTAAGATAAAACTAGACTACATCTAGCAATTTTTGCCATAGCATACGAGACGAATCAAACGCTACCAGCGCTGATGGAAAGGCAACACATCATTTTGTACGTACCGGTGTGTAACTTAAAAATGTACTAGTTGATTATATGGGTAGCTGCAGTGGAGATCACATGATGCAATGATGGTTCACATACTCGAGCTGTGATCTTAGCTGATGCTTATAGCACATGTATGTGCTTCCTACGATAAAAAGATTTAATTATAGCCTTCGTTGACCTAGAGGAACACCCCAAGGGTATATAATTTTTGGAATTGAAACTTAAATATGGTCAAAATTTGTTGACTGCCTTACCTTCAAATTAAAATTTATGAATTATTTTTTAACACTAGAGTCTATTTAGGTTGTTTGCCCTGCACATTACCATGCTCACTACGTTATGGATGTGTAATGGAGGAAAATAATTGCCAAGTTGGACAATGTGCATTGTGAAATAAAATTTGGGGTATGGCTATGTTAGTAAGGATGCTGCAGAGAAGCACAACTTAGTAGCAATAGTTTATATGGAACTATGATAAAAAGAAATTAAATAGAGAAAAAATTCAGCATGGATCCAAACACAAGATGGCCGGGCGATTACTATCATGGAGAAAAATAGTATTTTGTTAGCAAAAAATAAGTTTACGCAGATAGCAACATATAGAGAATTAACTGTACAATTAGAAGATAGAAAAAAGAAGCACACTGTTTAGAATCGATTTCAACCTGGAAAGCAATGAACTAACAAGAGTGTCTAGACTTGAAAACCACAACAGTAATAAGAGTATGAAATTAGAGCATGGCAATGATAGCATGACGGTGACCCACAATATGATCTCAACACATTCACTAGGTTGAGCATTAGCTTACGCAAACTGCACTGTTGCTATTATAAAAGTATGGTATCACCACTAGCGACAGTGAGAAGCATTGTGATTAGTTGATAGCTGAGATTAAAAAAATTTAGGAGAGAAAAAAATGATGCAATCATGGTAGAGGGCCAATGCGATCTAGAACAAAACATGCAAGGAAATTGATGTTTAACATGCATGTAGTCCATAGCAAGCAACGGGTAGGATTCAACTAAAGGTATAATGGTGCATCTTACATGACCATGGTATAGCTATACCTAAGGGATGGATCTAAACATCCGAATTCTTAGAACAAATTTGATATTTTAAAATAGATATGCTTAAAATTTTATGCTAATCTTTTTTTATATTATCAAGCATATTATTACACATAAGAATAAAATTTTGTATAAATTTTTTTATGTATTATTTGCTCCCTACAATTAAAAAGGTGAAAAAAGATTCGTATCCGTATCCGATCCATATTCGAATTTTTATATCTATTATTTGAGAATATATATGATAAATTTGAGGTTTAGTTTTTATGAATCTTTACAAGATCAATATTAAATACAAGGCTATGAATTTACATAGTAAATTATATATCTTATTTGTCCATAATCGAAGAAAAATGACCAAAAATCTGACATTCGAATAGACATCCGAATCCATCCTTCTAAGATAATATGGGAGTATGCATATGTGGGGCTATATTAATGGGTGATTGAAGGACAAAGAAAATAAAGTATATTTTTATTTTTAACACAAAATACCTAAATATTTTTATAAAAATCTAGAGATAATTTATCATGCATTGTAACTAAAACATTTTACTCATGTCAAAAGTGTTTGCAAGCTTGGTCTTCAAAGATGCTCATAGGGATAGGGTTTGCATTCGTGCGTTGATAAGGGTGAGTGTGTATGCGTTTGTGAGTGTTTGAGTTGTATTATGTAATCTCGAAAAAATAATATTTAGTTACTTTTACTAAATACCCAAACGATATATTTCTATAAATAAGGTTCATTTCTCTCTAAAGTCATGTAAAAACACCACACCTGTGCCTGTAATTTTAGTACAAAAGAATTATAATTATGTGTCTAAATAAACTATTTGCATCTATTACTTTGAATAAAAAATCCTAAATATTGAAAATTGCTAGTGCATTACACCCACGCGTTTGGCGCGTGTGCGTGTCGCGCGAACACCACCAGAGAGCATCTACCCTCCTCGAAGCCAAAAGAACGGACGGCGCAGAAGCGCGGAATCCGGAGCCCGGCGACGCCATGAGCCGTCGGATCACGTATCCATGGGCGCGGATGCCTTGACCACCAAGTCACTCTCCGTCACGGTCCAGACGTGCGCCGCGCGTGGGCGTGGGTCCCCCCCAGCCCGCGCTACTTGCCGCTTTACATTGGCCTTGTTTCATTGTTTGGTTTCCTAGCAGGCTAGGAAATTAATATTTTGACTATTAATTATGGTATCAAACAAAAATGAATTTACTAAACCAACTTCAAAACTCACGCGTTAGTGATCTCGAAGAATCTAATGAGGCCTTTGACCACGTGATTAGAGAACGATTACTGTAGCATTACTGTAACAAATCATCGATTAATTACTGTCATTAGATTCGTCACAAAAAGTTACACCCATCCCTGAAGAGATTTTGCAAATAGGTTTCATTTGGTATTCCATGCATGCGAGATTTTTTCTCGGCTTGCGTCCGCTAAGAAATCTGAGTAGGAACAAACAAGGCCCGTCTTCCCCCGCCCGCCGCCTACTCGACCACGGCTGCGTTGCGCCTCTCCCGGCCGTATCCGCACTGCTGCTGCTCACTCACTCCCCCACCTATCCCTCCCCTCCCCCGCACCGCCCGCAGCTAGCCTATATATTCGGGCACCCAGCCCACGCCTCCATCACGCCACGCTCAGTCGCACACACCCACCACTCTCCTACTTGTCCACCTCTCTCTCTCGCTCCCTCCGCGCTGCTCCGGGTCAACTCCGCGAGAGAGGAGATCGATCGGCGATCGATGTCGCTCGCCATGTCGCTCGACGCGGGCCTCGACGTGTCCAGCAAGCCGCCGGTGCCGCCGCCGTCCCCGCCGCGGGTGGACTCGTGGGCGCGCGGGGGGCGCCGCTCCAAGCGCCGCGCCGGGAGCCCCAGCGGCGGCGGAGGAGCCGAGCAGTCCGAGGAGGAGTACCTCGTGCTCTCCCTCCTCATGCTCTCGCGCGGCGTCCGCGGCGACGCCGGGGACGGCGGCGGGGTCGTCGCCGCCGCCAAGGGCGCGGCGAAGGCGGGCCAGGGGTACGAGTGCTCCGTGTGCGGCAAGGTGTACCCGTCGTACCAGGCGCTCGGCGGGCACAAGACGAGCCACCGGAAGCCACCGACGCCGACGCCAACCCCGGCGCCACAGCCGGCGGCGGCGGCAGCCCCCGCGGGCGACGAGGCAGCGCCCCTCGGCGGCGGCGTCGCGCACGCGGAGGAGAAGGTGCACCAGTGCTCGCTCTGCCTCCGCACGTTCCCGTCGGGGCAGGCGCTGGGCGGGCACAAGCGGCTGCACTACGAAGGCGGCGGCGCCGCGGGCGCGGACGGTATCAAGGCCGACAAGACCAAGGCTAGCGCAGCCCAGGCGACGTCCGTGCTCAGGGACTTCGATCTCAACCTGGCTGCCGCGGCCGCAGCGGCCGCCACGACGGCGGTGGACGCCGAGAGCGCGCTTCCGGAGGCCAAGCGGGTGCGCATGATGCTGCTCGTGGTCTGATAGATCACCAGCTTCTCTGGCGGCGGCGGCGGCGTAGGTTTTGCTGTCTCTAGGAGTTGTTTGCTAGTAGGTTTTTGCTGGTTAATTGGTTGGTTGATTGCTTGATTTAATTCCGGTTTGCGTGACGCGGACTGCGCTTGATCGATGTGTGAATGCGATAAGCACGGACCCGCTCGGTTCGGTGGTGGCTTACTCTTTCAGAGCTAGGGAGCTGGTTTACGTGGCTCCATCCTGTCCTTCTTACCCATTGATCCATTCCTGTCCATATTTTGTGACCCGGCCCTGAGCCGCCGGATCAACAACCCGACGGCTAGGATCTGTAGCACTTACTTGTAAAGACCCGTTAGTCAAAATATATATACACATATGCAAGGAAACTTTTTTATACCCTTCTAAATTCCACACGGTACTAGCTATTATCTACCATAGGGTGTGAAAGTGAAACACTGATGACGATCGTAGCGTCTACACTCGTGACAGCAAAATCATACTAGCTAGCCACGTTTATGTCTACATATCTGCTATATATATATATGCCAATAAATGGGCTTGATCCACGCATGATTGCGTGTGATCTTGCTGCCACTATTCCATTAGCGGCCAGTGCCGTCCACAGCACACCGAGCCGAAGCTGCAAGCTACTACTACCGCGCGCTACCAGTACCAGCACACGCTGCGCGCGCTAAAAAAATCGTGCTGGGCTGCTCATGTGGACAGCGACGCGGGCGCATGCAGCTTTGACCTGTGGTTGGCTTAGCTTGGGAGAGGTCGCCCCAGCCTGCCTGGCTGGCTGGCTCCACTCGTCATCAGACGTGCGGCGCCACGCTTGTTGCTCGGTCTCGCCATACATACAGCCGACATCGACCGAGGCTGCCTGCCGGCCCCGTTAACCTTCGGTTCGGGTCGTGATGATTCCAATCCACCTTCCCAACTCTGGCTGGATCAAGTGGCTTCTGTGGCCCGCACCAGGAAGCTTCTGGCGAGCGCCCTGGCCGCCGTGGCACGGAGGAATTTCGCCTGAATCCCGTGCACACAAGTTCTGACCAAGCTGCTGCTTTAGTTATTAGTGGCTAGTGGCTGATCATCTTTGTTAATTGTACGTCGCGTAAACTGAGCTGCGGTTTTGGTGTCTTCAGCGCACACGGTGTCTGGTGGTAATTTGGGAAATTGGGCAGGGACCAGGCAAGTATGAAGTGTAAAGCGTCCTTCGAAGCAACGGTGACTAGTGAACTTGGTAAACGTCTGTGGAGTTCAGGTTCAGGTCCTCCTGCTTTCGGAAATTCAGACGGATGGCGCGTCCTCGTCGCGGGAGTGCGCCATGGACCGAAAGAGCCATGCTGGGCCAGGATGGCCCACTGGGGGGGGGGGGGTGCATACCTGGCCTCTAGAAGACGGGACAGCACGGCAGCATCAGACGCGTGGAAGTGGAAAGACCTAGCGCTTTGGCCTAGGGTTTGGCGACTCTTGCCGGCGAGGGTTTCGATCTCCCCGTTCCAGCTCCTGGCGTGCCCTCCAGCCTCTCTGCTCGGGCTGAACAAGGGGTTGACTTTGCTCAACTGCTCGGCCTTGGCAGGAGGTCATGTAGGCTGTCGGCGTGGGGTGCCGGGATCGGGCTTTCTGAAGATGGCGGCGAACCCGACCAGGGCGGGATCAAAGAAGTGCGAGGTGGACATCAATACTCTCCTGCAGAAGCTGCAGTTGAATGACGCCGAGCGTGACGGCGTGGTGCTGGCAAAGGAAGAGAGGGAAAATCTGCCGAAGGTGAAGTGGCTCGCAGTCGCCAAGCTGTTGACAGTTAAGCAGTTTAGCGATCAATCACTTTCCTCAACAATGATGGCAGCCTGGAATCCTGCTCGCGAGGTTACATTCAGGCCGATAGCAAGGAACCTATACATGGTACAAGCGTCATGCTTGGGCGACTGGAAACGAATCATGGAGGATGGACCATGGCTGTTTCGGGGGTGTGCATTGATGTTGGAAGAATACGACGGGGCAACGCCTTTACCGTCGGTAGAACCAAACAGAGTCCAAGTTTGGATACAGATTCACAAGATACCGCCATTATATCGCACTGAGAAGATACTGAAGCAATTGGCGGGGAAAGTGGGAGAGGTGATCAGCGTGGAGATGAAGGCTATTCCAACAAGCGGTGGAGATTTCCATCGGGCCAGGATCAACCTACTTGCATCCAAACCTCTGACGAGGTTTGTCACTCTAGCACCAGAGGGGCAGTAGAGTATGCTGCTACTCGTGCAATATGAGAAGATGGCTCGGTTTTGTGCTCACTGCGGCGTGATGGGCCATACTCATCTAGAGTGCGGCACGGGAGAACATGGCGAGGAGGCACTGTAGTACGGAGATTGGATGCTGGCAGCAGCCGAGACGTGGTGCGCTGGAACACCTCGTGTGCGAGGCGTCTTTAATGCAGGGAAGGATGGACCTCGGGGCCGGAGTGCACCACAGGAGCAGAGCGGACAAAACATGCGACAAGGGGCGCACCACAGGAGCAGAGCGGACAAAACATGCGACAAGGGGCGGCCCGAGGACTAGGGTGTGGAAGGAGAAAGAGACACAAGGCTCGGAGAGCAGTGGAGCGAGGAAGAGGATGCCGGAGGAGAGGGGCTTGGACGGTGATATCCTTGATACTGCCTCAAGCCGGGCAAAGGTGTGGTAACCCCAGTGGAGAACGTGCATGGGAAATCCAGCGAGCAAAAACAATTGAAGCGCATGAACCTTCTGCGTCGGCGAGTTCCAGCTCTAAGGGGATTCCCCCACCCCCTCCACAGCATGTTCCCCCAAGGGAACAGAAGCGCATGAAGAGGGCAGCAGCCCGCAGTGCAAGCTCATCACCCCTGAAGCCAATGGCGGCCTCCCAGGCGGAGGACCGCCAGACGCAATGAGTTGCCTAAGTTGGAACTGTCGTGGCTTGGGCAACACCGCGACAGTGAAGGAGCTTCGCGATCTCGCGAAGGATGTTGCCCCGACAGTGCTTTGCGTGCTTGAAACCCAGGTACACAAGTCATGGGTAGAAGGTTTAAAACATACACTAGGCTATGCTAATGCTTTTGCTGTAAGCAGTTCTGGCCGTAGTGGAGGGCTGGGGATTTTCTGGAATAATGATATAAAGATTGATATTTTACCGTATTCTCAGTATCACATTGATGCCATTATCCATGAGGAAAGATGTGAGCCATGGAGATTGACATGTGTGTATGGTGAAGCACAGACCAGTGAGAGATTTAAAACATGGGACCTTTTCAAACATATAAAATCTTCTTCGTCTCTTCCCTGGCTGTGTATAGGTGACTTCAATGAAGTTCTACATCGATCGGAGCATGTCGGCGTGCAGGAGCGGAGCTATAATCAAATTGCCGGCTTTCGAGATATGGCAGATGTGTGCGGCCTCTATGATCTGGGTTATGAGGGGCGAAGCTGGACCTTTGAGAAGCAGGTGGCAGGTGGCTCATACTGTCGTGTTCGTCTTGATCGTGCCCTAGCCACCCCGGAGTGGACCAGTCGTTTTCCTGTGGCGACGGTCAGTCACCTGACGGCTGTGGCCTCGGATCATGGACCAATTCTGCTAAGGTGTTAGCAGGAACGTGACAAGAATTGTAGAAAGAGGAAGAAAAGGTTCCAGTACGAGATCATGTGGGAATCACATGAGGATTTTAATCCCTGGCTCAGTGAGGTGTGGCAGGGAGACAAAGCTACGACCCTTGCTGATCTGCAACGGAAATTAACATCAGTGGCAGGGCAGCTAGAAGGTTGGAGCCGTCACACTTTTGGGCATGTTCGCCTCGAGTTGAGGAAGCTTAAAGAGGAGTTGGAAGCCATGCAAGCGAACCCTCTGCGTGCGGGACCGACGCAGGAGGAGATCAAATTGACTGATCGGATCGTTGAATTGAACCATAGGGAGGAGATTATGTGGCAACAGCGATCAAGAATCAGGTGGCTGTCGGCAGGGGATAAGAACACCCGTTTCTTCCATCTAAGGGCGAGTCTGAGAAGGAAGACAAACAAGATTAGCAAGCTCAAAAGGCCAGATGGCCAGGTGACGGAGGATGCCGCGAGATGAGCAAGCTTGCAACAATGTTTTATAAGAACTTATATTGCTCTGAGGGAGTGAGCGATATGGAGGTGGTCCTGGATGCAGTGCCAACCAGAGTTACGCCTGAGATGAACGATCTACTGTTGGCTCCGTTTGATAGCAGGGAGGTGAAAGAGGCCCTGTTCCAAATGTTTCCCACAAAGGCACAGGGCCCGGATGGTTTTCCGGCGCATTTTTTCCAGCGGCACTGGGATCTTTGTGGGGAAGAGGTTACTTCGGTGGTTTTGAGGGTGCTGAATGGAGAAGATGATCCAGCAAGTATCAATAATACCCTGATAGTCCTCATACCGAAGGTGGCGCAGGCGGATGAACTTGGCCAGTTTAGACCCATTAGCATGTGCAATGTCATTTATAAGATAGTGTCCAAAGTGGCAGCAAATAGACTCAAGAGAATCTTGCCAATGATCATATTAGAAGAGCAATCGGCATTTGTTCCGGGGCGCCTCATAACTGATAATATTATTACTGCATATGAATGTTTGCATTACATGAAGCGGAGGCAGGGGCGGGATTCCAGATGCTGTGCTTTGAAGCTGGACATGCGTAAAGCGTATGACCGTGTGGAATGGCCTTATTTACAGGCAATTATGACAAAGCTGGGTTTCCATCAGCTTTGGGTGAGCATGATAATGAGGCTGGTATCTACTGTATCTTTTTCGGTTCTCTTTAATGGTGATCGGCTTGAAAGTTTTAACCCGACGAGAGGTATTCGTCAAGGAGATCCTATCTCCCCGTATTTGTTTCTGTTGGCAGAAGAGGGCCTTTCGTGCCTTATCAAATCGAGAATCCAGCCATCGAACCATAAGGGAATTATGGTGGCGCCGTTGGCCCCGGTGGTGAGTCACCTCCTCTTTGCGGATGACAGCCTGCTGTTTTTCAGAGCGAGTACGGAGAATGCACAAGAGATTCATGACGTGCTGCAGGTTTACTGTCGGGCTTCGGGCCAGCAGGTAAACATGGAGAAATTCTCTATTCATTTTGCCAAAGGGGTTTCCGCCACCATCATAGGAGAAATTATGGATGAGCTGAGTGTACGCAACATGTCCCTCAGCGAGAAATACTTGGGCATGCCTTCTGACGTGGGAGCTTCGACAAACGGTGCTTTCAATTACCTAAAAGATAGGGTGTGGAAGAGGGTCCAAGGATAGATGGAACAATCGCTCTCAGCAGGGGGAAAGGAAGTCTTAATCAAAGCAGTTGCTCAGGCGATTCCCACTTACTCCATGTCATGTTTCAGACTACCACGCGGATTGTGCGAGCACATCAATGGTGTGTTGCGGAGATTCTGGTGGGGCAGCAAAGATGGCCAGAGAAAGACGTGCTGGGTTGCCTAGGACGACATGACAAAGCCCAAGTTCTTGGGTGGTATGGGCTTCCACGACATAGAACTTTTCAATCTGACGCTCTTGGCTTGTCAAGCATGGAGAGTACTGCAGGAACCGGAGTCTCTCAGCGCTCGCATCCTCAAGTCAGTATATTACCCTAATGGGGAGTTTCTGGAGGCCACTTTGGGTGCACGGCCGTCCAAAATTTGGCGTGCGATTATCGATGGAAAAGAGGTGCTGGCACAAGGCATTATCCGAAGGATCGGCACGGGTGAATCCACTAAGATTTGGTCAACCAATTGGCTACCCAGGGACGGTCTACTCAGGCCTCTGTCTCCTGCTGCAGCCGATCCTCCACAGCTAGTGAGTGAGCTTATTGATCCAACGACGGCAAGCTGGGACCGGCAGAAGGTTACCCGCTTCTTTAACACCATTGATGCCGAGGTAATCTGTAGCATTCCTTTGAGTACCAGAAGACAAGATGACGTTTGGGCATGGCATTATGAGAAGAAGGGGATCTTCTCGGTTAAATCGGCCTATCGCATGCTCGTTTTGAATCGGGAAAGGACAACAGCATGGCTGGATGGCCGACCCGGCAAATCTGATTTCAGAGCAGAGGAGAAAGAATGGGCGTCGCTTTGGCATGTTCAAGTTCCGTCCAAGATCAGAGTGTTCCTATGGAGGCTAGCCCGGCAAACACTACCGTCGGGAGATCTCCTACACCATAGGAAAATGGCACCGAGCAACATTTGTGCGCTTTGCGGTGCTGAGGACTCCTGGAAGCATGCTCTGCTAGATTGCAACATGGCGAGGTGTGTTTGGGCCCTCGAGAAGGAAGATATTGCAGAGTTCATTGGAGGTTTGCAAGATCATAATGCACGAGCATGGTTAGCAACAGTGTGCTCGTCTTTGCCCCAGGATGACCTGGTCAGAGTGGTCATAACATTGTGGGCCATTTGGTATGCAAGGCGGAAGGCTATCCATGAGCAGAATTTCCAGAGTCCGCTGTCAACACATTGTTTTGTGAGTCGGTTTATTGCCGAGCTTGGTCTTGTGAAGCCACTTCAGAAAACAACGCAGGTGAGGCGGGACCAACATCCCAAGTGGATTCCCCCTCCCTCGGGTCTGACAAAGATAAATGTTGACGCCGCCACTTCCAAGAATTCGAGTTTGGCTGCAGTAGCAGCGGTGGCACGGGATAGTACAGGTCTCTTCCTCGGAGCGTCAGCGGTGACCTTCTCAGGGATTTTGGACCCAGAAACTCTGGAAGCAATGGCATGTAGAGAGGGTTTGGCACTTGCAAGTGACCTCCTACTCCAAAAGATCCGAGTGGCGAGTGATTGCGCCAATGCAATTCGCAGCATCCAGGAGGAGTCAATGGGGCAGTATGGCCAAATAACCAAAGAGATCAGGGCGACTTCAGAACAGTTCCTGAAGGCTGAGTTCGTCCATGAACGTCGGGAGTCCAACCACGACGCGCATAGTCTAGCAAGGAGTGCTATCCATAATTCACTTGGCCGGCGTGTCTGGCTCATCGATCCGCCTACGGGCGTCTGTAATCAGTACTCTTCTATGAATTAGTGTGGAGTTTCCCCCTCAAAAAAAAAAGACGCGTGGAAGTGTCAGCCAATCAGGAGCCCCGTGAGCTTTTTTTTTTTGAAGAACCGGCAGAAGCACTGCCAAATCATTTAAGAAGAAGAAGAAGCAGAGTTTAACAGTTACTTAAGTCGATATTACATAAAACAAGGAGCACTCATACTCAACAGTGAACAAAATTATCATAAAAACTACGTGGTGCTCAGCGCTCTCAAAGCTGCTTGCCGTAGGCTCATTTCTTCCAAAATGCAGTTGAATACCAGTGGAGCTGTCATTGTTTTCTTTTCAAAAACTCTTCTATTCCTTTCCTTCCAAATATTCCACGTTGTGTACATGAGTAGAGCTGCTACGTGTCGGCGCTGATCGAGCTGAGCTGGCTGCTTGGTATGCGCCGCTCCTTGCTCTATATGTGCTCTTCGGCTGTTCGGCAGCTTCTGCTTGAGGATGAATGATTGTGATGAGTCACACTCCGTCCGGCCAGTGACTTCCTCTCAAGCTTTCTTTTCTTTCCGTGAGAAGTCGGATGCAGTTTCCTTTGTATGTGTGAATTCATACTCTCTCTAAAAAAAACGATATGACTACGGCAACTACCTCTATGAACTAGTGTCGGCTCAGAATACCTCTAGCAGCCTTGCAAAGTTGCAGTCGGCTCTGTTAAAAGGCAACGAATGATGTGTACCGGGAAGTTTCGTTTCGTTTGATTCCTTCCATCTGCTCGTGTAGAGTTCATTCGTTTGCCAGGCCAAAACAAAACATTAGTCAGTACACATGCAGTGTGTACTTTGCATTACGGCACTTAAACAAAAGACTTCTGACACGATACGCGTAAATATCTACTCTTGCCTTTTGAATTTTTAAAAAAGAGAGAGCAAGTAGTCAATTTTTGACGAGGGAGGGAGAATGATGTTTGTTGGTTAACAGGAGAAAGAAAAAAAAAACTCCCGCGTGGTACGCGCGTCATTGCCAATACACGTGGTGTAATCCCTCGTGTCTGCCAAGACAAAGAAAGTGACCGGATAGAGGGCGAGAAACAAAATACAAATCACAATGGCCTCAAGTACTAGGGCCCTGTTTGGATCTAAGGGATAATCCTTAGCCCTCACTTTTTAGTTCCAAATTATTTCTCATGCATCCAAATATGTGAGATAATTTTGAGCTAAAGTGGATTATTCCACCCAAAATCTTTAGCCCCTCCAAGAGGTGATAATGTGGCTAATTTTGCATGGTTTCCACAAAAAGTTGAGTATGCACATACACCTAGACATGAAAATAGAAGAGAGATGGTGGACATTAGCCCATGAATCCAAACAACCCATTTTAGGCTAATCTTTAGCCTACCAATTCAAGACTAAATATTATCTCTAGCCATAGGCTAATGTTCCAAACAGGACCTAGGATCCTTATTTCGTCCAGGGAGACAAGACACGTAGCTCTGGCCTATGGGAATGAAGATTACAGTTGACTAATGTACCAAGGTTTCAGAGTAGATACATACCCTCTCTGTCCCTTAATATGTGTCGCTCGAAAATCGTGTTTCCCTCACAAACGCGGTTCCTTAAGAGATGGAGGGTAGTTTCTCAATAACAGAGCGGTGCCAAAATAGAACATCAGCTTTCCTATCCAATCAAAACTAACCCATGTCTGTCTTGCAAAAGATAAAAGAACCTTAAAACTTTGAGACGCATCTTTCTACTCTAGTAATCCTTTCAAAAAAATTCTACTCTATTAGAGCATCTCCAACAGAACTTGTATCCTACTTTGTAAATATAGAGTTTTAGCAGACTTCTAAAAAGATACTCCCTCCGTTCCAAAATAAATACAATTCTAGAGTTTAAAATTTGTCCCACAAAAATATTAATTTTGACCCACCTACCACAAAAGACAAGCCAGTTTCTGGAAGATTCTCAGAATCGGTCAGACGGATTGTCTTCTCGCTACGACGGATTGACTTCGCTCGGCAGCCGCATACACCGCCGCCGCCGCGAAAGCACGGGCGACCACGAAGCCACAAGCGACCGCGACGGGCTGCTGCATCACGCCACCGCCAGGGAGCGGCTCCATGGCGGCAGCGGGGGCTCGAGGGCAGCGCGGCAGGGGGCCAGCTCGACGGCGGCGGGATCCCGAGTGTAGCGCGGCGGTGGGCCAGCTTGACGACGGCGGGAGCTCAAGGGACGGCGTGGCTGGCAGGACCTTGAGGGAGGGGCGGCAGCAGGACCACAAGGCAGCGCAGCGGTGGGCCAGCTTGACGGCGGTGGGATCCCGAGAATAGCGCGGTGGCGGGCTAGCTCGACGGCAGCGCGTGTGCCTGGCGAAATCGCGCGGGAGGGCGTTTTCCGAGCGGATGCGCGTCCTGCAAAAATGCAGGGCGGCGGCGGACGGATATAAGACGGGATGAAGAACGGAGGAGGATACACTATCTGTTGGAACCGGGTTTTGGGCCCTTTCTCTGTTTTTTTAACAGATGGAAGGCAAGATACAAATTCTGTTGGAGATGCTCTTGGTAATTTTTTTAAATCTTAGTACTTCTTTCGATTGATGTCCATTTGTTTATGGGACAAAGAGAGGGATGGATTTATGAAAAAGTAGAGAGGGCTACTCCAGTCATTTTTTTTTGAAGAACCTACTCCAGTCATTTGCCTTCACAAGGATGTGCCCATGGCAATGGGTGGGTCAAACTCCACGGACCAGGCCCACCACTGCCACTCGTTGTCTGTCGTTGGGCACTTGGGCTGCGGCCCCGGCGCCCTGCGCAATTCCTCGTGCTCCCCCAGCGGGAAGCCTCTTCGAGGCCTTTGGAATTGGAAGCTACCCACCGGGCCCCACCACCACCACCAAGCCGCATTTTTTTTGTTTCCTAACCTTTCTCGTAAAAAAATTTCAAAACGAATTGCATTTTGGACTCAAGGGGTCAGCGCCATGGCTCGTGGCACCGAGATAACACGTCTCGGCGTCGTGAGTCATGGCGCCGAGATATTTGCCACTGCGCTGATGTGGCGTCGACATGGCAGCTATTTCGGCGCCATAATCGGTGGCGCCGAGCTCGGCGCCATCTGCTGTGGCGCCCAGGTGCTCCTCGAGCGATGGCGTTGCACCACCGGCACGCTAGCAGCTGCCCAACGCAAGTACTGTGCCACATGACGCTATATGCATTTCTCCGTCTTTCTGTGTTTTGGCCCTACGCTTGGAGTTTTCACCAAGACGCATATCCATATACTAGTTTGACATGCGGGTCCCTGTGCGCGGACTCGAGAAAAGTACTCCAAATATTTGCTCACTTATTCTTGTATTAGTCTTTTTCCTTCTACCGCATATGTATTTGATTAACTTGGCTTGTGAGATATTAGCATCTAATCAATTGTAAGGGTATTCTTAACATTTCTACAGTTTTCATAGCATTAAATATACCTCTACATATTTCCTCTATTCTCAAATATAAGGCAGTCTGATATTCAAAATTTGTCATCAAATATAAGGCATCCTAGGTTGAGAGTGGACCCAATCATTTTAATTGTGCATTATTTTTATGTCTTTTCCAATTAAAAGATATGCATGCAACCATATAGGTGCATGAAAAAGGACATGTTAGTTTAATTAGCACACTTTCTATGCTTGTACTGATCAAGCATCGGCAACTCCAGTGGCAAAATCGAGGCTTAGAAATTTCTCTCTCCTAATTTTTCACTCATGCTGTGGCTGCTCTTAAAAAGTCAGGAAGGAATAAGCATTGGGATACTAAAGCTCTGATGAACCGATATCAGAAACTAGTCAGGCTCAGTACTTGATCGAGCACATATATTAATTCGTAACATAAATGCAAGAAAAGTGTTGGATAGCTAGCGCGCCGGGCAGCCCATCCCTCGAAGCTTGCAGAGCTGAGCACCTCAGCGCCGCAACAGCTGGCGCTGAGCTCGGCGCCACCGGTTATGGCGCCGAGGTAGCTGCCACGTCGACGCCATATCAGCTTAGTGGCAAATATCTCGGCACCATCCTCGGCGGCACAAGCCATGGCGCCGACCCCTTGGGTCCAAAGACGCAATTCGTTTCGCTATGGGTCTATTTGTGAAAATCTTTTACGAGAAGGATCAGAAAGCAAAAAATGCGGCACCACCAAGGTCCAAAACCAAAACCCTCTGGAAAACGGTAAAACCACACGCGCCGCGCCGGCATCGCGGTCACGGGCCTCACCCGGTCACCCACCCCCTCTCGCCTTCACGGTCTCCTCGCCCGCGCCCCACCCGCAGGACGCAGACCCGGCCCTCCCCCGCCATTGCCTAGGAGGCTAGGACCGGACCGCAAGCGCGCAAACCTTATCCGAATCGCCGTCGCCCATGGAGGCCGTGCGCGCGTCGGCGGCGTGGGTAGCCAGCCGCTCCTCCCATGTCACCGTCGACCTGCAAGGTAGGCCTGTTCTTTTCCTGCGCGTTGTGGCTTTTTGCCCTGCTGTGAACTGGTGGTACGTTGAGTTAATTGCTTGCTGCTCTAGTGAGATGCTTACGGGATGATGGGGGTTTAAGGTTCGGAAATGTCGTCTTATTTATTTTTTTATTTATCTGCCGATTGCTTGTGTTGAGATACGGAGTAGAACCTGTTCGATTTATTTATGTTGAGAATAGGTTCCAATCGCCAGTTTTATAATCCTTTTTCATTCGTATTTTTCTACTTGCCAATTCCTTGTCGTTTGATTACTGTTCAGCAATTTATTCTGAAAATAAGCTGGGCATAATATATTAATATCTGGCACGCATCTGTGTGCTGTTCGTAACTTTTGTATGGTGCAGTATTTTTTTGGTTCGATTATTTTGTAATAGCTTTCCTCGTGAAATTCTCAGTAATAGTTATTGCTCTTCACCTGTGGCTGTTTTTTATTTCCTGCAGAAATTGAGAAGGCGGTGGACAAAATCCAGGGGAATGTTCCAAAAGTTGAGTGGGATTTCGAAGGAATACATTACTTCGACAATGGGCCGCTCACAGTCCAGTACCTCTTCGTCTTGGATGCACTTAACTTCTGCTTCTGGCCAGGTATAAGTTCAGGCAAAAAAAAATCAATGTGTCTTATGAACACGAATCAGAATGATTGTACTATTCCTCTGACCGGCACATAAAGATTTGCAGAATAAAACCAGCGGACATTAGACATTGCCAATCTTATTTTGCAATTCTTTCACTTGTGTAACTTGTGGCCTTTTTTATCAGGTATAACTTATAGCCTTGGTACAGGTGTACGTTGGAAAGAAAGTTTTAAGCGATTCAGTATACTTTCAACTCGTAGTCAATCAGTCATGTGGGCTGCCAACATGTTTGACTTTAACTGTTATTGTCTGGAAACTTTTGACTATAATGCGTGCGTATATACATAATAAGAATATGGATGTTTCCACTAGTAATGCTTCTGTGGCAATTCAGTAGCTTCGTTGATCACAGGCCTGTTGAGTTGGTTGTGGGGTCTCTAAGAAGTTGGTCCCTTACATTTTCTTTTTTCGATGTATTTTTTTAGTTACTACTTTTTTATATATATACGTCTAGTTACTCTCCACACTTCGCACTTGTGCCTTAAAATCCATGGTGTCCCTTGTGTATTGTTTATGCAATTCCATTCCGTTACATGTGTAACAGCTTTGTAGTTTTGCCTGAAACCATTGTTTCTTATTGCGCTGCAGTAGAATTTTCAGTTCTGATTTTCTTTTGCGTGTGTCTCTTCTACAATCATGATGAAGTTATTGTAATATTTTTCCTTGAACAGATAAGGACTTGAGCTATGACCATTTGGCTTCTGGACTGAAGTTAGCCTTGGAGAAAGATAAGACTGCACTTGATGCTGACCGCCTTAAGAATTACACTGGTAACTTCTTCCCTGATTGGCATCTTGTGAGGTTGTGTCATTAGTTTATGGCCATATTTCCAGGATCAACTGATATAAATGAACATTTACATCTTAAGCTTAATTGCATGTAGTGCAATCCTCTTAGTTTCCGGACATTTTTTTAAATCTTTTTTCTGTTTAGAAAAGAAGTTGATCTTTTTCTTGTGCTAATTGAAAAACATTTAAGTAGATACCTGCTAGATTCCTTTCAAAAAAAGAATACCTGCTAACTGAGAAGGGCTTATGCAAAATGTAGGGCCTGAGCTCCGCCAACTTCTGAACTGGCCACGACCACTGCCAATTGAGGAGGAAAGAGTGCGCCTCCTCCATGAGGTAATACTCTATAATGGATAATTGCTACATCGAACATTTCAGTTAGAGAACTCTCTTGGTTAACGCTCATGTTTGTGGAACATATCATCACTTATCAACTTTCATACTCCAACCCAGTTCATTCATGATTTAGTCATCACTTTGATTTCTAATCCTCACTGGTCAGCTCTATTCTGATAGTTGGCTTGTTGCCATTACTGTAATTTTCATCTTAGCATGACTGCATGAGTACTCTAAAAACAGTTTCTTCCCACCAAGAATTACTCTCTTTTTCCCCAACGTTGTTACTTTATTATGAACCATTTCTATTTCATTTCTCAAGGTTGGATTGGAACTTGAAAGAAGCTTTGGAGGTCAGGCTGCTAATCTAGTGAAGTCTGCTGAAAACTCTGCTGCAACTCTGATTGAACTCATCACCCGACATTTTCCTGGTAAATATTCTACCCGACATTTGATTTGGAAAAACCATATGGGGCATTTGTCAAATGGTCCTGGCTGGACCTATTGATTGTAGCCACTTACAGTAGTACAGTGAGTGAAACTGGAATGGCCTAGCATTTTAGCAACCCAGGACCACTGCATATGGACCCAGGCCTAGTGGCCTACTACTGTGGACATGAAAGGGAACAGTGCTGGGCCGGTGCCTGGTCCAGGCAAATGAACTTGGTTTGGGCTAGGGCATTGAAAATCAGATAGTTGTGCTTGAATTTCTAATGCTTAAACCCATATGATTTTTTCCTTTTCTTACAATTATTAATCATTATTACTGTTTTCTTAGGTGTTCAGACTTCCTAGAATCTCAGCACAATCAGTCCTTAATGCTCATTTCTCTTGCACTGACAGTAGTGGAACTATTGCTCAATCATCAACTAGGCCAAATGCACCTGATTCAATCCTTTTGGTTTTATTTGAAAAGAAATCTTGATGCATTGAACTCTTTGATTCCACCGTACCTAAACATCGTGCTGAACCTATTGTGACAGACCCGCCGAGTTAAAACGCTTAATTAAGTATAACCGTCATCATTTGACGCATTAGCTTAATTAAGTGTAACTTGACAGGCTGTTTCCAACCCACAGGCCGATCGAAACACACCAGAAGTCTCGCACGAAGGCGAGCGCAGAATGTACCAGCATGAAGCATGATAAAATATTAGAAAAAAATAATATTAAGGCTTTTACAAAACAGCTTCAAATTTAAAATTGCACATAATAAACAATAGCAGCGGAAGAGAATCTAAATTACAGAACATTTTTACTAGAGAATAAATAAAACGAACTAAATAAGTCGAGAACTACCGAGACGTGAAGACAAGGCGCCACATCGAGCCCACCGATGTGAAGCCTAGTTAGCTCCTAAACTTGAAATATGTTAACAACAAACTCTGAGCAACTAATACTCAGCAAGACTTACCCGACCAGTGGGTATAACTTAGCCCACATATCTAGACATGCAAGACATTTGGCTGGTGGTTATTTTGCAGAAAAAACGACTAAAGTAAATCCTTACTTTCATTATTTTAGCTCCAGATTATATATATGTATTAACCATAATTTATTATTTGCATAAACCATCTATAACAAACATGGTGGTGCAATCAATCATAGTTTAGTGTTTAACATTATATATATATATATATAACTCACATTCTAACGTTTTGCTACGATGCAGCAAAGAGATCAAGGCTCTCATAACCGCGAGACACGGCGAATCGATTCGATTTAACCTTGCAAGGTGGACCAAACCAATACGGCACGCAAAAGCCCCGTCGGACCCCACGCACCAATATTTCCCCTCCCTGTCTCGAACTACAGAACCGCCCCACCTGTATATAGTCAGCCGAGCCCTATGAGAGACCACCAAAAGTAAACATATGCATCCCAATTCTCCGCGGCCACTCGACTCGCCCTAAGGGGTGGGTAGAAGTTATGTACTTTCGAAGCAAGGCAGTACTCGGCTTACCGGTTTCGACTACCTGCTACTCCCGGCATGCGGTTAGTACAGTTCAATCCCCGATCAGCACTGCCGACAACGACCGGTCCTTAACCGACACAGACGGGACTAAGACACCCAGGAACCCTGTCCTGCTGCCATACCTATGCATCCTCATCATTTCCCGTCCGGTCTCATTTCTTCATTCATTTCATCTCAAATTCACAACTAATGTACTAGAATACGGATATATCTTATATCTTCGAGTAACCGGAAATTACTCGACTTCTAAACATCCTATATCTCGCGAGTGCAAGAGATCACTCGTCTTCTACCGGAAAACCATTAAGCATAGCACTTCTATCGTCCTATACATACTAGTATAACTCAGGGAATCCTAGGGATCATGCAACTAGGGTTCCAAACAATTCCTAAACTTAATGCACAAGTAATAGAGACATATAAAGGTGTCATAATTTAAAATAATAGAATGTGCACCGGGGCTTGCCTTCGGGCTGCTTCTCGACACTGGGCTCAGCTGGGCCTTGGGCCGGGTGCTCACAATTCTCCTGCTGAACTTGCCCCCACTGCTCCTGTGGCCCGGCGATCACCTCGTACACATCTCCTTCGGCGGCGGCGTCTACACGTATGCATATGACATGAGAATGCATGCAGTATGATTTGTAACTTTGAAACAAGCCTAAACCGTATACACGCACCACTACCCGAGACAACCCGACGTCCACAATTCTGCAAAAATCCGGAATATCCGGACTTCAATCCGGAATTTCTAGAATTTCCGGAGTATCCGGATTAATACCTGGAGTTTCTCGGTTTCACACAGTTTTCGCCCCAAAAACTGAAATTTTGATTGAGACAAAACCAACCCACAAAAATCGAAACCTTTCTAGACCCTAGTAGAGTGATTCATAATAAGATGATTGACCCAAAAGAAATCGCTTAAAACATCCTAAAACGATCAATCCATTTAGCCCTAGCTTGGGTACCTTCTCAAGTTGAAACTGAAGCCACCCCGTTAAAACTGAAGCCACCCCAGGGAGGAATGATTGGAAGGGATGATCCTCCACGCCGATTTGCAGCTTTCGAGGTCTTGAGATGGATTTGGGATGGTGGATTTGGTGTTTAGGGCTTGGGAAGAGAGAGAGAGCACGGGGAGGGCTAGAAAGCAGAGTGAATAACGGTTTATAACGTTTGGGAACAGCAAAAAGGATCAAAACGTGTGATATAAACTTCCAGGTCCGGAGTATCCGGGTGAAATACCGGAGTATCCGGATTATTCCGGAATTTCCGGATTCACACCTGGAAGTTCCGGGTTCACAATGATTCCCAGAGATAAATTGCGATTGAGTCGACTTGATTTGTTTTGAAAATTTGTTCAAACATCAAAACTGAGTCATTTGGCACCCCAACTATATTTTTAGCTAAACATTCTTCTTTCCCTGTTCCTACCTTTTAATATTATTTGATTTCAAAAATGACGCGAACCTTTATTTAGAAATCATTTCAAAACAGATTTTCTCATTTCACAGGTTAAATTGCTAACAAGAATTTCTTTAGTGGTTTTGTTTAGGCAGATTTAGTGCTAACAATCATATTAACCATGGGATTAACTTTGTAGTTATGGTGATAAACACCTGGGGTGTTATACCTATCCCGTATATCATCATTTCGAACTCGATCCATACTTGTATGCCCACAAATCCAACGCAACATGCGCATTTCTGCAACACTTAATTGTTGGACGTGCCGCCTTTTTGTAGGCCAACATTCCGCACCATACAATATTGCCGGTCTAATCGCCGTTCTATAAAACTTGCCTTTTAACTTCTGAGGTACCTTCTTGTCACAAAGGACGCCAGATGCTTGGCGCCACTTCATCCATCCCGCTTTGATTCTATGACTAACATCATCATCAATATCTCCATCTCTCTATAGCATCGATCCCAAATATCGAAAGGTATCCCTCTTGGGCACTATTTGGCCTTCCAAACTAACATCTCCCTCCTCATGAGTGGCGCCGAAGTCACACCTCATATACTCAGTTTTAGTCCTGCTAAGTCTAAAACTTTTGGACTCTAGCGTTTGTCGCCACAACTCCAGCTTCCTATTCACTCCCGCACGGCTTTCATTAACTAACACGACATCATCAGCGAAAAGCATACACCAAGGAATATCACCTTGTATGTCTCTTGTGACTTCATCCATCACTAGAGCAAAAAAATACGGGCTCAAAGCTGATCCTTGATGTAGTCCTATCTTAATCGGACTCGCACTCGCATTCGCACTCGCAGAGAATTTTAGAATGTATTGAATCTCACGAATAGTGTAGCACAACTTGATGGTACCTTTTGAACCTTCCATGAACATGTAGAGTTTGAGGTTAAACATTTGATGTGCATTCAAAACGTTTTTTCTCATACGTAAGGTCAGTAACCAAGTGCACATCTCTTTAGCAACCTGAGGTGTTTTCAATTTCAATTTTGATAGGTTTCCGGGATCATTCACTTTACAAGGGACACCAGGTTTTCCTGTATAAGAGAGCTCAGATCTTTGTTGCTGATTTGTGGGGTGCCTTCAAGGGACAAAACTACGGCGAGTTCCATGACATCAATTCCATCACCATATTTGCTGACTACATTGTTCCAGCTGTCCTGAGGGAGCTTGGCATACTGAAATATGGCTCGAACTTATCTTGCTCGATCGATTCGAACAGCGAGATCGTGCCTGGAAGCGAGGAGGAAGTGGAGATTCGCGCTTGCTCAATCTATGCAGTCGAAAAGATGAGGGACCTGATCAGCAAAAAGTTTGGAAAGCAGGTAGGCACATGAACCAGTTCCACCTGAGACTTTCATGCTGTGTTTTCTGACCTGCAATTTGGTAGGGTCGAACTGATACGTTATCGGATCAACAAATTGACATTCACTAATGTTACTAGTCACGAAAAGTACCATATTTCAAAGAAGTTACAGTTTTTCTTCTCGTTGTCGATCAAATTGTATATTTGATTGAATCACATACGGTCTTTCGGCTTGGAACTAACGCCACTCTTGCTCTTGCATCTTCTGGGCAGCTTCTGAGCATTGACATTGATCTCTGGCTCTGGTCTTGCGGCGTGCAGAACATGGCGCTGTCACATCACCGCACCCTGTCGATTTACTACTGAGGCAAGAACTGGGACCAGACAGGTATCCAGCCGCAGCATGGTGCTGGTGCCGTGGTGCGGGACTGCGGGTATTCAGCTGGCCGAGTGTTGTCGTGGCTTGTTCGTCTTAACTGGAACTGTCATAGGTGTCGAAAGTTTTGTCCCCTTGGGATTGCACAAAAAGTGCAAGGTATTGTAGGGTCGTCGCATCAAGGATGGATGGTGCTAGTAGCACAACCTTTTGTGACTAGAACAGCTGCTGTTTTCAGATGAACTGTAGCCGTATGCTTCTTCTCTCCAGATTGATCTTGTTGGATGCGTAAGAACACAAGTAACTACTGCTGATTTGTTTTCAGCAATGGTTTTCAGTTACTGCTCCATGCCTCCATCGCCTTTTGGTATAAAATGAAATTCAGGTAACTGAAAGTTTCAACTGGAGGTTTGGTGAAATTTGAGTAACCTCATCACTGAACAATTCAAACACCCGAATGTGCTGGCATGCTGTTGCGAAAGAGACAACCCTGCCTAGGTGAAGGTGTCGAGAGCCCAGACGGCAAGACCCAGATAAAAGATTGGCAGAATAGCCAATTGCATCCTTCAACTAATGGTTAAGGATCAATTTAGTCCTTGAACTATCAAAATGACCGTACTGGTCCTCAAATTTTTCTTTTAGGCTCAATTTCGCCCCAATTCCTATGTGGCACGCCTTGTTGTCACGCCACCTCAGCTCTAGCATCACCACACTGTCTGCTGGTGGCTGCCAAGAGCAGGACGTATGGGTGTCAACAGTGCGATGAACACGGCCACCAGCATCGCTCAACTCCAAATACAGATGATCCTCAGCTTACACTCATTGACAAATATCCCCTCCCTCTCTTAAAAAATCACAGAGCACACCAGCGCCATCATTCATATGCCTTCCCACCACAAGTACCACTCTAAGAAGACAGCAAGCCCCCAATCCTTCGATCCCAAGCATGAACAATTAAATCTGCTTCTCACTACCTCTCAAAATCAAAGCAGCAGAGTAGCTCCAAAATGCCACACTTCTGAGATATGCTAGAGATGACGTGGTGATCCTAAAAGAAAAGTTTGAGGACTGAAATTGTCACTTTAATAGTTTAGGGACGAAATTGAGCCTCAACCGATAGTTGAATGATAAAAATGGTTATTTTGCCTAAAAGATTCGGCGCGCTATGCCAGAATGCCGCTCACGGCCGGACCGCTGGATGAGCAATGGAAGCAACCTTGGAAAAGCCATGTCGTGTCGCATAAATGTTAGGCTCCCTCCATTCAAGGCTCTGATCCTGCCCTGCTGGCTGCTGCCCTTGCGCCGCGCCACCGTCCCCGCCCACCCACGTGGCCACGTCCACCTGGGACCTGTCTGACCGTCCGGAGTGGCCAGCGGCCTAGCTTTCCGCGGCTCTGAGAAGGCAGAGCCTGTGCGCGGCGCCGCCTGCGTGCGCAGTGCGCAGTCCGTGTTCACGGACTGCCCTCGTGCCGGCCCGCCGGGGCTGGGTGGGCGGCGCCGCGGCGGCAGAAGCTTTGCCTGCGGCACTAGGCAGGGCGGCGCGGCCACAGCGGCTGCGCACAAACAAACCATGGGCGGCGGCGCGGCCTGCCGCCTGCACGGCATGTTGAATTGGTGGCCAGGAGCCGTCGGTACACGGTCGTGCGCTAACCGTGAAACCCTGACCCGTGACGTTGAGAAAGGTGCTTGGCTCCCAACACCGCCAGGCATGTCTACACGAGCCGTTGCTTGGCGACACGGTCCGGTGTGGCCTCCAAACCTGACGGCCTGCCAACGAGGTTTAGACAACAGGAGCAACCAAAGTTCCCCCACCGGGGGCCCGGCTTGTGTGTTTCCCACAACGAATCGGGCAACCAGCCACCGAACGATCGATCAGTCCACTCCGCAGCCCGTACAGCAGCTGAGAGGCTGAGACCCAATCCGGGAACGCCAGCGCCACAGAAGATCGGCAACCCCGAGATAAGATCTCAGGTGCGGCTACGCGCCACCGCAATTGGCCAGTGGAACGAGGGGATCGCGGTCGCGGTGGCGTCCCAGGGCCGGTGGATGGCGACCTGCCCAGACAAAGGGGAACAACGCCACCGCCAGGGCTCGGACCTGCGGCTGCGAGTCCGGGCGGACGACGCCGCCGAGCCGCGACAGCGCGGGGGGCCGAGGCGTGGCGTGGCGTAGTGCGGCCCAAACGGAAAGCGAAGATGCCCCTGGCAACTTGCGCTGCGGCTGCCCGGAAATTATGCTATTCTCCGAAAGGCCAAAAGTGCCGTGCCGCACCGCGCCGCGGGGCCGGCGAATTAGCGGTCGCCCGTTCCTGTTCCGCTCCGTGCATGAACGTGACATGGACACAACGGGTCTAAGTAGAGTAGGAGTACGTAATAATACGGATAAAATTATAATACAGATTGATCGTATAATCCAATGCAGTGCAAAGGGGATTTGGTGATTCGACACCTGACGACAGAAGTTAGGTACGGTCAGTTTCTAGTATCGTATTCTTTCCGGTTAAAAGCACGGTCAGTTTCCAGCATAAAAAATCACTTGTGCCTTCTTCCCTTCTTTTTCCTTCCACAGCTTTAAGAAAAGCTCGGTTTCTGCTTCGCGTAGCCTCATGCCAGAAAAGGCGGACCGAAAAGCGAGCTCTCCACTCGCCACGCTCCACCAATCACCCTAGCAGGAAACCACGCTCCACACACACACGGAGGCGCACACGGCTCCGCGGCGCACGGCGTCCGGACCCGGTGGGCGTACGTGAGCCTGGCCCACCGCTGCCCGATGTGCGGATCCACGCATCCCGCAAAGGAAGGCGCGCGACCGCGCGAGCGAGAAAAGCGCAGGGTTTACAAAAACCGGTGGGAACCGGTCCGGTTGACCGGTTACCGGTTTCGGTTTGGGCCGGTACCAAACCGGCTTAAATTCAAAATTCAAATTTGAATTCAAAAAAAATGAAAAATTCTCAAAAAAATTCTAAAAATACTTTAAGGTGCGACGAATCTAATGGTGTCAAATTTTCTCAAAAATTCATTTGTTTAACATATTTTTCGGGCATTTAAAGTTAAACAAAAAAGAAAAGGAAAAAAACAAGACGGTCCATTAAGGCCCACTTGGTAAACCGGTCAAACCGGCCGGTATACCGTTCCAAACCGATTACACATGTGATTTTAAATTTGGATTTGAATTCAAACCGGTCAAACCGGCCGGTATACCGGTACGAACCGGTTGAACTGAGTTTTTTTAATTCAAATTTGAATTCGACCGGTACCAACCAGTTTCCGACCAAACCGGACCGGTATACCGGTACGGACCCCGGCGGTTTGGCCGGTCCGGTCGGTAAATAAAACTCTGGAAAAGAGTGGCCCAGAGCAACACGCCAAAGTGCGCCGGGACGGGGCGCGCCGCCCGAGGCAGCCGCCCGATCCCGATCCGGCGGCGCGCGGTCGCGCCCCGACCGAACGCGGAGACACGGAGCCGCACCCCCGCACCCCAGGAGCCTGGAGCTGGGAGAGGGAGGCCTTTGCCGCCCCCCGCGCGCGCGGCTTCGCTTCGCGAAACCAACACGTACGCCGGCTGGTTAACCTCATCGCGCCTGACCCGACCCTGTGGTTAGCGCGTGGTCACCCGAGACCCCAGCCCAGTCCCTTGGTTAGCTGCGGGTGTGCTTATATACTCCGGTCCGCGGGTGGCCATGGCGGAGCTCGAGGCCTTGATCGGGCTGGTGGTTGTATGAGAGGTGGCGCGCCGGCGATGAGCTGCCACGGGTGCCGCGTGCTGCGGAAGGGGTGCAGCGAGGCGTGCGTGCTGCGGCCGTGCCTGCAGTGGATCGAGGGCGCCGAGGCGCAGGGCCACGCCACCGTCTTCGTCGCCAAGTTCTTCGGCCGCGCGGGGCTCATGTCCTTCCTCACCGCCGTCCCCGAGCCGGAGCGCCCAGGTACGGACCCATCGGTGGACGCGCCGGTACGTACGCGGTTCTCCTTGGTACGATCGAGGGTGTTTACGTGCGGTTGTGGCGGACTGTGCAGCGGTGTTCCAGTCGCTGCTGTACGAGGCGGCGGGGCGGACGATCAACCCGGTGAGCGGCGCCGTGGGGCTGCTCGGGGCCGGGAGCTGGCACCTCTGCCAGGCGGCCGTGGAGACCGTCCTCCGCGGCGGCGGCATCCGCCCGCTCCCGGAGCTCGACGGCGGGCTCCCTGTAGCAGACGGCCGCGATCCGCGCGCTCTCACGGCGAGGCGAGCCGTGGCGGGGTGCTCGACGTTCTCGGCGGCGAAGCGGGCGGTGGCGAGGGCGCCTGTCGCGGCTCACGCCTTCCCGGAGCCCTCGTGCGACCTCGGGCTGTGCCTCAGCCCCGGGTCCCCGCCGGCGCCCGGGGAGCGGCGGCCCGGCACGCCGTCGATGACCTCGGAGGAGTCCGTGACGACGACGAGCGGCGGCGGCGGGAGGGAGCCCGAGCTGCTGAACCTTTTTGTTTGAGAGTTAGCTAGACTGCTAAGCTCCGGATCGTGTGCCTTTCGGCGGTGTACCGTGCAGCTGTGCTGGATCCCGGCGAAAATGTTTGCTAGCCCCTCGCCGGCGAGGTATCCGTAGTCTTCTCCCTTTTTGGGCGCGTGCGTAGAAACCGCCGAACGCCGGCGCCGGCAGCCCTGCCTGCCGCCGTCTGTTAACTAGTATAGTACAAAATTTCTCTCGTTCCTTACCCGCTCTGTTGGCAACGCTGCAACGCCTCTGGATCGATCGCTGAATAAAATTGTAAACTAAGGTAGTAAGGTAGTAAGGGGTGTTTAGTTGGTGAAAAAGGTTAGGTTTGGCTATTGTAGCACATTTTGTTGTTATTTGACAATTAATGTCTAATTATAGATTAATTAGTATCATTAGATTCATCTCGTAGAAATCAGTTAGACTATGTAATTAGTTATTTTTTCAACTGTATTTAATGCTCCATGTATGTGTCCGAAAATTCGATGTGACGGATACTGTGCAAATTATTTTGGGAACTAAACGCAGCCTAAACAACAAGAAGAAAAGCTTGCTCGTGCTGCGTCGATCTTATCCTCAGCGCACGCGCACGGGTCGATCGGCATCAGCTTATCCAAAGCGATGTTAGTGTTGGCCAGCAACTCCCGCCCCGTGCTTTATTATCTCAGCATGTCCCGTCCGGAGCTGCACCGGCTGGCTCTCCTTTGCTGATGATAGCTTAGCTTAACAATGTCACTGACTGAGTGATTGGCTGAGTGGCGTGTTACTTAAATCCCAAGTGGCTGTATTGTATTGAACTCCAGAAATCAGCCGGCGAAATGGCCAGGAAAATGCAGGCCCGGGCGGGACGAGCATGAGTGGTGTGGACGTGAGGTACGCGCCGGGAGGCTGATTTTACGGTTGACCGCATGTTGCGCTCGCAATGGTCGACGCACATACACGTGAGATCCAAATGCTGTCCGTGCCTATTCTCCTCGGTTCCAGTTTCACCTTATATTTTCTTTCTTTTCTTTTCCCATTTCATGTTTTTCCGTTGGATCCAGCACCATGGTGAGAGATAAGGTGACACCGGCACCACCAGCAGCACGGATGAGCGAGGCCGTCAATGGCCCGTGTTTTTTCTCTTTTTGCTGCTAAAATTTTATGCAATTTTTCCCCTTTTGCGTAATTTTTCCAGAACTTTTTTTGTGTGCTAATTTTCATGTTTTGGAATTTAATTTCCGCCACTTTTTTCTTTTTGTTTTTTATCTTGCAAATTTGTGTCCAAACTTTTCAGCTGCCAAATTTTTCTTGAACAAAATTTTTCTAGACTTTTATTTCCAAATTTATCTCATATCCCATCCATTTTTTTATGAAAACTTTATGGTAAATTTTTTCTTTAGAAATTTTCAAAGCTTTGTTGCAAATTTTTTATAAAAGTGATTTATAGAATTTTAGTTTATACAAACTTGTATATACATGTGCTTTTATCTAGTTAATATTTGTGTTTGTATAACTTTTGTAACATATAAATATGTTACGATAGAATAGAATATTGTTTAATTGAAGAGGGGAACCAGATAAGGTGACGTGAGGGGAATCAGATGAGTGACGTGACGGAAGGGGAACCAGAGCCGGGTGAGGTGATGTCACTGACATGAGGAGAAGGGACGAGCCAGACGAGGCGCCAGCCGCGGAGTGATCTTGGTGATGTCGGAGATCAACCGCAAGGTTGATCGGAAATCGACCGTACGGAACTGGTGTGTACGGTTGACCGTAAATTAAAATGGCCCGGTACGCGCGCGCGTGTTGGAAGGATACGGCGCGGTTCGGCTTTTGGGCAGAGGGGCGGGTACCACGGCGCCGCGTTTCGGGGCGGGCGCGCCGACTGGACGCGACGCCCCCGCGCCCGCGAGCGTGTCTTTCCTGCGGCAGCGCCGACGTCGCGGGCTCGCGGCGGCCTCGGGACCCAAGCCAACCCAACCCGTGAGCCGGCTGCCGGCATCCGGCATCAGCTGCCGGGCACGTAGCTACCACCTTGTCCTTGCACCCCTTTGATCGTTGACGTCGAGGTCGCGAGGGATTCCCGTGGAAGGAACGTGTGAGCATCTACCTGCCTATCCCGTCGGAATCTCCGCTCCACTGATACAGCGATCCTTCGGCTACTCCTAGGGCGTGATTGGTTTCCTTCCCAACGTAGCCTGGCTCGTTTTAGCCATCCAGACCCACGGTGGACAGGTTTAATAGATACATCACACTTTTGTTTGGTTGCCGTATCCACTCATGCAGGTGTTGAAGAGAAACTGTTTGGTTTAGCTATTGCCCCGCATCACTATCTCTTGCATGATGCAGGCTGTCATGTGCAGACGCATGTGACGAGCCTGGCTCAGCACAAACGGAAAGAAACCTCGTTCCTACGGAGGCTGGCTGAGGGCCTCATTTTGCATCTCCAGAACCTGGCTGAGGTGCTTGTACAACTAACCAAACAAGTCAACATTGTATCCCGCGAGCCTGGGCAGCCTGGATGCAGGCAACCAAACGCCTCCCTAATAACGTGGGTGGGGATCGGATCAACGTACAGTATCACGATCTCTCGTTTGCTGCTGCTTCCACGAGGAATTCTGCTGGAGATTGTGCGATCCGTTCGCGATTTTGTGCCTTGCTATTGAACATTCTAGAATTGTAGTGGCCGAATTGGACGCAGCGGCGGTCGATTCCCCGTTGCCCACTAGAAATTGCACGCGGCCTTGCCGCGCATGGCCTTTGTGTTGGGATATGTAGTTCAGAACTTCAGATTACGGGAAGCAGAAACGGAGATGCAATAATATTTTCTTTTCCTTTTCCTTTATTTGAGCAATTATATTTGAATTAGCAACCATGCATTTTGTTGATGCCAACTCTGAGTTTCTGTCCCTCGATTGTTAAATGTATATTATCGTTGATTTTTTAGATAAATCTTTGAGTACTGGCATTATGCAGAGAATTTATATAAGTATTTTTAGACACTATTTATCATTGGGGTGCTTTAAATGTGACTAATGTTTATATTTATTTGCACTAATTTTTAGATGAAGATGAATGGTCAAAGTTGTATTTGAAAATTTAGCAATGTCGTTCAATTAAGATTAAAGGGAGCAGTATTGACTACTATACACCTTAGGTATGGGGTATGACTAAATAATTTGATTGGTTTAAATTAGGATATTTTTTTCTTCTCGCAGAGGTAGAGCATTTTAGAAATTTTGTTGAATATATCTTAAGAGTGTACATTGCGCGCCCTACCATATGCTCGAATAAATACAAATTCTAAGGTAAGAAATTTTTCATATTGAATAGGATCACAATAACCAAATACAATATACTAAAGCTCATTGTTGGAGCACGGATGGTATTGAAGCTACACTCTAGCACAAATGGTATTGAAGTTACACTTGCATTAAAAGTATAACATTACAAATTGCTTCTTCCTGAAAAAGAATTAGGACAAAAAAGAAACAGAATTGCTATTGCCTGCCCAAAAGATCAACCAAGGCTACCTTTCCCCCAAAGTATTTGATGGCCAAAGGCCCTTATGCTCTATCTTGCTTACAACATGGGGGTTTAAGAAAGGAAAAAAAAGGAATAAATGATAAGAATGGCACTTGCGGACTGCATTGCTAGATATTATACTACCATAGATGTGCTTATATCCAATGTTTATGATTCAAGCTCCACTAAATTTGCAGCAGAATAGTATGCATTGATATGCTTGTAAGGCTGAATTTGCCTGCACTTAAAATTCAGTCAAAGCATTACACATTCAAAGTCAGTCAAAGCATTATACAACGGTAATGAATGTCTAAGCATTATGGGTTAATCACACATTCTATCTGGATGTAGAACTGTACATAGCCTACCATAACCTCTTTGGGCAACAAAAGTAGAGGCCGGGCTAATTTTATGAAGCCCTGGGGTTACAAAAACTGAATTGTAACATGGTTTGATCTGATCTGATCCAAACCTAAGCATCATAAGTCCATAACTCAAATTCTAATACAAGGGAATAAGGATTTTCATTTTGGCTTCAATCACTGCTTAGTACTAAAAAAAACATGTTAAGAAGAAACAGAAAAACAAAGGTCCTTTTAGTTCTCTCTTTGTTTTATAATATAAAATGAAATATAATAGTGTATTGAATAAATCGTGCTTGTTTTGCATTCTTGAACAAAAGGAAGTAACATTACTTGACATTTTGTATATAGCAATCATCTTTCTACATAGATTGTTCACATGGCCACATGGAACCCGGCGCCTACGCCCTGAGCTACATGAGTTGACAGAGTGAACATACAAACTAAGACTTTCAAGTAGTCTAACACTTCAAAAATACTATAAGCATGCAGTAGTTATTTGAAGTATGGCAACAAAATTATCCACATTATTGTGCATGTCACAGGAGTCATATTAAGAAACATCCTAAGGTCAACAACCCAAAACTGATGATTCCAATGTTCGGAAAATAGAGGAATATTTTAGGCTGAACGCTTAAAACTTAAACATGCCAAAATATATCAAAGAAAATCATAGACACAGATGATGATGGAATATGCAAACTTGTAGAAAAAAATCATCTGCGCTTATCATAAAATGCATACTGCTTTGCAATAGTTCGAATTTTAGCAAGGTCTGTATATACGTATCTTTTGAGATATTTCTTATGCATAATGTGCTTCTCGAGAAAAGGAATGCAAATTCACCTGCAGATTAATGTACCCAAACATGCTCAACAGAAGCTTTTGACAATGAAAATAGTAATAAACTACGTGCAAGTTGAGAATCAAATTACCAGCATATGTTTTGCTAGGTTATGCAAAAGGATGCAAGTGATCGAGTTTGTACAATGGACCCCAGAATCTCCGTGGGAATGGAAAATGATGTTAGGATGTATATTCAACAATTGCAATGGATAGGCATGCCCAATGGATATGTTTGCCAGCTACAAATCTTCTTCTCCCCGAAAGCCACGAGCTGTACTGCAGATTGTGCATATAGAGCTTGCTAGCATCGAGCCCAGCGAAGCAGCCAGGAAAAAAAAACACAAACCGTGAAGACGACGATCGTCCTGTACCCGGGCCTCTTCGTCCCCATGATGCAGCTCGCCGACGTCCTGCTGGAGGAGGGCAACGCCGTCACGTCCGCGCTCATCGACCTCACCCTGGACCAAGCAAGACGCCGCGCTGGCAGCCGCCGTCGACCGTGGCGCCGCCGTCCGCAGGCTCTCCCGGATCCAGGACCTTCCCGCCGTCGCGGACTACGGGGAGCCGCCTCCACGGAGCGTTCACGCCGTGGTCATCGACGCGCCTTCCGTCGCCGCGCTCGACGTCGCCACGGAGCTCGGGATCCCGGCCTACACCTTCTTCGCCTCCAATGCCTCCGTGGTCGCCATGTTCCTCCAGCTTCCCTGGATGCGCGCGGAAGGACAGCCGAGCTTCAAGGAGCTCGGACACGCCCGCGCCCCTATCGAATTCCACGGCGTCCCTCCCATATCGGCGTTGGAGCCCCTAAACTCCGGTGGCGCCGCGGAGGAGGCCCTGTGCCGCGCCGGAGGAGGGGGGCCGAGTGCGGGGTAGGAGGCCCTGTGCGGCGGAGGCGGCGCGGCGGAGGAGGTGGTGCCGAGCGCCGCCCTCCTCCCTCCGAGCCCGGCACCGCGACGGATCCGGATCTGCGGGAGCGGGTGGCTGCGGCAGCGAGCAGGAGAGCCGGCGGGGAGGGCGGCGAAGGCAGGCGGAGAGGGAGAAGGGGAGGGGAGGAGGCGGCGGTGACCGTTGAGGGAGAGAGCAGAGAGGGAGGAGAGGGCGGCGGGCAGGGAGCAGGGGAGGGAGGAGGGAGATGGGTTAGGGTTCGGCCGTTCGGGGCCTGGAGGAGCGGGCGGCTGGCCGGCGAGCATTGCTCGTTCCCGTGGCCGTTGGATGGTCCGATCGGACGGCCGATATTTCTTTTGGGCGACGTGGCGCAATGAGGAGCCAGAGAATCGCCTGAGACGCCGTTTCGTGTTTTAGATATTGACCACATGATACACATTATTTTGTACCCGTTGCCCATTCGCCGAATAGAAGAAGCTCTGAACCTGCAAAGCGGAGGACCAGCGCTCCAACGGCTACCGAGGCTGTGTTCACTTTTCTCACAAACTTTCTATCACATCAAAATCACATCAAAACATTAAATATAACAAATGACTCATACATGGAGTACTAAATATAGGTAAATAAAAAAACTAATTACATAGTTTTGATGTACGTTGCGAGACGAATCTTTTGAGCCTAGTTAGCCTATAATAAGACAATATTTACCACAAACAAACGAAAAGTGCTACAATATACTACAGTGTCCGATGTGATTTTTTTCTACCCGTTTTTCACAAATCTAACCACGGCCCGAGGTCTTTTGTAGTACACTGGTGACAAAAAAAACATGTGCAGGAAGTACTCGGCTGTTTCTCAGCCGAGTCAACAGTCAATCCCCTGTTTTCTTTTTGTATTTTTTTTTTCAAAAACTAACAGACTCTGTTCGCTGGGCTGGAGCTGGAGCTGATGGCTGGAGTGGTGTGAGAGAAAAATACTGTTGACCGACTGGTGGCTGGAAGCTAGTGCTGAAACAGTGTGAGAGAAAAACATTGTTGGGCTAGAAGCTGCTGGAGCTGTCGAACACAGTGGTTTGGTCCTGGGCAGTGTTGCGCTGGTGGACGGTGGCAGGGATCACGAGGCCGGCAAACGGTGGAAATGGAATAGCGCAGGTGCAGAAAGAGAACGACTCGACCGCGACGGCGAGGATGCTGGCTGTTCCATGAAGGCAACGACCGCGACACAGTGTGCTACGCTACGAGTACGACAACTGGAGCAGCGGGGAGACGTGCGAGCTGCGGCTGCCTCGACGCACCGCGCAGGGGCAGGGCACAAGGGTGGTGGAGGACTGGAGGGAGGGGGACGACCGAGAGAGACTGCACATCCGGGGGTCCAGATTCGCGAGGTGTACATCTGGTAGCGAGGTGGCGCCGCCTGGAGTTGACTGACGACAGTGCTTGTTTGTAGGTGGAGTCTGTGGCGAAGAACGCTTGCTGGCTTGATGCTTCCAAGGTGTGCTGCTGTCGTCTGCTGGACCTCCCTGAATATTGTTAGTAGCGATGTAGTGTCGCCTAGAGCTCAGCTGACGACCATGCGTGCGCTGCTGTTTCGTGTTAGGCGGAGGTTGTGGGCTTGTGGCGAAGAACCCTTCCGGTTTGATGATAATCCTGGAGCTGGAGGGCGGAGGCGGTTCTTTTCTGAGCTGGCCGCCTCCTCCAGTCCTTCCCCTCCCCACGTCACGCGCGGCAGCCATGCGTGCTTCGGACGGCGACGACCGACGAGGCGCGGCCGGGCGAGCGCGGCCGTCGGGTGTGCGCGCGGCAGCGGACGACCGGGCTGTCGTTTGGTAATCGTGCCTAAACGGGCTGTACCTCAGCGGGCCCTCGGACCGTGCTGGGCGTCCATTTAGCCATCTATTCCCGAGGCCACCTCTGGCCATCTGGGCCCCACCGCCAGGTCTAGTCGCAGGGAAGCCCACCGGCCACGGCCATCTCACTCCGGTCCATGGCAGGGCAGCAGGCCACGGCCCGATCCGCGTCGCGGCGAATGTGGTGGTAGCTGGCCACGGCCAGTCTGATCGATCGACCGAGACCATCAGTTAAATCCCAAATACCCGGCCTAACCCTGCTGATCCGGCCCATCAGTTAAATCCCAAATACCCGGCCTTTCCCTTTTCGGCTTTTCTTCAAACTTTCTTCCCTCAAAACTAAATCTGGGCCATGGTCCATGTGGAGTAATCTAACTGGACTGTGTCCGGGTTACATTACATCCAGCCCGTCCATCATACTGCGACTATACTGCATGCAAGTCTGCAAACAGCAAGGAAGTCGATCATACCACTATACCAGTCCGGTTTCTCTAACAAAGACCTATTGTTGTCTGTGCTCATGAGAACGAATTTTCTGTCGTCCTATTTATAGTACAAACCATACGTATAAAATATAGGCTTTGTTTCTCTATTTGTTAATTTGTTCCTAGGATATATGTGCCGTAAACCTTTTCCTTTTTTATTTTTCTTGAAACGGCCCATAGTAAAATACCCGGCATGCATTGGTCGAGGAAGAGCTAAAATAGCTGGTACAGATGAAAAAGAAAAGAGCAAGCCAAAAAAAAAGGAAAGAAAAAACTTATTAGTCTTTAAGCTACTGGGATGATTTCCCTAAGACATATTGCAGCCTAGCTCCTCTTTTGTCTTCTCAAGTAGGGATCCCGTAGCGGGAGTGTTGGCGCTGAACTTAGAGTCTATTTGGGAGAGCTCCACTCCATTTTTTTTTGGCTCCATTCCATCTTTTTTTGTCCAAACACATCCACCAGCTCCATTTCACTCCCCAAAAATCAGCTCCACTCTACCTTTTTCCTAGAGCTCCTCAAGAGGTGCTCCACCAGCTCCACCAAAATATGGAGTTGGTGGAAATTACCCACCATGCCACTGATTAGTGGAAAATAACGGTTCGCTAGCTTCTTTTTCCTTTCCCAGCGACTCCTTTCCACTGCTCGCTCGATCCCCGCCGCCACAATGCGCAGCCCCGCGGTCGCCGTGGAGCCCCGCGCCGGCGTGGTTCCCCGCCGCCGCCATAGTCCCATGGAGCTTCCACGCCACCCACCATCCCCTGCGCCGGCGTGGATCCCCGCCGCCGGTGTGCATCCCCCGCACCACCGTCGCCATGGAGCCCCTGCCCCAGCCACCGCAGGCTGCCTCGCCTCCGTCGGGCGATCGCCACCCGTCTTCCTTGTCGCAGATCTCTCGAAGGTCCGCCATGGAGGTCCACCGCCACCGGTCCCAAAGGTCCCGTGTGGCCGCCCACCCGCTGTGGAGCTCCAACACCCGCCATGGAGGTCCGCCGCCGCCGGCCCCGAAGGTCCCGTGCGCCGCACACCCGCTATGGAGCTCCACCGCTGCCGCCGGCCCCAAAGGTCCCGTGCGCCGCTCGCCCGCCGTGGAGCTCCGCAACCGGCCATGGAGGTCCGCCGCGGCCATGGATCCCCTGCTGCACTTGCCGTGGAGGTCCGCCGTCGCTCGCCATGGAGGTGTCGTTCCGGCCACGAAGGTCCCGTCGTGGGGGAGCTCCCATGCCGCCACCGTCGTGTAGCCCCGCGCTGCTTTGCCTGCCGCCGTGGAGGTTGCTGCTCGCGTGGGGAAGAGGGATGGGAAAAAATAGCTGACAGTGGGCCCCACACTGATGTTTGGAGTGGAGCTCTCCCAAACAAGGTTGGTGGAGTTGCTCCATGGTGGAGATGGTGGAGTGGAGCTAGGTGGAGTGCTCCCAAACAGACCCTTAGAAGAAAGTAAAGAAGAGGGAATGGACTTTTACCCAATTACACATCGTCATATCAATCACCTAGGTCCTGCTTGACTCCGTAATGTAGATGGCCAATCTCAGTGCATAGTTTTATCACACAGTTACGAAGAGTGCCATGTCAGCTTGATACTAGAATGAAATCACCTCCCTCAATGCATAGTTTCATCACACAGTTTCATAGATAAACTATCACATTTAATTGTTGATTGGTATTAATGATCATGTGACCAATAGAAAGTGATGAGTGTGTGTTGATGAAACTCAAATGCTCTCAATGGAGTTTCATTTCAGTTTCATGATACTTGGTAATTGTGCACACCAAGTTTTCATCCCCATGACCTCTATTATTATTTCTTCTTAAATTTCATGTCATGTCATCACTTTTGGCTATGTGACATGTCATTTAATGAGAATGAAACTTATATGACACTTGCATTGAGAAATACTCCCTCAGTCCAGTTTTGATTTACGTTTAAGCACCGGACGCAGAGACCAAGGAACGTCAATCACGGCCAGGTTACCACTTCGTAACCTCCTCACACGGCCACGGGAAATAATTGCGCTCCCCTCCCGTTAACGGCGCCATTTCTCCCTCCCTTCCAATCCGCGCGCGCCGTTTCCGCCTAACTGTCGATCTCCTGCATGCGTGCCGTTTCTCCCTCCCTTCCAATCCACCTGATAATGGTTTGGATGGAACCAGTTTTTATGGTTTGGTTTTTTTGTTGGGCCAATTCAATTTGGATGGAAACAGGCTGAGCAAACTGGTGGGCTAGTTCAGTTTGGGTGATTGCTTGGAGTAGTTCAGTTTAGTTTGGTTTTGAGCTCATTGTTTTGGTTTGCTAACGGGCTGAAGCCACAGTTTCCAACCCAGCATCACACCACGGTCCAGCAGCATTGAGGAAGCACGCCGCGTGCGGAGCTAGCGAGTGGTGACGGCGCGCCGGAGAAGCCACGCCTTGACCCAAACCCTACTGTTAGAGCCACGGCGGCGGCGGCGGGCGACAGCTGGCCGGCTCGGGCTCGCGGCCGCGACGCGCGCAGTTGCTGCGGTACGCCGGGGCGGGGCTGCCGGCTGCGGCCTGTGGGCAGAGCTCGACGCCGACTCCGCCGGCGCCGGCGGGCCGGCCTCCGGGACCTCCTTCTCCATCGTGTCCGCGGTCACCTCACAGCTCGTCTTGGACCGGATCCTGGCGGCATCGGTGCGTGACTTCTCCTGATAACGCCGGAGGTGAAGGTTCCATTTCTTGTTTTCCTGGTGTGCAATCCTAGGTTGCTTTAGATGTGTTTTGGGTGAGAGAGAGGTGTGTTTTGGTGATTACCAAAAATTTATAGGTAATAGGGATCGTATTGGTAATCTGTTGGAACACCTTCAACACCAAAATATTAATTTTTTGGTATTGGGGAGAGGGATGAGTAATCTGTTGGAGATCTCTTGCGGCGTTGTCAGGTACCACGATTAGGGACACCCTAATCAGAGTACTAAGATCACCCCGAAAAATGCAAAACACATGTTAGGCGACTGAGCCCACAAAGGCCCACGGCCTACTTCCAATCTGGAAGAAAGGAAAGGACTCAAAGAAGCCCAGCATGTGGCCCATTCGCACCCCCTCGAACCCGCGGAACGATCTCCGCCTCGCTCGAGGGCTCCCATCGAGACCATCGACTGCGTCACACATCTCCGCCTCGCTCGAGGGTAGCGCACATACCCTCGAGCGGGCACCGCATCTCCGCCTCGCTCGAGGCCACCCCTCGGCATAAAGGACAAACGGCCCTGCCGCTCACCCGCCCGTCGTACGGAGGCATTAAGTGCCAACCACTCCTCCACAATGCCCAGGACATACGGCGTAGGCCGCCATTCCCCACAGTGGTTGTGACCGGAGTCCCATCCGCTAACTCCGGTCACTGCTCCGCCATCCCGGACGTTGTGGTGGCACTGTGGAGCCTGCGACGCGGGAAAAGACGGGCTCGGCACTGTTCCCATTACTATTCCGCCAACTCCGGCCGTCCGGACTCCACCTCACTACACGTATGGCCCCGGACCCACCTCCTGCTCGGGAAGGGGTCCGGTGTTGCCACACGCCCCCCCAAGAGGGGTGCCCAGCACTAGCAGCCGGAGGACTGGACCCCCCCCTTCGAGGGATCCGGGACCTCCACGTGTCTCCCGGACCTCCTAGAGTGCACGCCAGCACTCCGTCCAGGGGGTTCGGGACCGCCGCGTGCCCCGCCACCGCTGGTGCACGCAAGACCCTGACCTACAGGGCCCACGGAACGCCACCATGTCACATCTGCAGGACGGTACACCCTACGGCGACGAACACACCGCCTGCTGGAGCTGGCAGGATGCCGGCGCGATCTCCGCAAGATCAAGGACGATATCCAGGACGACTGCCATGCCCGACGCCATACCCCACAGTGTACTTCCTACAGTGTTCGACCACTGCACCCCCGCGATTTGGGGGAAGACGACGACTTCCACGTCCCCCTGCTCATGTACCCCGCCCCTCCTTGTGACTATAAAAGGAGGAGGCGGGCTTCCTTTAAGGGGGACGTTCTGGACGTTAGCTATCATCACCCCCGGGTCAGGACACCGACAGGCGTTGTTTGGGGAATTCTTTACTTTTGAGCTTGCTTTTCTGAAAATGCATGGGCTAAACTAACAGCTACCCTATATATCTTTAATAGGCTGCATAGTGAAGAGGCTGGTACAACTTCGACTCCACGTCTGAATCAGCTGCACACTCTTTTGTTTCAGTCAGTTCAAAGCTTCTCTGCATTCCTAACATTTGTCAGTACAGGTCCAAACTTGTGTTATTTGGTATTTGCTCTGTACCTAGTTCCTCAACCAGTGGTAGTGCATTTGGTTCCTCTTCGTTGCAGCTTGTGTTTAGTACACTTCAGTAGAGTTTCTCCATGGTATTTTCAGCTGCTGAGCCTGTCCTGCCTGCCTTTGGTGTCCATGGTCGAGCCCAGTGTGTAAGAATTTTTGCTGTGAGAATGTCCGGTGATAATGACTTCAGGGAATACTGTCATACTATCAGTTGTATTTTGCTGTAAGAAATGTCAAGTGATGATGACTGGAGTGAATACTGTCATACTATCTATCTAGTCACCTTTCATCTCCAATTTATCATGCACTAGTACATCTTGCTGATTTTGTCCATGTCCTAACAATGTTGTGTGCGTTCATGTCCTGAAGTACAGATCGTGCTCGGGGTCTACTACTACACCACGAGAATGGTGGGAGGCACGGACGAGCTGCAGATTGCGATTGGGAGTGACTGAACAGAGTTTCTGTCGAGTGACCTCCTAATGACTTCAGTTTCAGTTTTGAGATTCACTATGTTTTAGTTTCTGTGAACTACAATCATTTTGTACTTTTTGTACACCGAAGGGTTGGAGACTGTTCAGCAACACTAATTCCAGTGCAGTACCTTATTTGTTGTTCGTTAGTAGCAGCTAAGTCATAGTGTTCTTATCTTTTATTTGTTTCTTGGATGTTCAGACAAAAAGAAGTTTGCAGCAGCTGTTTTTCGTCTTTTAAGTTAAGCAAAATGCAGCGGCAGTATTTTTTGTGCAGTCCAATTCTTGGATGTTCAGACCACTAGTTACTTTTCCCTTTGCACAGCAGCATCACACCACGGTCCACGCATACAGTCCACCAGCGGCAGTAACTAGCAGCAGACCACTAGTTACCTTTGCACAGCAGACCACGGTTTCGAAAACAGGTTCAAATGGGTTAGAATCCACAGTTCGACCACTAGTTTGGATTAGTCTGGGCTTAAGCACAACAACGGTTTGGCGTCGGCAGAGAAATGGTTGGGTGTGGGTCTGCTTTGCTTCCGCATTGGAATCAGATTGGTGCAGTTTCAGTTTGGATCCTGGCCCATTACCAGTTGCATGCGCGCCGTTTCCGCTTGGGCATTGATCTCCTCCACGCGCACCGTCTCTCTGCCTTCCTTCCAATTTCGCCCGCCATCTCCTCCGCACATCGATCTCCTCCGCGCGCGCATCGTTTCTTTCCTAGGCTTCCAATTCCGCCCGCCATATATGTCTGCCTCTCCAAAATCCGCCCGCCATCTCCCTTTTGAAAATTCTCGCGCCCAGACGGAAGAAAGCCTCGGCACCTCTTCCAAATTCTCTACTGAGATCGAAATCAAATTTCCATGGACGCCAAATCGTCCATCAAGGTTGAAATTTTCGGACTCCCGCCTCCTTTCATCCCTTCTCTGATCCCTGCCCTATTTATACCCTGCTCTAGCCCCCAAGCTCGTCAGTTCTTGGATCACCATCAGCTTCCTCCAATCCATGACCTCAGCAGGCCTCGACCTGAACCAAGATCCACCACCTGATGAATCAGATGTAAACCTAGAGCCCGCCTCCTTGCATCCGTCCTCTGATCCCGGCGTCATCAATTGGGATGGCATTCAGGAGTGGGATGGCCCTGCCCATGAGCTCGACTACGACTTTGTGTGGCATGGCAATGGAGATGACGGTGAGTGCGAGCTCATATGCTTTGTTTCATTTGATTTGTGTGTTCTGATTTGTTTGTGGGTTTGTTGTGCCAACAAATACTAGATGGAGATGAACACGGTGATCCTGCGAATCGATCGCATTGAAGCTAAGCGGCAGCCGCGTTGGCCACGGGTCAAGGAACGTTCTCCAAACCAGTAGATGCGTATCATACTTGAACATTTTTCAAATGCTTAAACGTACAAGAAAACTGGACGGAGGGAGTACATTCTGTTGTGAGAGAAGAAAAAAAGGATCTCCCAACCTGTTCTATACAACTGCTATGAATCCGAAACCCAATAATGTTCTTGTGTCCCGAGGAATTGAACCTTTTCAGCCCAAACTAACAGGGCATGCCGCATGCATATCCGACGTAGCTAGCGTCGTCTCATTCCAGATTATAATGCACTGTACTTGCACAATTTTTTCGACACCAGTATGGTTGTTTCTCATTAGGCAAGTGGCAAGAGCAAGGCATCTATCCATGCTCTGTTGTAGCAGTATCTGTTTAATTAGCATGTATGTAGATGTAGCGAATGGTTTCCATTTCTGATCCCAATTTGCCGTTTAAAAAACCTGCAACAGGGCTCCAAGGATAAGAAACAAGAGTACCTGCTACGCCATGAATCCGGAATCTATTCTTCTCTCACATACGCTTTGCTGATGCACAGGTCACATGGATTTGAGTGACATCTAACCCTAAACTAATGATTGGCAGCCAGTAGCAGCAGTGGCAGTGCACTGGCAGTGCTTCAAACTACTACTACCACCGTGCATGCAGACAGGAATAACAGATCAGTGGCGAGTGATGAGAGTGAGAGCCCCACGCATCGACCGATCAAACCCAAACGGAATCACCAAGCATTCAGGGCTTCAGGCTGCTGCTTGACGCGCACGCGAGTAAACAATGGCCCTTGCATCAGCTCAGAATCCCAAGCGCTTGTCGCCACGCTTTTGGACTCCTCGTGTCCGGGGCATATCCATGGCCGGGAAAGCGCCTCTCCAACGCCCCCGAGCACATGGCAACACTCGCCTCGCTTTCATGGCGCCCGCACATCTTGTTCCCTGCGGCGTCGGCTTGGAAGAATCCGCTGGGGTTCGGTGGCGAAAAGAGGGAATTTCCCTCGAAAAGTTCAAATGCCCTAGCCTAGCTGCTTGGCCACATGCGCTTTTATCCTCTAGTTGCGCTAAAACAATGCCCCAATCGTCTCGTTGTTGGCTGCCACCAGATATAAAAGACCAGGATAGCCTTCAATTCAGAACTCCGCGAGTAACAGACTGACAAAGAGAATTGCCCCTTGAGAAAAAGCTGAAACGGCTTAGCCTAGCTGCTTGTCAGCTTGCCCTTGTATCTTCAGTGCTGAATCCATTTTAGTTAGTGCCTGATCAGCATCTGGATTAATTTAGTGGCATGAGCTTAGCCCTATCCTCTTCGCCCTATGTGCTTTCCATGAGATTCTTCGACTGACAAAGCTAGCTGAGGCAGCCCTTGCATGGACGCGAGATCAAGATGTTGATCAGTAGTCGCCTTTTCTGGGAGTGGTAGCTCCTGCAGAGCATATATGCACGCACTGCTCAAGGCCAAGGGGGAACCGGCAGGACCCAACCTTTTGCCGCATTTGACCGGCCGGGACATTTGGGATGCTCTGCATCACATACACAGTACAGGCTCTTTGCTGTCAAGTGAATTCTGTGTTGTTTAATTGCGAACCTAATCTCTGGTTGATCTGCCTTTTTAGGTCGACGGATTATTTGGGTGTTTGTGGGTAGATGCAAGTACATACGCAGCTCCGGCCATGCTTGTTCCATGCCGTGACCAGACCCAAAAGGAGTCACTACCTAACCTAAGGGTCGAAACGTGTGGTGTTGCTTATAAGTTGATACGATGTAGGAAAACTTCGACAAGTAACCAACAACATCACCTTTTTCAGATGATCACGACATTACTAATTTTATTCTCTATGTTCAATGACGTCTAACCAGCGCTTTGCTGAAATTTTGTCTGTCATGTGCACATTTATAAAAGTTGTCGCCTGATCATCATAGAAAGGTTGCAATTTTTTTTTAAAAAAAATCATCTAGAAGAGGGAGCTTATTAGGTGTGGAAGGTTGTGAATGTAAACTAAAAACCCAAAATGCTTAGAAAGGTATTCAGTTTCTCAGTGAAATACATCTGACCATATCGATCTCTAGAGGAAATTTACAATGGTTGAAACAAATGATGATCGTCCATCAGACTCAAATCGACGACTAAAATAATTGGGACCTATACAAACATACTAAAATAGAAAAGGTACCTCTTGGGATCCCATGGTAGGAATGGTACCTTTTCCAACCGCTGTAACACACCTACGATCTCTAAATGCCTACGATCTCTAAATGGGGAAAAATCATGAACCATTTGAAATCTTGAATTAAAAGTTTCATGACTTGATTTTTGATATCGATGAAGTTCAATTATATATATTATTATTTGCAAAAACTCTTGAATTATAAACTATTTAACTCACAGGCAAGAACTTTGGACCACTCTCACAAAAAAATTAGGTAGGGCTTTTACTAATTTGTGATATGATTGCAATATTTTACTAATTTGTGATCTGATTGCAATATGCCCATGCAGCTAACTAAGTAAGCCCTAGCTAAACGGATAACATAGCTAGATCGATATACAATTGCAAGCTACACGACTGTCTTAGTCCGAGGCAAGAGATCACATTGTATAGTGCGGAGTGTATGTATGTAGTAACTGTAATACGACAGTTCTTGAAGTTTCAACCTCTAGAGGTAGGTTCAACATGACAGGGACCTCGCATGACCAAGACCACGAGGGCGAGCCAGAGACACACGTTAATCAAAGAATTGTATATAGCCGCCCTAGCTAATTAAGCATGATTTAGAGAAGAATTGTAGTTGTTGCATGGTTTCCTAATCTAACGAGTTGATTATAGTAACTGCCGTGTTCGCATCCGGGCCCTAGATTGGCTACTGAGCCTTTAGATTCGTTCTGCTAGTCCAAGAATTATAGTTGGCTAGTTGCTGTACTAGTATGATGTGCCAAATTATTAGTGGCGCGATGATCACTTTGCTGTAGGCCGACAAAGGTCGTTTTGCTTTCGCTGAAGAAAGTGACAACTAGGCGTGCATGAGCTCGCCAACGCAAGCTCATTTTTGTAAGACATACTGGTAAGGAATGCTTGTGAATAGTCACTTGCATGAACACCGTGATGGGACAAATGATGTGCTGCATTTAGGCTAGTAGCCCAATACAAGATACGGCCAATATAATCCCCAAATTGTTTTTGCTTGGGATCAGAGCACGTTTTCACCGTAATAAACCATATATAGGCTCTCGAACCGCGAAACCGTGGAGCTCGAGTTCATCCAAAGAAAAAGGAGAGTAAGAAGCTTGTTAATCGATGGTGGCCTCGTTAATAACATCCACGGTACTACTACACCAATCGATCGGATGACTCCTAGGATCGATGGTATCGTCAGTACATAAAATTCATGCATGTTCGTCGTCTTATATATATATATATATATATATATATATATATATATATATATATATATATATATATATATATATATATATATATATCATGCGTCGTGTGTGGTGGTCCAGTTTGATTTATCGTGTCAGCTAAGATCGCAGATCAGATGGTTTACCACGTAGCTTAGTTAACAATGCCGTGATGCATGCAGCTAGCGGTCATTGGGCCGGCCAGGCTGGGGGATAAAGCACTCGCACGGCAGGTTGTTTCGCTTGTTCCGACGCCATACCATACGCAGATACGCTTGCGAAAGGAGATAACCTTTCTGCCCCAAAGAAAAGATCAGGTGATGATGATAACCTTTAGTAATAATAAGGAAGCAGCTGACATGTGGTCCAGTCTGATGGAGGCGCCATCCGTCGATGAGCAAACGACCCCACTCGTGTTCCGGATCGCCCCCGTGCACATGCAGCCGTCACGAGAAACTGCCTAGCAATTCAGGCGTTCATCGGCCGTGCGTGCGCGCATTCATCAGTCGATCGCGCAGGGGCTTGTGGGGTACGTACTGTGGGATCGGAGGTCGAGCATTTATAACTCGGCCGTGCGTTGGTGCGTGCGTGCATGGGCGGCAGGCGCGGCCGGGCAGGTCGACGCGCGCGGGGGGCCGGGCGATGATCAAGGCATCAGGGCATGGTACGGCATCGCGAGGCGGCGAGGGGCCCGTGCTGCCGCGTCGGCGTCGCGCACGCACGCGCGTCGTCGTCGTCCATGGATCGGAGTCCGTGGTGCGGGCGATGCGATGCGATGATCGCGCCGCATTCGCGCGGACCATGCATGCATGCATCCTTTACTGCGCGCGGCAGCAGCTGGCGCAGGTACGTGGCGCAGATCCGAATTCGAACGCGCGCTCACGCACGTCATGGTGGCCCGGCCGCGGCCGGGGCCAGGTCACGAGATCTCCGGCGCGCCCCCGCACCGGCCGGTCACGGAAGCGCCGTGCATGGCATCATCGTCGAACGTCTACCTGGGACGGTGACTGGTTCGGTCGATCCAGGCCCTGCGCAAATCACCTGCTGCCTGTGGCCTGTGTGGCAGTGCGGAAATCCAATTAGGCGCCCGCGCGCTGGAGCGCTTCCTGGCACTCGATTTGACAGCTGTCTCCCCACCTACCCTCCCACAGCAAACAAATAAACTATGATGCAGTTAGTCTCCCCAACCACCCTCCCACATGATACGCTGATCCAATTCATCAGTCGCGCGCTGGTAAGCTTCGTAGCGCGCGACGCAACAGCTGCCGTGGAGCTGTTAACTGCACTCACCCACGTGAGTGATGTGACGGTCCATGTATTTGTTTTCTCTTTTCATTTCTATACTATTTTTCCCTTTGCGTTCCTAAGTATTATCATTTTTTTCTTCAGGTTTTCCCTTTTATAGCTTCTACGCGTCCGAAGTGTTCTTAACAACTTTTGTATGGAAATCATACTTAAAAATTATACCAGACTTGTGTGTTTAGAAATTGCAGATAAATTTGTGCGTAAAAAGTTGTGCAAAAATTCTTCCAGATAATATCTTCATACAATTTGTGCTAAAAAGTTGTCCTCCATAAGTTATTTTGAGAAAAGTATGCATTAAGTTCTATATGCATCATGAAAGTTGTGCTAAAATATTATATTTCTAGTTATTAGGAAAGAGTTATATGTAAAAGTTATGTACATCACAAAAAGTTATGACGAGAATTTATCTTTTAATAAAGATGTGCAAAAAGTTATACTAAAAAATTATGTTTACAAGTTATAATTTTCCAAAATTAGAAAATTGCATAGACAAACAACTTTCCCAAATAGGAAATATATCTCTTGTATGAGATCGAGCGCTGCGAGCCTTCCTGGCGCGCGCCCCGATTAGCAGACCCCGTGGCAGTGCCAGGCTCCTGTACGTACGTGTTCCGGCCGGCCGGCCGGCCGGCCGGCCAGTCCTACACGCAGAAGCTACTACCGCGCGCCATGATCGAGCCGCTGATTGGCAACCACAAAATGGTCGATCGGTCGTACGCGCGAGCGGTCCGGGCCGGCATTTAACGTGCGTGCCTGCTGTACGTAGCAGATGCTGGTACTACTAGCTAGCTAGTATGCACGTCAGGATGGGCGTACAAGCAAGGAAGAATCCTCGGCCGGGGACGACTTCGGTCGGCTGGAGGCAGTAATAAAGTACTGAAAGACCTGCTAAGTCGATCAGCATACGGCTCAGATCAAGCGTAGAGAACTAACTACAGCATCTGTGTCGATCCCATTTTGATTATATATTGCATGTATGGATAAAAAATTAATACAAATCAATGTTGTAGTTGCATCCAATTAAGCAAATTATATTAAACATTGGCTCTGTTTGGATACTCTAACTGAATTAGAGGTTAGAGTTAGTTTCTAGCTCATGACTAATCTTGAACTAACTCTAACTAAAGAGGTGTTTGGATGCAAGGGTTAGACTACCAATAAATGCACTTTCCCAATCATTTGGATCAACCCTCTTTCCAGGAGGGGGGGGGGGGGGCTCCATCTAATATAATCTAACCCCAATAAGCATCTCATGGGTGGGATAGTTTTTGGGGTGGGTTAGATGCATCTAACCCAACCTAGCCCTCCCATTTGGATGTTTTAGAGTTAGATGAGTCCCAACAAGCCAAATCTAACTCTAACTCTGGCATCCAAACAGGCCCATTAACTGATCCATTGATGCATTTCTAAAATAATTTCCATAAGGTGTGACAAGAAGGCCACCATTATTATAGTCTAATAACCCTGACGAATAGTTGAAAATTTTAAACTACCAAACGTGTTCTATGTCACTGTCTAGTGGGAAAAGCTGAGAGAAGTATTTGTTAACTAAGGGGATATATAATAGAAAATTGTATTGCCCGTTTCTCCTTTGCCGCCTGTAGAATTACTGATGATGTTTCCTTAAAAATTCTGATGTTCCGTTTGAATTATTTTATGTCCCTTCTGTGTCTCAAAGAACGAAATAAACTACACAGAGTGGAATTAGCTACGATGTTGATATACAATATAAACAGAGCTGCGTCTATCAATGCGGACGTGTCCTATAGAGTGATCATCATAACCTGCCCTAAAAAATTCTTCAGTTTCAATCATGTACTTGGCCTGGAGTAGTTCTCAGTATTTGTGCGAGTAAGCTTTAATCCAAACCAAGAGTCGTTTTCCACTTCCAACACTGAAAATATTAAATAGCTAGCATGAGCCCCCATTTACTATACTTGCTCTTGTCTCATGTAGGGCCCAGCCCAAACTGACCAAATCATTTCAGCATGATATGGCCCGTGATCTCTCTCTCTCTCTCTCTCTCTCTCTCTCTCTCTCTCTCTCTCTCTCTCTCTCTCTCTCTCTCTCTCTCTCTCTCTCTCTCTCCCCTGCTGTGTGTGATTGCTGAAATTTGGCAGCAAAGGGAAATTCAGAGCAGTGACACTGACACACCACCCTTGCTACATAGTGTATGCTTGAATTTTAAAAATGAGGAAGATTCAAGTTTTTAATAACTTAGCTCCCAATTCCCAACAATATCCAGTAGTTATGTATCTAAAATTTAGTTATTTCTCTAACGTTTAGTTATTATGTATCTAAAAGTAGTTATATATCATTACTAATTTATTTGAATTTTACAGTTATACCCAGCAAAAGGTTGTTAGTTTTCTCTTATTTTAATTCTCAGATTACCCAGTGGCTGCAAATTTGAGACGTGAGAGTTTTTCAACAAGCTATCATTAATTCATTGGAAAAATCCATTCGAAATTGATCATCCAATGATCATCTACGGTTTTTAGCCGGTAATCGCTGTTTAGATGATAGTTATGTCTAACATGGGAAGTTAAATTATTGCTCATATGCTATGGCATGTGGTTATGTCTTGTTAAGTAGTAGTACTAGTTAATTTGGACAAGTATATAGCTGGCCATCCAGAACAATCCAACAGACCACCAGAAATTTCCGTCTATAATTAGCGACCTTGCGACTCCAAACCTTCTTCCCCTTCCCCTTCCCCTCCCCTTCCCCTTTCCCAATTATTCCAGCTGCTGGTTCGTCTTCTCCGAAGCTCCTGTGCCACACAAGCACACAAAGCTCCACATGCAGGTTCATCACCCCCATGAATTGTAATAGTACTCTTAGATCTCGATTATTCTTGTTGAGATGTGTGGTAGGCATATCGAAGAAGCTAGCTAACAAGACTTCATTTATTTCTTGCCGTTCCGTCAAGATCCAAATCATTTCTGCTAGCTAGCTAGATACAAATCGTCTGCAGTTCCATAGATCTCGGCTCCTTGACTGAAATATTCCTTGTACTTGGTGGTCTTCTCCATTCTCCTTGGTTCCTCTCCCTTTGATTCCCGAAGTTCTAATGGCATAGGGAACCACGTGTAGGGGTGTAGCTCCAAGCAAGTGCACAGCCCTCTATATATGCTTAGTACAAGCACCAAATCCGCACTTCAAACTGCTCAACTTGTACGAGCTCTGCCTCATTGCGCTTTTAATTTCTAATCGCCGCCGCTGCCTCGCTGGTTTGTTGCCTTCCACCTCGCCACCTTCCCCGCCGGCCCGGCCCCCTACATGATGCAGTTCACGCATACGGCGCCACCACCACCGCCTCTGCACCCTAACGGCCATGGAGGACTAGGGCTAGGGCTCTTCCTTGACGTCGGCGCGCCGAGGGCACGGCCGTGGCCGGGGAGCTTCCCGACGCCGGCGTCCAAGATCTCGCTCGGCAACCTCAACAGCACCAGCTGCATGGAGCAGCTGCTGGTGCACTGCGCCAACGCCATCGAGGCCAACGACGCCACGCTCACGCAGCAGATCCTGTGGGTGCTCAACAACATCGCGCCGCCGGATGGGGACTCCAACCAGCGGCTCACGGCCGCGTTCCTCTGCGCGCTCGTCGCGCGCGCGTCCAGGACCGGCGCGTGCAAGGCGGTCACCGCGGCCGTGGCGGCCGCGGTCGAGTCGGCCGCGCTGCACGTGCACCGGTTCACGGCCGTCGAGCTCGCCAGCTTCGTCGACCTCACGCCGTGGCACCGGTTCGGGTACACGGCCGCCAACGCCGCCATCCTCGAGGCCGTCGAGGGCTTCCCCGTCGTGCATGTCGTCGAGCTCGGCACGACGCACTGCATGCAGATCCCGACGCTCATCGACATGCTCGCCAGCCGCGCCGAGGGCCCCCCGATCCTCCGGCTCACGGTCGCCCACGTCGCCGCGCCCAGCGCGCCGCCGCCAGCCCTCGACATGTCCTACGACGAGCTCGGCGCGAAGCTGATCAACTTCGCGCGATCGCGCAACATGTCCATGGACTTCCGGGTGGTGACCACCTCGCCGGCCGACGCGTTCACGTCCCTGGTCGACCAGCTCCGCGTGCAGCAGCTGGTCTTGGACGGGACCGAGGCGCTCGTGGTGAACTGCCACATGCTGCTGCACACCGTCCCGGACGAGACGGCGGGGTCGGTCAGCCTGGCGCAGCCGGTGTCGCTCCGGACCATGCTCCTCAAGTCCCTCCGGACCCTCGACCCCAACCTGGTCGTGGTGGTGGAGGAGGACGCCGACTTCACGGCGGGCGACGTGGTGGGGAGGCTGCGCGCGGCGTTCAACTTCCTGTGGATCCCGTACGACGCCGTGGACACGTTCCTGTCCAAGGGGAGCGAGCAGCGGCGGTGGTACGAGGCGGAGATCGGGTGGAAGGTGGAGAACGTGCTGGCGCAGGAGGGCGTGGACCGGGTGGAACGGCAGGAGGACAGGGCCAGGTGGGACCAAAGAATGCGCAGCGCGGGGTTCCGTGCCGTGGCGTTCGGCGAGGAGGCGGGCGGGGAGGTGAAGGCGATGCTCAACGAGCACGCGGCGGGGTGGGGGATGAAGCGGGAGGACGACGACCTGGTGCTCACATGGAAAGGGCACAACGTCGTGTTCGCGTCGGCGTGGGCGCCGTCGTGAGTTTATCGGGTGTGGCGCATGAGGTTCAGAAGCTAATTAAGGTGAGTAGCCATGAATGCGTGCTTGCATGGATATGGGATATTTAGGGTTCGTGTGTTGTGCATGATATGAAAGATCTTGGTAAAATGCATGGGTTTAAATATGGAAGAAGTCCACTTTACCCCCCTGAACTTCTCAAGAAGTCTGAAAACACCCCCGAACTCAAAAACAGGGTAAATTACCCCCTTAACTCTTCAAAACCGGGCAAATTACCCCCTTAGCTGGTTTTGACGGTGGTTTTGGTGGTGGGCCCCACATGTCAGCCGGTGGGCCCTACATGTCAGTCTCTTCTCTCTCTTTCTCTCTTTCTCTCTCCATCTCTCTGCCGGTCGCCGCCCACACCTTCCTTCGCCGGTCGCCGCCCACGCCTCCCTCCACCAATAGCCGGTCGCCGCCCACGCCTCCCTCCGCCGGTCGCCGGTCGCCGCCCACGCCTCCCTCCGCCGGTCGCCGCCCACGCCTCTCGCAGATCCCCGCGATGCGAGCTCGCGCCGCCAGGAGAAGCTCCACCGCCGCCTGGGGAGGAGCCACCACCGGCCCTCTACAGCGGCGCCGCCCAGCCGCCATGAACTGCCGCGCGTCGACGCTGGGAGCGCAGGCCGCCGTGGGGCTCCGCGGGCGCGCCACGCTCCCCGGTGATGGCCATAGTGTGGGTGGCTATGGCGGACTGGCGGACGGCACTCATCGGCGAACTGCAACTCCGGAGCTTGGCCGGTGGGGGTGAGGCAACGGAGAGGTTGACGGGGCCATGAGGAAGCTTCACGCCAAGGGAATCGACGTGAGGCCTCCCCGACGGTGGCTGATTTTGGGTGGCCGTAGAGCTTGGCCGAAAGCAGAGCAAGGCAGGCATGGTGGCATTTGGGCGAGCTGGCGCGCGGCGAGCGGTGAGCGGGTGTGGTGGAGTAGGGCAAAGCCGGGTCAGGCACGGCGCGAGGTGGGGCGGCGAGCGTACCTGGCCACTGGCCTCGCGGCGGTGCTGCTCGTCGCTGCCGCCGCCGCCGTTGTGGCGGCGCTGGTGCTGGCGAGCAGGGGCCAACAGCTGCGGTGGTGGCAACAGTGGTGGGCGGCGGCTCCTCCCAAGGAGGCGAGCAGGCTGGCGACAGGAGTAGGCAGCCGCGGGTGGCAGGGCTGCTCCGGCGTTGCCGGTGAAGAGGAAGACCAAAGAGATGGGGAGAGAAAGAGAGAGAAGAGACTGACATGTAGGGCCCACAGACTGACATGTGGGGCCCACCACCAAAACCACCGTCAAAACCAGCTAAGGGGGTAATCTGCCCGGTTTTGAATAGTTGAGGGGGGTAATTTACCCAGTTTTTGAGTTCGGGGGTGTTTTTCAGACTTCTTGAGAAGTTCAGGGGGTAAATTGGACTTCTTCCTTTAAATATTACTAGCTGATTGATTACTTACTAGTTGAATGACCAGTTTGATCACTGCAATTACAATCTCTCTCTCTCTCTCTAACATTCATACATCTGTACTTCTTGTGTAGCGCATTTCTATATGTGTGCCATATCTAGTGAAATAATCAACTAGTATGAGTTGAAAACTTGGAATTGTTGTCGCATCAGCCCTTTGCATTCATATATATAGGCACATTTATTGCAACAACATTCAAATTGTGTAAGACTGACAAACACATCTTTGCTACGATATAATTAAACATGTGCAAGAAATTTTCAAGCTCTTAACATTTAATTCATTTTCACTGGGTACATGCCCTATGTAGGATGTCAGAATACAAATCACAGATACATGTACTTGTGTCATATCCATCAAACGAACACAATCAATGGCATATCAACGCAAATATATGGACTTGCGACTTACAATAGCTAAAACATTTATCTTCTCACGACTAAACTGTTATTGATGCATACCCTCCTTTTGAACTACCCGCTTTGCATCTTTTGGCGTACAATAACTTGGCCACTTAATTAGAATATCAATGATAGTCAATTAAGCTCGCTCATCGTTCTTTTTTTCAGCCAGCTAGCACTGATCAATCTTGCATGTAAAATGGTAAAATCATTGGTTCTATCGTATAGAAGGGCCTATTGTTGGAACTTTTTATACAAAGGATTATTTTTTGTTTCACATTTGAAGGACCAAAGCACACAACCACTCATTATTCCAGTTGTACCATAAGATGTAAGCAGAAAATGTACCAGCAAACAATAAAGATAAGGCTGGTGGTATTTAAAGCCAAATGACATAAGATGTAGACAAATTAAACTCTTATTGTCGGTACTACTTCAGCTAAATGCTTGAAAATGGGATCTCATTAAGTCAGATTTGATCTTGACTAGATTTTGCTCTCAATATATAGTTTCATGCATGCAACTCATGAAACCAACACTTTTTTCTCTAGAATAATGTGCTATGCACTCATATGAAACCAACTCAAATTTGGTAAATCCATGATAGCCTTCTTTTTTGCTGGTAAAAACCATGATTACCTTAGCCTTCAACTCTTCTGATCGAAGCCTTGGGTTCTAAATTGGCTATGCGAGAAGCCATATATGTTTGTGCATGATAAGTTGGGTCCAGAGTAGCAGCCTTACAAAGCATCGCCCTCACTCAGGGGTGGACGACCCTGTATAAAAAAAATAAGAGGAGGCAGACATCAGGAGCAAAGAGAAAATAGCATGTATATTTATTTCTTCGAAGAGGTTTTTATATCGTTTGAGCAGGGGTGTAAATGTGCGAAAATGCACAATACCAATTCGAAATCATGGCCTTATATACTTACTGCCCACGAGTTTAAGTTGTAGGGAAACGGGTAGGCTACGCTAGCATCACTACCGCATAAACCCAAGATACTTGCGAGTAGAAGATCATAGATCGTTACCACTAGACGCGCAGCGCAGTGGAAGAAGTCGCGCGTCGATGTAGAGGAAGTAGTCGATCACGTCCCACGAACCGAGCTCCTCGTACTTGATCCCAGCAGCCGATCAGCGCAGCAGTCGCAGCAGCGCCTCCACGGAGTCCACACGTACGGGGATGAAACGCCGGGCGTCGGTGTGCTAGCACCGCACGCACGGCAAGGGCGGCGGCCGAGAGAGAGGGAGGGGCGGCGGCTAGGGAGGTGGCGCGGCTCAGGTCATCGCCCCCCTAGCCCCTCCCTCATATATATAGGGCGTACTAATGGGCTTCTATCTCATAGGCCCATTAGTAACCCTAATCCCTCTTGGATCAATATCCACTTGGGCCTTTAAACCGTATTGTGATGATGGGCTCTTGGGCATATCACCAACAATCTCCCACTTGCACTAGAGACAATCATACATGCAAGCTTTCCAACATTCCAAACCCCTTAAGTGTGTGACCCGTTAGGTTCATGTGTAGGTGGTCGTGATCGGAAATCATTTCCGAATCACAAGTCAATAGCGGCACCTAGCAGGGCATAGTGACTCACAAATACACATAAAGATCATATCGGCCGAACCATAGATATACTCATACACCGATCCCTTTGCCACACGATACCAGTCAAGCTCAAAGCGAGATGCGTGCCACCATTGTGATAGCTCGACCATTCTCTCGATCTAATAGTGGATTCTATTCATAACTAACCTTTAGTCATCATGATTAACTCTTTAATCACTTTGGCATGGCCATGCACTTTCAAATCCAACTATCTCGAGGGGCCCAGAGATATCTCTCCCGTTATCTAGGAGGGGCAAATTCCATCTTGATCCGCTCACATCCCATTCCATGTTTCATGACATACCTGTAAGCTGCTTTTGTAACTACCCAGTCACGGAGTAGCGTTTAGCAGCCCCAAGATGCACCACTACACACAGTGAGAAACAATGGCGATCTCAGGTCTAAGGATTCAGTAGGTATAACACTCAAGAACAACTGATGGCACATACAAAATAACAATCCCAACATTGTCTTGGAGTGGGTCAATCCAACACCATGTTCACCAACATGTGTCCACATCATTAATCCGATATCTCCATATCCATGATCCGTGAAACATGATCATCAATTAATGCATGTGCTAGTCTCAACGTCGTTGTTGTCCCACACAACGACATAAACTAGGGATAATTTAGAATCATATCATTTTCAACAAAGAGTTTCACGAACAAGTCACATACTTGATAATCAATGTAAAATAATCATCCATGGAACAAATAACAATTATTTATCATTACATAAACATACCCATGACACAAAATCTCCCACGCACACTAGAATCACTGATGTAAGTATCTAATACCCATAGATCTCATGTGCGCCTCATGCTTTGGTTGTGGGAGAGGCTTCGTCAACGGATCAGCAACGTTTGAATCCGTGTGCACCTTGCAAACCTTCACATCACCTCTCTCAACAAAGTTACGGATGAGGTGATACTTTCGCAGTATATGTCTGGACTTCTTAGTTGTTCTAGGCTCCTTTGCTAGTGCAACGGCACCACTATTATCACAATAGAGGTCCACTGGACTGGACGCACTAGGAACAACACCCAAGTCAGAAACAAACTTTCTGATCCAAACAGCTTCTTTTGCAGCTTCGGAAGCTGCAATATACTCGGCCTCTGTCGTCGAATCAGCCACCGTATCTTGCTTGGAACTCTTCCAGCTCACTGCCCCACCATTGAGGCAGAAAACAAAACCAGATTGCGATTTGGAGTCATCTTTGTCTGTTTGAAAACTAGCATCGGTGTAACCCTTTACAAGGAGCTCATCTTCGCCTCCAAATATTAGGAACATATCCTTAGTTCTTCTCAAGTACTTAAGGATACTCTTTACAATTGTCCAGTGAGGTTCACCGAAATCTGACTGATACCTACTCGTAACACTTAGAGCAAAGGAAACATCTGGGCGCGTGCAAAGCATAGCATACATGATCGACCCTATGGCTGAAGCATAAGGAATCGTACTCATCCTCTTTTGCTCATCAGGTGTCGTAGCACACTAACTCTTGCTTAGAGTAATGCCATGTGACATTGGCAAGAAACCTTTCTTGGAATCTTGCATATTGAACCGATTCAGTATCTTGTCAATGTACGTGTCTTGGCTCAATCCAATTAGCCTTTTTGATCTATCTCTATAGATCCTAATACCCAGAATATAAGCCGCCTCTCCTAAATCCTTCATCGAAAAACTCTTTTTCAATGAGGTTTTAACGGCTTCAAGCATTGGAATATCATTTCCGATCAGTAATATGTCATCCACATATAGGACCAGAAACACAAGTGCGCTCCCACTAGCCTTTTTGTAAACACAAGGCTCATCTTCATTCTTGATGAAGCCAAACCCTTTGACTACTTCATCAAAACGAATATTCCAACTCCGAGATGCTTGCTTCAATCCATAGATGGACCTCTGAAGCTTACATATTTTCCCAGCATTTTTAGGATCGACAAAACCTTCAGGCTGTGCCATATACACATCCTCACTTAGATGTCCATTAAGGAAAGCGGTTTTGACATCCATTTGCCATATCTCATAGTCATAATATGCGGCAATTGCTAGGAGAATCCGAACAGACTTTAGCATTGCGACGGGCGAAAAGGTTTCCTCATAGTCAACACCTTGAATTTGTCGGAAACCTTTCGCCACCAATCGTGCCTTATAGATGTGAACATTTCCATCCATGTCTAATTTTTTCTTAAAAATCCACTTACAATCGACAGGTCTTACACTGTCAATCTGATCGACCAAGTTCCAAACTTGATTATCATGCATGGATTTTAACTCGGATTCCATGGCTTCAAGCCATTTGTCGGAGTCGGGTCCCATCATTGCTTCTTTATAGGTCAAGGGCTCATCATTTTCCATCAATAATACATGGCGCTCCTCCGTAATAAGGAGGTTGAGCTTGTCAGTAGCGCGACGTGCCCTTATAGACCTTCGTGGGGCTGGTGCCTCAACTACGGGTTGTGCAACATCTTGCACATCCCGTGGATCTTCAGTGGGTGCTGAAACAGTTTTGGGTGTTTTCTGAATTTCTTCAAGTTGCACCTTGTTCCCACTAAATCCTTTTGAGAGAAACTCCTTTTCTAAGAAAACACCATTGCGAGCGACAAACACTTTGCCTTCCGCCTTATTGTAAAAATAATATCCTTTGGTTTCCCTAGGATACCCCACAAAGAAACATTTGTCTGACTTTGGAGTGAGCTTATCTGACATCAAACGTTTGACATAAGCCACACATCCCCAAACTTTGAGAAAAGATAATCCGGGACGCTTCCCAGTCCATATCTCATATGGTGTCTTCTCAACAGACTTACTTGGAACCCTATTCAGTGTGAACGCAGCAGTTTCAAGAGCATAACCCCAAAATGACAATGGAAGATCAGCTTGGCTCATCATGGACCTAACCATGTCCAACAAGATTCGGTTCCTCCGTTCGGATACCCCATTCCATTGAGGCGTTTCGGGCGGAGTTAGCTGCGGAATAATTCCACATTGCTTCAAATGATCACCAAATTCAAGGCTCAAATATTCTCCTCCACGATCAGATCGCAGAAATTTAATTGTCTTGCCTAATTGATTTTGTACTTCATTCTGAAATTCTTTGAACTTTTCAAACGATTCAGACTTGTGCCTCATTAAGTAGATATAGCCATATCTACTAAAGTCATCAGTGAAAGTAATGAAGTACTGAAAACCACCTCTGGCTATTGAGCTCATTGGTCCACATACATCGGTATGTACAAGTCCCAACAAGTCACTCGCCCTCTCACTCTGACCAGTGAAAGGCGCTTTGGTCATCTTTCCAAGCAAACAAGACTCACATGTGTCAAATGATTCAAAATCAAATGAGATTAACAATCCATCTTTATGGAGTTGTTCAATGCGCTTCTCATTTATATGACCTAAGCGACAATGCCAAATAAAAGTGGGATTCAAATCATTTGGTCTAAGCCTCTTAGTATTAATGTTACAGACAGATTTATCCTCAAGATCAAGAACATATAATCCATTCACCAATGGACAATGAGCATAAAAAATACCATTGCAAAAGATAGAACAACGTTTGTTCTCAATTACAATCTTAAAATCACCAACTTCTTCCAAACATGAAGAAGAAATAATGTTCTTGCTCAAAGCAGGAATGCAATAACAATTATTTAATTCCAAAACTAATCCGGAGGGTAGAGACAAGTGGTAGGTGCCGACCGCCAACACCGCAACCTTTGCGCCATTGCCGACCCGAACGTCCAACTCGCCTCTTGCAAATCTTCTAGTCTCACTTAGACCCTGCAACGATTTGCAAGTGTGAATCATCGATCCAGTATCAAATACCCATGATTCACTAGAAGATAATGCAATATTTATTTCTATAACATTTATACCTGAAGTGGAAGTCTCACTTCTCTTCTTCTTCTTCTTTTCTTCCAAGTACTTCTTGCAGTTCCTAGACCAATGTCCCTTTTCATGACAGTGGAAGCATTCATCTTCAGAAGTAGGGCCAGATTTGGCCTTAGGTGCTGGCTTTAGCTTAGAGCCTGAGGACTCACCACCGGAACTCTTTTCCTTGCCTTTACCTTTGGGATTAGGAGGCGTCCAACGCTTCCTCTTTTTGTTCCCCTTCTGAATCATCATCACATGATTGGAATTCTTCTTAATGCTCTCCTCTGCTGTTTTTAGCATCCCATGCAACTCACTCAATGTTTTATCCAAGCCATTCATCTGAAAGTTCATGATAAAAGGCTCATAGCTCGCCGGGAGCGACTGGAGAATAACATCAGTAGCTAAGTCTTGGTGAAGTTCAGAACCAAGTCTATCCAAAGTCTCAATGTAACCAATCATTTTGATCACATGAGGACTGACTGGGCTACCTTCTGCCAGCTTGCACGCAAACAAGGATTTTGAGATATTGAACCTCTCAGTCCTGGCTTGGTTCTGAAACATCCCACGCAGCCCCTCGATCATGGTATGAGCATCCGCATGCTCATACTGCTTCTGCAGATCAGGGGACATGGTGGCGAGCATCAGACAGCTGACATCAAGTGAGTCATTGCAGTGCTTCTCATAAGCTCTGCGATCAGCAGCAGTTGCATTGTCAGGGAGATCATCAGGATATGGCTGCTCAAGAACATACTCCTTTTTCTCTTGCCTGAGAACAATTCTCAGGTTGCGGTACCAATCAATAAAGTTTGTTCCATTCAACTTTTCTTTCTCAAGAACAGAACGCAAATTGAAAGCGAAATTGTTACTGGCAGACATGATCTACAACATTAAAGTAAAGCAAGATTTCAGCACTAAATTTATGTAAAGACTTTCATTAACTGATTTAACAAAAAACAACCTACTATATCAAAGTCATCTTCCCTCTAATGACATATAGTGGTTCAAGATCCATAATCACTAAAATTCTAGTGAGCTTTAGCATCACGGTTAGAAAAGTAGTGATACAGGTAAGTAACAAATTACTAATTACATCTCTATGCGACTCTTGTTTGTTGGGTGGCATCCAATGCCCCGGCCCCAACCCTATGCCTTAAAGCCCAAAACTGTTTTGATAGCTTTGCTGAGTAAACCAATACTATGTTTGTGAATGTCCGACATCCACCCTATACAAAAGTGATAGCTAAGGGTACTCTACTTCGGTAAACCTACCACACAACGATCAAAATTTATAGGTGCAGCTATTGGTAAAAGGCATCAAAAACTCAAACTTTTCTGAGGGAAGCTATTCTATCATGATTAAAGCATCCACCATATGTAAAAACATGAAAGAATAGTATGACAGGAAAATAAACATCACATGCATATAATCATATTATATTGTGAATAGTATGGCCTCTTGCATCACAATGGGCTCCATCGCCATGGCTCCAAGGTGACCTCTATTGCCATCCGTCCTGTCTTGTGGTGATCATCATCGCCATCATGATTGAAACCTCCATGAAAAGATACTAAGCTACTACATCTAATAGCTAGTGAAATAATTACATGAGGATTCAAACATCACAAGTCGACACGCAGGTCGTTATACAATAATGGTGCAACCTCAACCCGGTTGTGTTAACTTGCGACACGCAGGTCGCACAAATCATCACATACATCATCACATGACATTGAGGCCATACCATTCACATCACACCCTGCAAAAACAAGTTAGGCGTACGACGTGTTCTACCAAAGTAGCGCTTGGGAAGCCGCTACAGCGAGAAAGCAACGGGGGGTCGAGGGGGGAGCCGCCCCCCCCCCCCCCCCCGCGGGTCTCAGGGCAGCGTCCTGAAAACCTCACGGAATTACACAGATCGCATCTATGGAATCCCTATGAAAATCTCATCAAAGTGATCGCATCACCTCAAATCCGAGCCATTCATAATGCCTCAATTTTCACTAGGTCAATCACCTTGACCGTGCAAACTTTGCACTTGAGAAGACTGCATCCACACATGACCTTGATCTGTTGGTTCAATCTACTGACTATGCACACAGTTAGTCCCGATGGTGATTCCAGCCGGTAGGGACATGTCGTATGCATAACAGAGAAAGAACACAAACTAATCTTTTGTCACATGCCGCGCAATCAACTCGCTCCAGTTTTAACCCCTTATGACCAATTGATCTAATCAAACCGTGCAAAAGTAATAGATCCAATCTACTACAACAACATATCACCTATATGCAAAAGATCCAGACCAAAAACTACGCAAGATGGCTCTGGTACCACTGTAGGGAAACGGGTAGGCTACGCTAGCATCACTACCGCATAAACCCAAGATACTTGCGAGTAGAAGATCATAGATCGTTACCACTAGACGCGCAGCGCAGTGGAAGAAGTCGCGCGTCGATGTAGAGGAAGTAGTCGATCACGTCCCACGAACCGAGCTCCTCGTACTTGATCCCAGCAGCCGATCAGCGCAGCAGTCGCAGCAGCGCCTCCACGGAGTCCACACGTACGGGGATGAAACGCCGGGCGTCGGTGTGCTAGCACCGCACGCACGGCAAGGGCGGCGGCCGAGAGAGAGGGAGGGGCGGCGGCTAGGGAGGTGGCGCGGCTCAGGTCATCGCCCCCCTAGCCCCTCCCTCATATATATAGGGCGTACTAATGGGTTTCTATCTCATAGGCCCATTAGTAACCCTAATCCCTCTTGGATCAATATCCACTTGGACCTTTAAACCGTATTGTGATGATGGGCTCTTGGGCATATCACCAACATAAGTATATGCAGTCCCTTGGGTAATATTCACCGCCAAACTTTTTCTTCCCGGTCTGGGGACCTTGTTGGCCATGTATGAGGGAAACGAGAGGAAGATAAACCCTTTGTTTGTCGTATTTTTTTACCAAGCAGACGAGCCTGTTAATTTAGTTCACATATAGTAGTTAGCATCAACTCAAATATACACAACTGCAAAAACTTGCTCATAATCCATTTAGGGCCGGTCCTGGCCCCCCGAAACCAAGAGCCCCCCTCCCAGGTACGTACACAACATGTATATGGAGTTATGCACGAAGGGTAACATGTTATGCAAAGATAGAATTTGTAGCACACGACTCCTCGTTCTTGTCCAGATAGAGCTTCAGGACAGCTAATAATCCTCCTAATACGTCTCCGTATGTCCTTACTCCTTAGCTTTCACCCTTTGTATTGCTTTTCTTCTTATTTCTATTAGGTATTCGCATGCATTTGCGAGCTTGAATGGTACTAGTTGTAAATTGGTGGATTATAGTTCATTATTTGTGGATAGTTGACTAGTTCTGTATTGTAGTACTGCTACTATACTTTCTAGTGCTTGTGCAAGTTTTAATAATGTACATCGATATATTATTGTGAGCTTGTGCTATCAATTTTATATGCTTATTATCATTGTATATTCTTTATAAATTTCTAGCTGTGGCTGATGAATGATGATTTTATAATTGGTTTGAGGAATTGAGAGCACAATCAAAGAATAGATGCATTCTAAATATAGAAGATATTGCTCAGATCTCACTTGAAAAATGAATGATTCGTTTGCAGTTTTGTCTGCTATATATAGTACAAAAGTATTTATGCAACTAGATAAGTCTAACGTACTCTAAACAAGCTTGATGCTACTTTCCAGAGGATCGAGAGTGTCTAGCATGTAAACTAAGAAAAACTATTTGTTATTTTAGTATTTATATTAGGAGCCTCATTTCTCGATTTTGCCCCAGGCCACCAATTTCTCAGGACCGGCCCTGAATCCATTTATAGTACATGAAGCTAGTTAGACCAAACTAGCCTATCAACGGACTAATTAAAATTAATATAAGAATAAGATCAATAATTAGAATTACGCTTTTTTTCATCAATTAAGTATTCTAACACATACTCTAAAATATATTTATCATTATCTAGTTACAATATATTTCATTTTGCATCACACCTCCATATTTATTCGATATATATATTATGTTGATCTATTTGTTTTTGAATTGGTAGTCTTATCTCTTCTATCATACATGAATACATATTGACAAATATCGTGGGTAGTATTTTCGTACAAACAATAATATTAGTAATGATAGAAATAATAATTTAGATTTTTATATTGATGCACTTTGATATTCTATTATAATCATATAATTTAGATTCAGATTTAGGAGTAATTTAACTTCTAATAGTGATATAATTGAAGAATTTATATGAAAAATAAGGGGGTTATTTGTATTATAATGGCATAGGTGGGTAATTTTATAATAGCATAGGTGAGTAATTTAGATATATGATTAGAGGGTTAGTTTAGTCTATTTTCATAATGACAGAGGTGAGTAATTTATAAGGAAAGATAACAGATCTGATGGCTATTATAATTAGATTTGTTAGATTGATGGCTAAATGTTTCTGATTTTTGTGAGAATTTATAGGATTTCTCTATTTAGAGTGCCCATCTAGAATCCTAGGTGGCTTCATGTGGAGACTTCAAAGGAACCTCCAATTAGTAATAGTAAGATTTCTCCCCCTCTTCATTTAGAGGCAGACATGTATATCAGGATTTGAACTTCTTACGTTGTGGCCAACAATTCTTACGTTGTGGCCAACAATAGTCTAGAAATTTTTAGATTTACATGGGGATGTTTTATTTTGATATGGTCATGCTTCTGGTAGTCACGACGAATCTTTTTCTTTCCTTGCCGCGAAGGCACGTGAACAAATTTTCTTGTTGCGTTGGTGTGCCTGAACGGGGGAGACGGCGCACTTGTGCTTGTGCAGACAGCTCAAGGCTTGGTCGTCCCGTGGGCTTACGGCCTGTCCTAGTTAGGCCTTGAGCTTGTTGTGACGAGATGGCGCGAATGGGCGGGCCACACTGTTATATGGGCCGTCGTGACCATCCGCTAGTGGCCTGCGGACGTCTGTGCAAGCAGTACAATGAAATCAGACTGTTAAATGCTGCAGAATATAACAGAATTTACTCGGTCTGAAGTTAGAAAAGCTTCCAGCCATAGCTCTTCTGTCATATAGAAGAAGTTCAGAAACTAGAGAATGATGCACCGTATGCTTGCAGATTGTTAAATGCAAGTTTTGTAGTCACTATGCACTTTACACTGAAGCTTCTGAATTTTTGTGGCGTACGAGTTGTGCACTAGACAAGGGTGGTGGTCGATTTATGTATGCATCTCAGCATCTGTGTTCATTGACTGCTCTTGACTGTATGCCCGTTTGGAGTGTTACATCGCTTAGTTGAAAGTTCGCATGATCTTCTCACTCAGGAATCAGGATGGTCATGCGACCTGTAAGCTTGAAATGCCATCCATTGCTGTTCAGTCCAAAATTGTAAGTCTATCTATTTATCAAGTGACCGTGCGTTCAAATCCCAGATGTTGCAGGGGTTCAGATGATACTCGAGGGAGTTTCAGGTTAGTTCAGAATTGATACTGTTGACCAACATGATGTGAGGTTGGTGTAGAACTGCGGCAGATCATTTGGTTCCCATATAATTTCGCCAGATCCCTGAAAAATGCCCTGCACTCCATGCCCAAGCTATGATACATTATCTTTTCATCGCTCATGAGCGAGGAGATGGCACGAGCTTGAACAGTCTGTGTCTCAGAAAACAGTTAGGTTAATAGAAGTAAAAATACAATTTGCAAGAAAAAGGAAAGACCATGTACACCAATGCTTGCTTCAGCGTCATGAGGAACTTGTACCTCGACGATTATGGTGACGTCAACGAATTGAACGATACCAGAATTTTTACAATGTCCACAATGAAGTTCCTGTGGGAAATGTCTATTCGATCACAAAATGAACTTGGATCTAACAAAATGTTCTTTGAACAGAATCAAACACGAAAAAGGTTAGGAAATTGATCTGAAGACTGAATTTAGAGATTGAAGCAGTACTGACTAGCATAAAATCGAAGACATCTCATACTCTTAGCACCATTTCTGCAACATCCCAAAGATGGCGAGTCTCTTGCTTTTGGCTGTGGAGCTGTAGAGGAGCTTCGAGCCTTCGACTCCGGTGAGTTCAGATCTCGAGATAGCGAGTGCCGACTGCCGAGTGGGCGTGTACATCCAACCTGTACGCAAATGAGATTGGAGGTTTATTCAGGGGGTTACACGCAAAAGTTTCGGACATTGGCTGCCCGCACGGATCGTGTCCCTCGGTCCTTGATCCGACGTCTGTCGTGCCCGGCAACGCGGTGCCATTCTTACAGGGGTCGGCCCGGCAGCATTACAATTGATCGCACACCGTTCTCCAGATCTAGGGTTGCTTACACTGCTCTTCTGCTCTAGTGGTTTCTCCGTCTCCCTCATCCATGGCTTCGGCGGCGGCGGCGACCCAAGTAAGCTCCCATCCCTTCCCATCCATGCCCGATTGGTTTAGGGCTGATGATTGGGGCGGGATCCCCCTCTCACGGGAACCAAAACCCGACCTCCTGAATCCTGCTTCCCCTCAGCGGCGGCTCGTCGTAGTCATCCCGTGGATTAATCCTATCCGATGGGGGGTGGGGGTTCGGGGCTGGGTTGGGTTGGGTTCAGCTGGATTAGCTTGTGATTTTGGCGCGCGATAAGGTGGCTAATCCCTGCTATAGCAGGTGGGAACGTACTTCCTACGGAACTATTACAACCTGCTGCAGCAGAACCCCGATGTAGTGCACCAGTTCTACAGCGAAGCAAGCACCATGGTCCGCGTCGACGACCTCGCCGGCACGAACACCACTGTCAGCAGCGTGATGGTAATCTACCATTTCTATTTTGTTCATCCTCACTGTATATGTTAGATTGCATATCATCTATCAGTGCCAGTAGATACTTCGGATTCGGATGATGCTCTGTCTGCTCTATCCGTGCATGCCCTGTTGTTGTAATGTACCACTGTGCATGGCGATTACTTTCTCTGCTCTACTTATGGCCTTATGCTGAGATGCGCCTGTTCTGTATTTATACCCCTTAGCGATTGGCACCTTATCTGTGTTTTCCCCCAATGAGGTTTGAGCTGCTTGCACGTGCCTTTTGCTTTCATGCATCGTACTAGCGTATTATTATGCATGGCACTTTGTTTGTCCACTTCACTTAGTTGATTTTGCTTGCGCAAGCCTTTGTTTCTATGCATTCCTAATGTAGTATTATGCATGCTGCTTTGTTTGTCTGCTTCGCGAAGTTTATTTTGCTTTTAATGCTCCTAAAGTTGGACACTAGCGTTGTCATGCCTAAAGTTGGATGAATGCATCCCCCATGTTGTTTGTCCGCTTCATTTCTCGTTGACGTTGCATTTAGTGCTTGTAAAGTTGAATGTAACTACTTGCTGTTTCATGTGTAGCCCGTGTGTTTCCTCTACTAACCTTAAATACACGCGTCTTCTGCAGGACATACACTCGCTCATTATGTCCTTGAATTTCACCCAAATCGAGATCAAGACAGCAAACTTTATCAACTCATGGGGTGATGGGGTGCTAGTTATGGTCTCTGGCCTTGTGCAGACCAAGGAGTACAGCCACCAGAGGAAATTTATCCAGATGTTCTTCCTTGCTCCACAGGAGAAGGGTTACTTTGTCCTCAACGATTACTTTCACTTCGTCGACCAAGAACAGGTGCAGCCTGCGCAAATGATTTCTCATGATGACTACGAGAACAATTTAGCCTCCAACACAGCTGTCGAAACTGGTATGGAACTTTAGTTATTTGGCTTATGAAGCATCATCAATAAGACTTCAAATTTCTTGTTGGACTCGTAACGTATTCAATCTCCTTCATTTGAACCATCTCTATTTTGCTAATGTTCCGTCCGGTATATGGTGTTGGGATATTTGCTTACCTGTGCATATGAAAGTTAATGCTATCCATATTTTCTTCTCTGAACTGCCAAATACGCTGCTTTTAGCAGCATGAATTTTGGTGGGCGCCATTAGTATTTGCATATGAATAGGTTTGATGGCAATGCTTATTTTCTAAGAGATGTTACTGGTGCGAACTTAAGTTAATAGTGCTGCTGAGCGGTGATGTTAAACCTGACAATTGTTCTGCCCACAGTTCCTGAGTACATTCATGAGGAAGAAACTCAAACAGCACAAATAACATCTGAAGGACATGATGTGGTCGACAATTATGCTTATTCTGAGCCACCTCAGCAAGTGGTATCATCTGACAACTGGGGGGAGGAACCTCTTCCTGAAGAACCACCTTCTTCCTTCTCAAATGAAATTGCAGTGGCACCAGAGGAGCCAGTGCAACCTCCTCCTGTGCCACCTCCTCATGTGGAGGAGCCTATTGGTGAACCAGTGAAGAAGACTTACGCTTCCATTGTATGTCACTTCTTACTTGCTAGACTATGTGAGTTATTCAATATCCATCTGATGGATCTTTAAAACTAAAATGGAAATGACTCCTGCAGCTAAAAACTGCAAAGGCTCCACCGGCATTCCCGGTAGCCCAGCAAGTCCCTGTGAGTAAGCCTTCTCACCCTTCAACAGAGTCGAACCAGGCCCAGCATTCAGTTATGGCTTCATCAACGGCAGGCGAGAAACCGAGATCTGATGTCTACGGTGAAGTTGCGGCCCATGATGATGAAGGTAATCCATTACTTTGTGCTAAACATCTGAATTTTGTTCATGATTTGGCTCTTATGCATTGTTTGCTGACACAAACCATTCTGCTTATTAAATTAGAGAGCAAATCTGTTTATGTTGGGAATGTGCCATCATCTGTAAGTGAGGCTGACCTCGAAAATGAGTTCAAAAAGTTTGGGCGGCTTATTCCTGATGGTGTTGCTATCAGAAGCCGAAAGGTTTGCTCTTAATGTTGTCTTTTTATTCGCCTCTTCCAATGGCATAAGTAGGTCTTTATTTGATTGATCTTGTGATGTAATCGGCAGGAGACTGGTGGCTATTACGCTTTTGTGGAATTTGAGGAGCTTAGTGGTGTACACAATGCGTTAAAGGTGATTGTTAACAGCAATGTGTTTCAAATTATTTTGTGCGTTTGTTACTTCACTTTCTTGTGTTTCTTGTCCTTTGAACAAAATCTATGTTTTCTTTGCTTGTACGGGACAAGTTCATTTTATCATTGTGGGCTTGTGCATGTGTGTTTTTAATCATGTCTCAGCTGCAGTTTATACTGAAACTCGGATTCTCCCATTTCAGGCTTCACCAATCGAAATAAATGGGCGGCAGATATATGTTGAGGAGAGGAAGCCTAACAGCGGAATAAGAGGTGGAAGTAAGTTGATTTCTTCTAATGATACTTATGCATTATTTGCATTTTGCTAGCACTCGCCAACTCTTACATCTCTTAATGTTAATGAAAACTCTGATGGTTACATGCTTTATACTTATACATTCCCAATTTCCCATGAAGTTGTCTGTGATGGCCTCATATTTGAGTGTTTTTATAAAGTAACATCATTACATTTGTAGCCTGAAAATATGCACCAAAATGTTATATTGAAGTCAATAAAGTCAAAATTGGTAGTGCCCTAGTTAGGGGTTTTCAATCACAGTTTTTTTTTTATCAAAATCAGCCAGACCGTCTGATCAATGCTCACGTCGTACAGTGTATGAATAGTAAAATAGTGGTATGTGTCACATTGTTAGGCTGCCCGCACTGGGGCTCTGCATCCCGCACGGTATGCGCCACGGAGGCTGCATGCAGTTTGATTTGCCCATTTTCCCGCTCCAGCGGCACACTGTAAAGTGCGCGCTATCTTGGCGTTCCCTTCCGGGCTCTCTATTCCGAGCGCAGTAGCGCGCGCTCTCCATCCGCCGATGTGGCGCGGGCCCGCCTCCCGGCGTGTGCTCCGCACCTCCTCTAGCCCAGCGCTGCCCGCCTCGCCGCGCGTCCGCCATGGCTGCCGCCCCTACTCGAGCTCGCCGCCGCCCGCGCATGGAGTAGGGGAGCAGGGACGCCGGCGCTGCCTGGATCCGGCCGGCGGCGCCTGGATCCGCGCCGGTCGTCCCCCGCCCCGCCACGACGCCGCATGCCGCGGGGCGCCCCGGCCACGCCGCCGCACGCCGCGGGCCGCTGCAGCTCGGCCGTGAGCTGGCGCGGCGAGGTGGTCGCCATGGCCCCGCGAGGAAGGGAGGGAGGCGCAGTGGAGAGGAGGGACGCCGCGCGGCAGGGGAGCAGGGGGCCCGCGAGGACAGCCGTCGCCACCCCGAGCCTGGGCTCGCCGCCGAGCTCGAGCTCGCGCAGGTGCCGCGGGCCCGCCGCCGCAGCCATGGGTCGCGCCGGGGCCGGATTTGGCCGCTGCTGCAGGGGAGGGCCGGGGTCCGCTCCTCGGGCGCTCGGCGCGCTGGCCGCCTGGAGCCACCCGCTCGCCACGCGGCCATGGGAGGGGGCGGAGGGTCAAGCCTGCGGCTCACCAGTGAGGAGGCGTGGCCGGACACGCCACGGGCGGCGCCGCCGCCATGGATCCGCCTCCGCGCCGCGAGGGAGGGAGAGAGGCTAGCGGCGGCGGGTCGACAGAGAGAGAGAGAGAGCAGGGGAGAGGGGGTGAGACGGACGAGGGGAAATAAAAGAAGGGGAGAAAAAAAGAAAAGGAAAAGAAAATGAGATGTTAGGTGGAGATGGTTGAATAAAATATGTGATAGTTGGGATAGAGTAGACATATAGAGAGTGAACGAGCGTAGCGAAACTGAATATAGAGAGAATCTCGATGACCAGGTAGGAATATTTCTTTTGGAGAGTGAATTTAGAGAGTGATGAGTGCGGAGAGCCTTATGCTCAAATGAACAGTAAAAAAGACATGGTTTGGCTGATATCGTTGTGTATGGATCCAGTGCTAGTGTATGCTTTTTGTTGCTCCTTTCAGAAGCATGGTGTTGACGATTGTACCGTACCATTGAACATTGAACGTGTTGTGCTAATGGTTTTTACATATTGGCATTGGCAGGGAGGGGCGGAAGAGGCCGTTTCGGCGGTGGAGGTCGGGGATATGCCAGAGGTGGAGGTGATGAGTACAATGGTGGCAACCGGGGTAGGTCAAACGGTTACGGGCGTGTTCCTCACCAAGAGAGGGGCATCCTTGGGAGCCATGCTCAAAGGAATTGAACTGGTGTAGCAAGAGCAAGCATAAGGTTTTGACCTGTCGTCAGAGGGAGAGAGATCCTGAACAAAGCAGCCTATATGCTGCTAGGTTGCATTTGGGATTTTGGGGCTTGTTTTGTCGATGAATGTGTGCGCGTCGACCTATGCGACATCCAACTTTTGCTAGACTGATGTTGCCTGTTGTTATTAAGAGCTGTTGTTCTGTTACCCTAGTTGCTATTGTTGCTTTCGCGTGACTATAGCGATGGTGTTTCGATATTCCTGCGGGGCGTTGAAGGTGGCCCGTTGTCATTGTTTATTTGCAGTCCAAGGCGCAACCAACCTCTCTTATCATGGTACGCATTTGGTGTTCTGGAACTTGAACGCAACTCCTGTGTAGATGCTTTGATCTGGTTATGGGTATCTCTGGTCCCGGGTACTGACAGTATTAGAGGATACGTTGCCTTTGGGGATGACTAGCGAGATGACTAAGGGCAAACATCTTGTGAGAGGCTGACAGCATCATTGGGTTTCATGTCATGGACACATGCCGTCCCTAGAAGTGCCATAAAACCGGACAGGTTGGGTCCTGGTTTCGGTGCCTTAGGGTCCAGCAATGTGACAGATGACACGAAGACGTTTGGGAGGGAGTATGAGGTAAAGTGGAGTGAGATTTGAGCAGTCTGCGCCTGCATCCATGCATAGAGTCATGCTCATGCAGATGTGCAGCAGGCATTGCATGCTCTGATGCGCAAAGGGAGAGAGGGTCTTGGGAAATCTTCATTAGGAGGAAGGCCGGGGTAGGGGCCGAGCCCAGCTTGTCCTCGCTCCGCCCCTGCGTCGGCACTCTGGCTCGACCATAAGTCGGCATGGTGTCACACTCTCTCGTACTTGGTCACTGGTCTCTCTGGCTCATGGATCCGGAGGCCGGCCCCCCACTCCGGGACAACGGTGATGTCTAGCCGGCCACAGGACACATGTTTCGTTTGTTTCGTAGCATTGGTTGCTGGTTGGCATGGGCGTGCCAGGCGCTGGTGTCCAAGTCCGAAGTCCAAGGTCCAAGCCAAACAGCCCAGTCCTTTTCCACTGCCACACTCCTATGTCGCGCGGCAGCGCAAGCCGGTCCATCATGCTGCTCGCCCAAGGACAGGCACGCTGTGCGACCGCTACATCTGCAGTGGCATCGGTCTCAGAACTCCCATTTGTTGGAAGCGACCCGGTGTCCTCATGCGAATCAATCCCGTATTCCTCTGCCAGAACAAACGCTAGCTAGCCGCCCCCCAAAAATCTTGGCCGCAGCTTTGCTCAGGTTCTCGTTCTTCTTCACGGCGCCACGCAACTCTCTGATCCAACAGTGCTAGCTGACCAGGGCTCGTTCCATGGCATCTTCCTTGGAAGCGTCTTCCTTCCCGGCCAGGGTGAAAAGTTTCCAGCTCTGGCGCGCGTACGTGGCTCGTTTCCTTGCAAGCATCTTCCTCATCAGAGGCCAGAGCCAGTGTACTTACTGATGGTACTTGAAGGTTGAAGGTTGGCTCTGGGGACGACGAGATTCAAACAATTCGTGAGAGTACCACGGGTTCCAGTTCGTAGGGACATGGCGTCCCTAGCTACCATAGCGTAATGGGGGCAGTGCGTGGCTGCGTAGAGAGCTCGATTACAGGCCGGGTTCTGATTAGGGTTATACTACCACTCCATAAGCACTTTTAGGCGCCTCGGGAATTGGAGCCAGCGGCTGCAAACAAGACCGTCGCAGCAGCCTTTCCATGTAGAGCAGCGCGAGATGCCAATGCCATGATGGACTTCTTTGTTTAAGCAACGCCCTGCAGCGAGCACACATCATCATAGTCATAGGCTCCCGTTCTTCAAGCTTTTCCCTGCGAAATTCTGTCTTATACGAGCTAGTGTCGCTTTGTCAGTCGCCACTTTGTTCTCTTTTCACCAACACTACTAAGCCTCTCGTGCGTGCCCTACAGATCTGTCTGTGCGTTTCACTCGATTGTTACACACCACGCCTTTTGTACCCGGCAAACCAAAAGGGCCTATGTGAGAAACGATGTGCACGTTGAGCATCTCGCTCTTTTGCTAAAGTCTACTGTACTCTGAAAGCTCGCAAGCTTCAGCGTCGTCGACTTCGTCAGATTCAGGCGCTGGAAAAGAAGGCAGCGGCAGCAGCGGCCGTCGCGTTCGTCCCTTGTGCTGGAAAGGGAAGCGCCCCCATTAGGTGGCGGTTAGATGAGCTAATTTTTAAAAACTTCCAAACCGCTCCGGCGATCTGGACTCACCTAACCTCCCCATCAGAAAGGAACAAAGCATCCAGGATTTGCCGATCTGACCACGAAACAATTTGAAACGAGCCGGCCGGGCCGACGAGCATGCCGCGGCGCACATGAGCCGAGGCCGAGAGCACCGGGGCCGGGCGCTTCGAGGTCTCTGACACGCGGGCATCAGTGCCAGCGCCTCTGGACGCGTCGCGACGCTGGGTCGCAGCCTCGCAGGCGCTCCGCGCTCGTTTTCCTGGCGTGGAGGCCCCGGCGAGAGAGGAACGGATAGACGTCGCCGTCAGGGAACGGATTATGAGGCCTGCGGGGGCGCCGGTCGCCGTCGCGATCGCCGCAGCGGGCACGCGAATTCGGGCAGCGGAGAGAGATCGCCAGTGGCCGATGATCACGCGTCCGCCCAGCCACTGCCACTGCCAGCAACTGCAACCCACGACGACTCTGCACGCCGCGTCGCTGTACCGGTATCCACTGGGGATTAGGGATGAAAAGGACGAAAAAAAAATCTCATTTCTATTTTTGTTTCTATATTTGTTTTGATGGAAACGGGATCGGATTCGGAAAATACGGGTACGGAAACGGGATCGGATTACGCGGAAGTAGGAAACGAACCAATACACACATTGAGCCGGAAAGAATAATGCGATCAAATATTCTCGAGTATACATTAACAAAGTCACAAAATAATATACACGTACGAAGTTATTGGTCCAATATTCACTAGTATGCCATGTGTTAACATGTTAACATGCATACTTAGTGATTGGTATGATTTTGAACATATTAATTTTTAGACATATCTTATGTAGATTAAAAACAAAATAAATACGAGTCAATTCCATGTAAAAACGGGATTCCTCGGAAACGGACGGAGAAATCTCATTTCTACTTCCGTAAATACAAAAACAGGGATCCCATAAATACGAAAACGGACAGACAAAAATAAAAAAAATAGAACGGATCGGAACGGGAATATTTCCGTCCATTTTCAACCCTACTAGGGATGCAATGCAGCAGGGGGAGGCCGAGGTAGCCGGTGCCGACCCTGCAGCGGCTGGGTCTCGCTTCGGGGGATCTCCGGCGCGGCCGCGTGCGTACGCGTACGCGACGACGGGGAGATCCGGACAACGCCCACGAACCACCACGGGCCGAGCACGGCGCTCTGGCTCTGCTCCAGCACCAGCAGGATGCTCGTTTCGCGCTCCACGGGCGCCTGCTCACGCCCGCCGCGTTGGATAGAGGCCAGCAGCTCGCCACCGGCACCACACCAAGCTTTTCCCAAACCCCATCCCGTGCCAGGGTCTCTGGTACTCTGGTGTGATCCTATGATAAGTCATAGCATCCATGGCACCTGGCCACCTGTGATTGGTATTAGTGCAGGCATGAGAAGGTTTTGTCCAGTTTAAAAAAGAACAGACTGCAAATGAGTATTTGGTATGATTAATTATGGATAAGTCGTTTTTATGTATTTCCTTGCATTGACCGGCAGGCAGCGCCACAACAAGTGGGCACGGGTGTAAACGTACATGGAAGTTGGATTTTTCAAAAGTTTACCCCTTCCGGACTGTTCTCCCAAGAAATGCTGATTTGCTAGAATTGCGTAATTTTAGCTTTTTTGGAAAAAGATGCGTAATTTTGGATCACAGGTCTTTTGGAGAAAGAAAAATGGAACAGAACAAGGATAGCTATCATGAAGTCAAATTCAGTTTGTACAACCGGAAGTTATGAGCAATTGCCAATTGCTATTGCTCGTTAATTCTTTTGCATAGCATTGCTCGCTAGCCGTGCTAGTCAGACTCGGAAAAATCTAAAAAAGTGGGGGGGGAATGTTTCCTTGATCATACACAGCTCTACTAGTCTCCAAGGAAGTGAGGATCTTGACGCAACAATCAGCATCACTTCTTCTCCTTGATGATGGAGAGCTCTTCAAGCCAGTCCAGGATCCTGCTACGACGAACGCCCTGGCCGCTCTTCGCGCCGTCCCTTCTTCCTGCGGCGCTTCGCCGCCTCCGGCAGGCACGCGGGATCGACGGCGTCGGGCGAGAACTTGCACCCGAGGCTGTCCCCGAGCAGCCCCACTAACCCAAGCTTCTTGTCAACGGCGGCGGTCACCTGCTCGAACCTCGCGCTCCTGCTGCCGCCGCCTCTCGATGCGGTGGCGGCGATCTTGGCCTCGGCGGGGGCGCGGCGGCGGGTACACGTCCGGGGCGCCGACGACGCCGAGGCGAAACAGGCCCCACGCAGCGGGGGGCGGCGCGGACCCGGTGCTGCGGCGCGGCCGCGCCGAGCGCAGCTGCGGCGACGGGCTCGGATGCGCGTAGAACAGGCTGCTCGACAGCGAACGCCGCGGCGGCGGGGCGGGGGCGCCGCCGTGCTCGGAGGAGGGCGCTCTTGGACGACTGGCTCCGGCTGACGCACCCCGCTTGCTGCTGCCGCTGGAGCTCGCGCTGCGGCTGCCGGACCGCGACACGAGGCCGACAGTGGACGCCGCCGACTCAGACCGCGGCAGCGTGACAACGCTGGCGCCATCGGCAGCCGCGGCCGAGGAGGGGCGAAGCGGGAGCAGCTTGCCTTGGCAGAACAGCTCGCCGGCCACGCACATGTCCGTCTCCGCGGCCTTGCCGGCCGGGACGAGGCCGCCGGACGACAAGATGCAGAACTCGAAGTCGTCCGCCGCGTCCGGAGTAGGGCCGCCGGCTTCCGCGCGAGACTGTGCCGCTGCGTCTGCCATGGTCGGATTCTTTCCTTCGTCCAAGGAGAATGGGGGAAGAAATGGTCAGGTTTTCGTGTGCTGTGGCCTGTGGGTTTCTTTTTGGCTTATCTTGGAAGAATGGAAGAGGTGATGTGGTGGTCACGTTCGTCTCTGTTGCAGGGACCCTGAGAAGAGATGTCACTATATACACACACTTGGCAGCTATTAGTCAAACCTCAAAACTCCAAATGTTGATTTTGGCAAGCTTTAAATTGATACTATTTTATCAGATGTCTATTTTCGATGAAAGGAGAAAAATACAAGTATAACTTAAAACGTCACCACGTCGTGATAAATTATGTTTGGCAACTAATTCATACCATACTAGAGGACATTGGAAATAGCCGTTTGTCATAAGACCATTCACAGTTTTAGCCATTTTTACTTTCTTAGACCCTGTTTGATTTTCAAAAGTCTCTAGCCCCTCCAAAAAAACCCTGAGTCTAAATAAAGTCCCACCCTGTTTGTTTTCAATGATTGAAGTGACTAAACCTTATTAAATGGTGTGTTCAAAAGACATCTTTACCCCTTGTCCCTGCATGCATGTGCCCAGGCGCCCACCCCTTCTCCCTGCGCGTCATTTAATGAGGTAGAGGGTAGTAGGTGGAAACATAGGCCAAAAGTCTAAAAAAGCTCCTCAAGAGGATCTTCTCCAAAAAAAATCTTTACACCCAAAGAAATCCCTAAAAGTCCCACCCTGTTTGGTTTAAAAGTCCATAAAGTCCCAGGGACTTCTACAAAAGTCCCTCAAACTAAACAGGGCCTTAGAATGAATGCTTCCCATTAGAAGCAAAATTTGAATGATAAAAAAGAGACACGTCAATATCGATCACCATTGACCGATTGATTTCTATACAAATGTGTACCGTAAGAAGAGTCGATCATAAAAAGAATCACATACTTCTCCAAAAAAAATAAAAGAATCACATATTTTTCAGCTACGCTGTGCTGGAACGAACCTTTCTATCAAAAATATAGTTTGAATGCGAGATACAAAAAAATGCTTACCATCCTCGAGTTGACCATGCACACAAATGTCACTCGTTAATAACGCATCTTGTCTACCGAATTCATACGGCAAGAAAAATTTAATGCACTTTGTTTGCAATACAAATTGATCGAACTAATAAGAAAGCACTACCCGTTTTAAACTTCTGTGACATGGAGGTGGATTTGAGACTAGTATGCAAAATGAGCAACTCCAACTGCTGTTGCAGATAGGAGCTCAACTTGAATGGTAACTGTTAAGCTCATTTATTCCTATTCGAATAGCACAAATCTTGTGGATTTTGTAAACAATACAAAGAAGACATCAAGGAATCAATCTCTGCTTAGTGAATCTACCATGCATCACAATTTTTACATCATGAGTAAGAGTAACATGGTAAAAGTTGCGTTGCATTCAGAATAATACACATTGATTCAAGTGGCATAGGCAGGCAACACACGGAAAAGAAAACCAATGGCATAGTACACGCACTGTGTAATCATCTCCAAATGTGTGCATGAGAGATTGTAGTACTGAATCAGTAACGCACTGTGTAATCATCTCCAAATTTGGATTTGCTCGCGCACCAGCCGTACTAAAAGGAACCATGGCATGCAGCTAATTAAAGAGCATATCCCCCCTTGACGCATAGATCGAATCGTCCCGGAATTGTCTTGCCTGCTCTGCTTTGCGTTGGTTTCTCCAACACTGCATTCCATTTCCATCTTTGTTTGCTGAATTCAGACACGGCAGGATTCCTCCCTAATATCCTACTGTACTATTGCCTGGCGTATACACAAGCCCAAGGATTGAACTTGGAAGGACCCAAATCCGTGTGGGTGGTCAATATATCGCTGCCCAGACATTACCCCACGTAATTCCTCTCGTAATGACTAGATTTCGACAGGCGAGCTGGATCAAATGTCAGATCAACCTCACGCATCAGCATCACCACCGATTTTACAGCGACGGGAATGTTTAGGCCATCGCGTGTACCATCTCTCGAACTAGAGGTGGTAATTTTTACACAATCCAATTTAATTTTTATATATTTGTAGCTCAAAATTATAAAAATTAGATCTCGGCTCTTTCAGAGCCCAACCATTCAAAATTATATATTTTTAGACACTCTAAATCAAATTTTAAAATCCTTTTTGCCACCCCTGTTCAAATGGCACCTACGCGCGTGCTTTAGCGTTCGCTATCTATTGGCTTACGAAAGGGGGTGGCCGACGAAGCAACAAGCTCCCCGTCGCTCAACTACGACGCGTCAAGGCCTCGGGTCACTCGTAACTGGTGGCAAATCGGCACTAGCCGGCCGGTGAGCCGGGGCGCGTGGATCTATTGGCGGCCGTGGATCGGGCAGCAGACGCGTCGCTCACCCGCGCCCTTTGCCCCAGAGCAGCTCCTATTTAGATAACTAAACTTACGTTTTAAATCATTTCTCAAATTTCTTCTCAGCAGAGTTCCTACTTAAAGCAACTCCAATGAAATGACTAAATTTGAGTGGCTAAAACTCATTTTAGTCACCCACTTTTCAAGTTTAGTCACTCAAATATGTATCTACTCCAGCAGCACCGACTAAATAGACTAAAAAAATGGTGGACCCTAGTACCCTACTATTGATAGCTTAAGTAGAGGGTGACCAAATTGAGGGAGTAAGAGAGGAAATTTAGTCACCCTCTTATTTTAGTCACCCAAGTAGAGGTCCTGCTGGGAGATGGAAATTTGAGTAAAATGTGGGTTTAATCACCCCAAATAGAGACCCTGCTGGAGTTGCTCTTATGTGACTAAAATGAGAGGTCCACCCTCTCAATTTGGTCACTCTCTACTTAGTCTACTAAATAGGGCCCACTATTTTTTTTTATTTTTCTTTTTTTTTCCACCTCTCTCTCACATTTAAAAGCCTATCTAGTCGGTATTACTGGAGTAAAGATTATTTTTAAATAACTAAACTTAAAAAAAATGATTAAAATACACTCAAATTTAGCCACCTACTAGAGTTGCGCTGCGCGTCGCTCATTCGGCTGCCAACGGAGCGCACAGGCACGGCGCTTCGGTTGATCGGCGGCGTCGCGTGACGAGACCTTTGCGCGCCAACATTAACGCCGGCCCGCGGGGGTCATGCGGCACGGCGGCGGCGGGGACTGGGCGCTTTCGGCTCTTTTATGGCGGGGGATGAGTGCCCGAGATGCCGGACTGATAGAGACTGGCCGGCAGCGGCTCGGCTGGCCGGCTGCCACTTGCACAGTGCACCTGGGGAGGTCGTTGAACTGGTCGGCGGCGAGATCGCAGCGGCCCCGGGTGACGTCGATTTGATTCTAGAACTGGTCACGTTCTTCTTCCTGTCTTGTGTCACGGCCGGAGCCGTGGTCCTGCTAGTACGGTGCAGGCATGAGTTCATGAGTGCGTGCTTCAGTTCAGGGTTTCAGCTGCTGTTCACGTCGTCCGTGACGGCTTTGACCGTAATTTTTTTGGTACAACTGGCGATTATCACCGTTGACGAAGGTTTCTATTTGCAGGCCGTGATGGGCCGGTAGTTTTCTATGGGCTGGGCTAACAAAGGCGGCGGTTCCATTGTGAGGACGGGAGCAATCGAGGAAGGAAGAAACATTAAAGTAGCCCAACCGGCCCGTTTTGAGTTGAGACCCGTCAATATTTTGTCTCATTCCGTCTTCTTGATGCAACTTGCCCTGATCGGGACCCGTGCCTGTCCGTCGAGACGGACGCAAGACTAGACACGACTTCTTCAAAAACCATGGCCTCGTGTGATTCTGCGACAGGCACGCATGGTAAACGTGCAGGTGTCCAGGTATCAATCATCGTTCTAGAATGCTTAGCAGAACGTAGTCGATTTTGTTTACCCCTAAAAGACACAGAATTCGCGAGCTTCTGTGCACAAAGTTGCTCAAATTTGCTTTGAAAATTGCAAGTTGATGCCGAATTCGGACCGACGGGAAGACCCGGCCCCACGAGTCCAAATGCACGCGCGCAAGTGTGGCCGCCCCAACAGAGATCGGTTCCACCTTCCAAGCCTGCCGCTTCGTGCTCGCCTTCCGCGTCGCTCCGCGCGCGCCTCGTGCTCCTTTGACGCGACCCCGCGCACGCATGGCGCGCCCCATGTCGGTCTACAAGTAACCGCGGGTGCAGATGCAGCGCAAGCAATCGCCGTCGTCGCAGATCGTCACAGCAGGAGCTCCGATCCATCGCTAGCGTGAAATGGGACCAAGACGAGTACCTGTCCCTGTGCCTCATGGCGCTCGCCGCCGCGTGCCAGCAAGCCGGCGCGACGGCGACGGCGCCGGCCACACGGCGTGGCAGCGCCATCATCGT